>NW_026562462.1:600000-960000 GCF_027474105.1 Poeciliopsis prolifica | reverse complement strand
TCTTCAAAAAGAGAAGGTTGAGACCAAAACACCAAACTGAAAACCTCAAGAAAACAAACAATCGTGGAAATTAACGAGTCTGTTTTAATGTATCATGTGATTAATTGATTTATTGGAAGTGTTTTCTCAGACAGGAAGCTCCCAGAGGAGACGAGTGTGTTAGTGTGTGTGTGTGTTCACAGCTGCTGCCTCCATCAATGGACAGTTTATCTGTTTAAATTTCACAAAGTGGATCAAATGGAGGAGGAGAATAAAAATGGAGGCTGGAGGTCACAACTGTTAGCGTCCTGTTCTCACCTCCTTGTTTCCTTTCCTCACTCCCTTCGCTCCTGCTTTAATGTTGGTTTCAAGCAGCTTCTGCAGATCAAATGTCGCTCAAATCAAAGAGACGAAAACGTCTTGAAAAACAGCAACAGGATCCATCAGAGTGGAAATAAAAGATCCAACAGAAACTAAGCTGTGAAAAAATCCTTTTATTTTGCTCCAACACTCAGCTGGAATATTATTTCTAAAATGCTGAAGTCATTTATAATTTAAAGCTCAGCAGGAAGACGCAGGAAGGAAGAGAAGACCGCCCCCTGCTGGATAAATGATGAACAACATCTACAGAAATAACGAAACACATTTTTATTAAATTCAACAATTTCACTCAGAAATTAGTAAATTAATGACAACCAAACTTTTGTGTTTTAATTTTCTTTCTTTAAATGTCAATGACTATGTATCATAATCTTATAAAGTATTTTATTCTATATATATATAGGACCTTATTTTGAGTCAATAATTTCTTAATATTGATTTTAAAAAGTACTAGAGACTATTTCAATTGTAAGATATGAAACATGTCCAGTTTTAAGTGAAATAATCTGCTGGTGAAGTTTTTTATTTAATTTTTTTAGATTGAATAAATATTAAGAAGATACTTAAAACTGTCTTCTATATCTTGCTTGTAAGTCAGTTTATTATACATTATTTCCAGTGTACTGACATATTTGCATTAGAAAATGGACCCAACATAATTAGGAATATTTTGTGGTTTTGCAGTGTAGCTTAATTTTTAGCAGAAATGTTTCCTTACTGACAAGTCTGTTGATGTATTTTACATTTATATGCACTTAATGATTAGTTGGAGTTTCTTATGCATGAATTGCTTCCATCTGAAAAATGAACTTTGGATCCCTGAATAGCTTCAGTCCTTCGTATCACAGCTAACGCTAATCTGGGAATGATGAAACAAAAACAAATCATGAAAGAACTTCAGGAGAGATTTGTGGGTAAAATTTAAAATTTATGTCTGGACAAAATATTTTTATTCCAACTAGGATTTTCTAAACAATAGTTTTAATAATATTACTACCAACAATCAGCTAATTTTTTTTTTATCCCTGCAAATGTAAAATTTAACTAAGTTCACTAAATGTATCTTTAATTTAGCTATCTATGGCCTTGTTCACACGTAATCGAGTCTTTATGAAAACAAATATGTCCGCCACGTCGTTTAAAAGTAACATACCAACATGGGAAGTTTTCATCTACATAAACCTGATTGATTGATTTAGATGACTGATTTATTATAAAGTTTCCTTTTTAGAAAGTGTTTGTGTGGAAACGCCGGAAAATAGATTTATTTTCCCCAGATTTCTGACTACATGTTTATCAAAATTAGTCGGCGTCTCGTTTCTGTTGCTTCCTGACTGAAATATTTATCATGTGAGGAAATTAAAGCATAAAAGAATAATAAAAGCGGCAGCAAACTGAAGTCATAATAAATAGATTTTAATGAACACTGTTAATGCTGATCTGTCAGAGATCATAAAAATAACAAAATGACAGACAGACAGGAAGTCAAACAGCAGGTTGAGCCTAAGTTGGTTTAAAATGACGGCTAGAAAAACAAAGATGTCTCCCTTTGTTAATTCAGGCTTCCTGCACTTCCTTCACTTCTCCTTAAATTAACTCTATTGAGTGTCTGAAGAATCAATAAATCACGTTGTGTTTACTGCAGATGTTTACAACTGAGGTCAGGATTAAACTTCAAAATCTGCAGAAAAAAAACCTGAAAAGAAAACAGAAAACCTTTGTGCTTCTAATGCAGATATAGTAGTACAGTTGAAATAAGAAAAAAACTTTATATGTAACTTTTCAGTGAAAAATATTAACTTTTCAGAGTCAATAATATCTTGAAATTCATTTAGAAAGGAATAGACCCACTAATAGATTATTTAATTTATAACAACATAGTTTTAGTGAAATAATCTTCCAGTGGAAAATCTATATTAAGAAATTATTGACTTTAAACAAGTTCATATAATTTGCTGAAAAGTTAGTTTTGTTTATATCAACTATACTAAGATATTTCTGCTAGAAATGAGACTAAAAACACTTGGTGAGATTTTGTGTTTTTACAGTGCAGAGCCAAAAGAAGGACAGAGAGAAAAGGAAATAAGTGAGCAAGGAAAAGTAGGAACAAGGAAAAAACTAAAGAACAGAAGAGGAGAGCATCTAAACAAAGAAAATAAACTATTAAAAAGCAATAAAGGAAACGGGAAAAGAAGGAAGATGTAAAGAAGAAAGGATAGAAGGGAGGAAAAGAAGGGGATAAAGAAGGAAGCAAGAGAGGAGCTGAAAAGAAAAACCCTAGAAGAGATGGAAGAAAACAGTGAAGGAACAAAGGAAGAAAGAGAAGCAGGAACCAAGAAAGCAGAAAAACAGAAACAAAAGGTTGTAAAAAAACAAAGGGAATAAGAAACAGACGAGTAAAACAAGGAGGGAGGAAGAGAATGACATAAGGAAAGAACATTTAAAATACTAAACAGGAAATAAAATCTGGAAATATTTTTTTTTTCAGACTTGTGATTGCAATTATGTTGGTTTGACACTTTGTTGCTCCACAGCGCCCCCTTCTGATTACAATAAAGAGAGCCTGAGGAGGCGAGGAAAGGAGTCAAGGATGTTAAAATCTGAACATGAGAACCGGAAGTGGGCGGAGCCTGAGCTGTGACATCATGGTGATCTGACAGTTAAAAAAACAAACAACGAGCCGCTCGCTTTAAAAATATTAACAGCTGCTGATTCAAAACAACATAAACCAAGAAGAAGAAAAAAACACATTAAGAAAACAATAAAACACTCAAATCAAAGAAAACCCACAAATCTAAGATTTCCTTCCACTCTAGCACAAAAAACGACGTACAACGAGTCAAACACACACCGAAAGGACAGGGTCTGCTTGTGTGGACCTGAGGAGCAGCAGGTCTTCCTATCACTACCTGGAGAGGAGCGGACATGGCTGGATCTACGCGGTTCTGACCTGACAAACATGGCTTCCCTGAAGGGTTCTGACGGGGAACCAGCTGCGCCACCAATCAGCTCTGAAGTTTATTTTTAAAAGAGTTTCTGTGGGTTTTGTTGCTGCAGGATCATTTGAAACAGGAAAATTGCAAAGATTTAGACATAATGTAGAGTAAGGGAGTTCAAAATAAGGTCCGGGGGCCGTTTGTGGCCCCTGGAACTGATTTTTTTGCGGTCCAACCCCGACCACAATTAAAGAATTTATTAAATAAATTAGGACAAACCTATGGCTTTTGAATTAAAATCTACCTAAAAACTGTTCACTGCAACACAAAGTGTTGTCATAATAACGAGAACCACATCATTCACTTATTCTCTAAATTTCACCTGACAGCAAGAGTTTCCATCCTGTTTTTATCCTGAGAACATAAAAAAATATTTTTTTTGTTTTCTTCAGTTGAGCCTAAAATAATAGATGCCTTTCATTAATTTACTTACATTTATTTCATTTGAAATATTTCTTATAATTTTTTAATAATAATTGTCTTGTATTTACTGATTGTATTTATTGACATAATGTGCATTGTTTAGTTACTTTAACATTGTTTTGTTTGTTTTCAGCAGGAGGATAGATATCAAGCATAATTCTGGCAAAGTTTATGAAAAATGTTAATTAATGTGCCACCAAATAAATTAATAAGTTTTAAAAATGGCAGGGAAAACATACAAAAACAATTTGATCTGCTATCCTGTTCCTATAAAAAAAATCTGATTACTTTGTTTAATTCGATGGGGTTTCTTTTATTGATGAATATGTTAAAAATAAATCAAATTTTTGGTGATTATAGTTTTTTTAAAAATGATATTTGGCCTGCGATTAATTTGGATGTGACAAAAAGTTTGGACACTCATGATTTAGAGGTTTGAAAATAAATCAGCAACTTCCAATCAGACGGAGAGATGAATAAATATAATTTTTATTAAAATACTAAATTATTCCAATAGAAAGCAGCATTTAGCTCCAGTATATTTGGCCTAGTTTCTAGTGCACTTCAAATGTCATAAAACTAACTTGCAAATAACTTTTCAGCAAGAAATATGAGCTTGTTTTTAGTAAGTATTTCCTTAAAACGTTCAGTTGTCAGATTATTTCACTTGAAATATGGGGAAAAATTAAAGCATTAAAATAAAAAACATTTAATTTCCCTTTGTGATCCATAAAATCTATTTTAATTGAACTGAATTAAATGACCTGCTGAAAGTGTAGAGCTGGGTTGCTAGGAATCAATGACCTGAATAAGCTGCTATATTTTGCTGACAAGTTGCTTGTTCGTTTTGTCTTATTTTTAGTGTATTAAGATATTTGAACTAGAAACTCGACCAGAAGTACTTGGTAAGATTTAGTGTCTTGGCCATGTGAGCTTATTTTAGTATAAATACGTTTTCTGAATGATTCACACTGGGTTTCTGTTTTCAGAGTTTTTGTTTTTTTTTTAACTTTTGAGCAGCTCTGTAATAAAACAACCTGGAGTTACGGATGTGGACAGGAATCTCTCATATTGTCTGTGTTTGGGAGCGGTCAGCTCTCGGTTTAAAAGTTTTCCCTGAAGATTTGCGAGAGGCGTATTTAGCGGGTTTCTGTGCTTGGACATTGAAATTGGCAGCAGCATGAGGAAAGCAGAACCTCAGCTGGCCAGAGGCGCCGTTGGATCAGGGGGTTCTGGTTGTGGGCGAACATTGGGTTTGACCCTGAAGCAGGTTTTCTTTTCTTTCTTTCTTTGTTTTTGTTAAAGGGAAACGTGTGGAGTCTTCAGCTGGAACCAACAGGTAAAGTTCACACCAAATCTCTTTCTCTTTAAATATAATTTCATCTAAAAAACGAGTGACTCTCTAACAAACTGAAACCAACTATCTCGGGTCGCAGCGCCGCGGCTGCTGCTTGGTGGAGGTTGGGTCCAGATGGGGCGGGACGACACGCAGACGACAACTAGTTGTCCTCGTCGTCATCGTCGTCGTCGCCTTCATCGTCTACGTCTCTCTTCCTCTTCTGTCCCTGAGCGCCCTGCTGCTCCTCTGCAGACAGGACACAGAGCTTTAAAAAGCATTCAGCCCATAAAGATGCGCTCATGTTGTCACAGTATGAAAACCGTTAATTGGTTTAATCATGATTAATCGACTACTGAAATAATCATTCGCTAATTTGGTAATCAATTAATCGTTAACTGGAGCACACAGAGTCAATTGAAGTCATTTTCTGAAAGAACAATCCAGTCAAACCCAGAACAATTATGCCAAAACTGAGCAAAAAAATATAAACATTTTGCATTTAAATTAATAAAAAAAAACTTTCATAGGTAAAATAGCAAAAAAGGGCCCAAGAATGAGCCGTGGTGTACCCCACATCAGGACTGAATCAATCATGATTAATCAATTACTGAAATAATGCTAAACTAGTTTCATAATTAACTGAAATATACAGATTCAAAGGAAGCCATTTGTTTAAAGAATATTTTCAGAGCAGTAATTAAGCCAAAAATTAACAAAAAATTAATAATTTTACATATAAAATTAAAAAAACACTCTTTCATGAAGAAGATTGAAGAAGTTCCACTTTGTCTCAATCACAATTCCAGTAAAAATAATAAAAGCTTCAACTTGAACCAGCTGCAGGATCCTCACCTTCCTCCTCTGCATAGTCATCCTCATCCTCGTAATCTTCCTGAAACGAAGAGCAGACACAAAAAGAGATGGAGAGAAATTTAAAAACTTTAAAGTGACGTTAAAACCGTTAGATGTTTCTGATTGGACGACACTAATGAGGCTCTTTGTCTATTTGTCAGGACGACATGGAGGCCGAGTCAACGACCATCAAACCAACTCTGACTGGATGAGAGTTAAGAAATAACTTTAAAACGCACTGCAAAAACACAAAATATTACCAAATGTTTATGGTCTTTATTCTGGTGCACAGATTAGCACACTTCTAATAAGACAAAACTAACTTACAAGTAACTTTTCAGCAAGAAATAGGAGCTTGTTTTAAGTCAATAATTCCTTACAATTGATTTAGAAAATATTACTTCCACTGGTAGATATAAGACTAAGGAGATGTGGCTTAAAAATAACATCTCAGATTTTTTTATCCCAGATCTGATTTTAATCAACTTGTTTCTCGTTTTCTTTTCTAGAAAGAAAATGGCAGAAAATTCTTTCAAAAAGGATTTTTTGTTGCAGTCGTCTCTTCTGTGAGTTGAACAGCAAAGAATTAGAGCCAGATTAAAGTTTTTAGTTGATTCAGAATAAAATGATAATATTAGCAGGATGAAGATTCCGTTTTACCAGAATAAAGTTGTTTTAATGAGAAAAGCTATGATAAAGTCTTCCTGACCATATCAGCCCAAGTGGTTTGTCAGTTTTTCCTGCTACTCATAATAATTTTATTATGATCTATTAAAATGTGAAGCATTTTCTTATTTGTGAAAATTACTTTAGTGTAACTTCTCTCTACATTCCTTATTATAATTAATCTTTTTATTTTTGTGTTCTCATAAAATAATTTATTCATTTTCCTAAAAATTCAACTTTATTCTAATAACATTAACACTTAATTCTCTCATTATTTAAACTCTTTTGCCCTAAAACAGCATTCTAGCAATATTATGACTTTATATTTCCACGATAAAGTCATAATAGTTTATTGCAGAGTTCACCTGAACTCAAAATTAAATAGAAAACAAAACGGCCGCCGCCCTGGGCGTGATGACATCACAGAACCGAAGGAGTCTGTGATGGTGAAAAAAAAATCGCTATTTTCCAAACATTGAATCTTTGATCAATTGATCAAATTGATTTATCGCTCAGAGGGAACCAAGACATTTTTCTCATATTATAAGTGAAATAATCTTCCAGTGGAACCAGAACTTATTACTGAGTTAGAACAAGCTCACATGTGTAATTAAGTTTTAATTCATTTCAAGCATCATAAGATACTCAAACTAGAAACTAGACCAAAAATACTTTTCTGTTTTTGCAGTGTGGACCGTCAGTGGTGGTTGTTCTGGTGCTGAACTGGGTCCACAACAACACTATGCCTGAGGTGAGTCCATCTAACTGGAGCGGGTCTAACAGAACCAGCAGCAGCTCTGATGCAAGGCTCTGTTCTCTGCTGCATGATGGGATGGGAGGGATGGAGGGCTGCTATGAATCCTGAGGTTTCAGAGGCGAGTTGCCCACCTGATTGGCCTGGTTCACCTGAAAGCTCAGCCCCACCTCTCTTCCCTCTGAGCCATCCTCATCCTCCTCTTCGTCATCCTCCTCCCCGTAGTCGCCGGTCGGCCCCGCCCGGTCCTCGCCGTCCTCGTCTGTAAGCGGAGAGCAACACTGAGCGTTTTTGATCGCATGCAGAGAGAAACATTCCCACGAAGCAGAAGGGTAGGACCGTACGGAAGAGGATGAGGGACAATAAAACAAATCTGACATTTTTATCAGGGTTTTGAGTTTAAACTCATTCTAATTCTGTCAACCTTCACCTAAATTCAAATAAGTAATCAAACATTCTTCAATTATGTCATTTGTGTGTGCAAAATTATCACATAATAGTTTCTTTCTTGTTGGAGGATTTGCAAACCGGCACTTTTTTTGCAAATCCTTGAAAACCCGTCCCAAATCTGCTTTGTAGATTTGAATTTTAACAGATTAAAGTTAGAATTCTAAGAAAAAGGCAAAATTTAAAGTCTGAAGTCAAAATCACTACCAAAAGAGTTAAAATTATGTGAAAAAAAGCCAAAATTCTTAAGTTAAAGTCAAAATACTGACAAAAAAGTAACAATTAAGATAAAATTCAGATTTTAATATGAATTTCTCAGAATTTAGATTAAAATCTGAAGTCTGAGAAAAAAGTACAAATTCTGATGAGTCAAAATGATTTGAAAAAGTAAAAATTATGAGAAAAATGTTTAAATTTTGAGATTAAAAATCAGAATTCCTGTAAAAATGTCAAAATTGTGAGGAAAAGACTAAATTTAGGGAAAAATATAAGATTTCTGTGAAAAAGTTAGAGTTCTGAGATTAAAGTAAGAGTTTTTTAACATGTTTTTCTGCTCTGGTGGCCCTGGCCCTCTTCTGTGGCGCTGAGTTGTTTCGGTCCATCAAACCGGGCCTGGGTTCGTTCATCTTGGTCATCCTCTCACCTTCGTCGTCGGCCTCAGAGTCTGGCGCCTCGTTGTCCTCCTGGTCGAAGCCGTCCAGGTAAGTCACCTGAGGCAGCAGCTCGAACACGCTCTCCCTGTAATCCTCCAGAGAGGTGATCTCACAGTTAAACAGGTCCAGACTCTGCAGGCTCTTCAGGTTTTGCTGCAGCAGGAAATGTCACAAAGTAAGACTCTCCTAATAATAATAAACTAAAACGAACCAAACTACACGAGGTAACTGACCAGCGCCTCCAACGTGCTCAGCTCTTTAATCTTGTTCCCGCTCAGGTTGAGGTAGGTCAGGTTGGGACATTTCTGTGCTAGAGTCTCCAGAGACCCCGATAAGTTGTTGTCACTTAGCTCCAACTAAGAGGAAAATGAAAAATAACTTCATGCAGACATTCCTGCCAGAGCCTACATTCAGAAACAGAGTTTTATAGAGCTGAAAATCACAGATAAGAAAAATCTTTAACTAAAATGTTACAACAGCAGACCAGTCTGGATGAGTTTATTTTATCTACAAACTGAAAATAAATATACAACAACCTAGCTTAAAGTAATTCAGTTAAGTACAGATTTGCTAATGTTTCAAAGTTGATATAATTGTGAAATACAAATGATAAAAAAGTTTATTTTTTTAATATCTTGGGTTCTTTGCAGTTTTGTCAATACATAAAGGATTGATTTTTTTAAATTAGTCATCAACTAATTTGTTTTCCATACATGAAAAGGTACAAGGTTTATATAATCCTTCTTGAGAAAGTTGGATAACAAGCTGAAACTAAAAAAAAAAAAACCGTAAAAATTATAAATCTTTGCTCAAATTATATTTTTATTCATGTTACCAGTGAAACAGGTGACAGAGAAACTAGTCACCTGAAAGATCATTGTTTAGTTTTGGGTTTGAGACAAACACATTGGCGACACCTGGTGGACTAACAGGTGAACTACATGTCAACACAAAAACAGACACAAAATGCTTCATTCCCCCTCTGCCACCTTGAGACATTTCTGAACTATTTCAATTAATTCTGCATTTTTTAACTATATTGATTCTCTGAAAAATTTAAATCTCTCAGTTTAAACTTAGATCTGAATGTCAGAGTGTAAAGGTTTGTGGTTCAGGTGACAGGTGAGGTGGGCTTACCTTCCGTAGTTTGGGCAGTGAAGGCAGCTTCGCCAGTGAGCTCAGACCGACGTTGACCACGCTGAGAAACTCCAGCTCTGTGAACTCGTCTGTCAGACCTTCGACCTCGCCATCGGCAGACCGACTGTTGTCCACAACCAACTCCACAATCTGAAACAGCAAAGACAAGCCCACCGATTAGAAATCTGAATTTCTATGTTGACCAAAAACAGCAGAACTGCAAATGGATCAGAATGTTTTCATACAATTTGTTTCAGATTGAGCAAAACTTATGATAGAAAACAGCATAAATAATGATCATTAATTCATATTCATTTGTCAATTAATTTATAAACTATTACACTAAACTGGTTCATGTTAATTTATGACAATATTAAACAATAATTAATTAAAAATTAATTGATCAGAAAACAAAACAATTAAAAAAGGCACATGCCTTACTTTTATATAATTAAGTAAGTTTTATTTCTATTTATAAATTAATTTATTTATTTTGCATTTACATCTAAAAACATATATTTTGCATTTATATTTGTTATATAATTATTAATAATTAATTATTAATAATTATTATTATATTATAATTGAAATTCTTATGTTTATTTTGTTCAATATCTAATCATTAACATATAATAAAATGGAAATAATAATAATAAAAAAATTAACTTATATTCTAATGTATTTTTACACTGACCTATTTGAGTTTTTAGTTTTTATTAAATTCGATTTTATATTTATTTTTGAATTATGTGATACATATTTAATAATAATAATGAGCCGGGAGGAAGAGGAGAAGGAAGAGGAAGGCCTATGGAGTTTAAATATCAGGGTCTCTATTAAAGCTGTAGTATGTAACTTTTATAAAATAAAATATTTTTGTATATTTGTTGAAACTGTCACTATGTCATGATTGCATAATATGAGAGATAATCTGTGAAAAATCTAGCCTTGTCCCAGAGCCAACTAGAAACAACCAATCAAAGCCAGGGGGTGGGTCTTAGCGCTGCCAATCATTCTGTGTTGCTGCTCCTCCTATGTAGTGAGTACTCAGGCCAGTTAGGATGGCCACCAGTGATAGCAGATTAATTTTCCTGTCATGGCAAGTTATTTCTCCCCCTTTAGCACACTTAGCAGTACGTGAGATTGATTGACAGCGCTAAGACCCTCCTCCTGGCTCTGATTGGGAGCGGTGCATTTCTTCAGATGATAATAGCAATGTGGAGGAGATCGATCTGTTCACTGAATATATGTCTCAGATTATACTGTCATGACATGGTGATAGTTTTAACAAATATGTAAAAGAACAACATTTTTATGAAAGTTACATACTGCAGCTTTAACTATACCTGTGTTTACCGTACATAAATAACAAAATAAATGGGTCAGTGTAGTTCTTGTTGTATTGATGAGACAACTGGTTTTACTCTGACTAGTAGCTGGTTTTATTTCCCAGAGTCCTTTAGTCTTCCAAGCCTTATATAACGTAAGAGCCTGAGCAGAGCATCAGCCTGCAGCTCCATCATCATCTGCGCTGTGAGTGTGCAGGGTTTAACCCACTGTAATCTGCATGCAGAGTGCTGCAGGAAGAGGAGGAGGAGGTGGAGGTTTCTCTGCATTAACCATCTGCCGGCTTCCCCCAATTTATAAAACATGACCGCAGCGTTTCATCTGTTCAAGTAAATTAACTTGGAGCATTATTTAACCTGAGCTGCTGGTTATATAATACACACACACACGCGCGCGCGCATGCATGCAGCTTTAAAGACCCGGTTTATGGGAACAGTCGACACAACCGGGCACACCAATATCTGCGCTCGCAGCTTTCCCGTAGCTCCTCGAGAGCACACAGTAATCTCATTTCTTGTACTCTAACGGCTCAGGTGTAACGCCATCTTGTTCCGTTACGTCGTCCTCATTCCGTCGCCGAACCCCCCGGTTACCTGGTGGCCACGATACCGCGGTGTAACGCCGCCTTGCTGTGACCGGTATCTGTAGGTCACCGAGTCGACATTTTCGCCGTCGTCGTCGAAAATTCCGCTCGACACGAAAGCTAATCGGCTTTCTGTAGCGGCAGGTCGGTAACGCGTTACCGCTCCGCCGCGCCGCCTGTGACCGACCTTTGCGCGCCAGCGAGCTGGGTCGAACCGAAACCACCGCAAAAAAAAAAAAAAAAAAAAAGACTCAAAAACACAATAATTTGACTGTGGATTAAAATGAACATTGCGTGGGGTTACCGGACCTGTTGAAAGAAAGTCTGCAGTAAGACAATGTCGTCGAAGTTTAAAGCGGCGGCGACTTAAAAATGTCCGCTCATAAAGGACGAGCGAGGCTATAACGGACATCAGATGAGTTGTTGTTCACCCACACCGTACTCCAGGAAAAGCAGATTGAACACGAATAATATTATTTTTTCAAAAGAGGAGTTTCCCCGAGGAGCAGACACGGTGGGAAAAGTTAAAGCCGAACAAGTTGAAGGAATTAGCAGCGTGTATCGACCGTTGAGCCGGAGTGAGAGATGGAATTTTGTCGGAGAGCAGGGGGCGGTACGACCGAGGAACCCCGTAAGATGCTCCACATATACCTCAAACAACTATAACGAGCTGGGCTCTAACTCATACTGTCAGCGCGTCGATAAATATAGTTTAGCTTGCGATTAGCCCGCTCCAACTCAATAAAGGGAGTAAGTAAGTGCTGAAAGGCGAGAAGCAAGGTCCGGGCTCCGGACGCGCATCACGGACAACAATTACCACCTTATTACAGTCTAAGTCGCTTACCTCTGCTGGGCTTCGGTTCCGCAGCTCTAAAGTAATCCTCTTCTTCATATCCATGTTTAACTGTGACGTGTGGTTGTTTAGAACCGAGCGCTGAGCAGTTGAGAAAAGTCCCGGGGATCAGACGGGTAGCTGCCCTTCTCTGTTGGCCGCAAGTTGCCTACTGATCCTCCATGATAACTTGCGCCCTGCCCCCTCCACTACTGCCCCGCCCACCGAAAGAACGGGGTTGGCCGTCCCTGTTTTTCTCGCTTCTGATTGGTCGATAGAGACGTCAATCACGATCATCGGTATAATAATCCTCTGTCTGGATGGCTTAAAAGGCGTAGGAGTTGTAGTATTGGATGCGGGTGACATTTTTAAATTTGTCAGGGTTGTCGATCTAGTCAATCAATTAAAATAATATTGAAGTAATTTTTACCAACATTTTTGCTGAATGTGTTTTTTTAAATATATATCTTATTAATATATTATCCCAACAAATGTAAGAATATCCAAAATATATATTTTTAAAAGAAAATATTTATTCACATTACTGAGTAGCTCAATAGTTGGTGCCCCTAACAATCCTAGTATAACTAATGTATATGGAGGTTTTTCCACTAACACATCAATTTTTTTTAATTGATCAGTTTATAGATACTTATATCAGCAACTTGTAGTAATCCAAGGCTTTCTCTTTCCCTGTATTATAAATGTGACATGACAACTGACTACTAGGCTGGATGATGATATATTTTTATCATACCACCATTCAGAGACAGTGGTGGTAAGGAAATAAAAAAAACAACAACAAAAAAAGACTTATAAGCATGCTGTTGTAACTTCTCAGAATCAGTTTATTAGAAAACCTTTATTTACCAAATGATTGTTTGGGATCAATGGCAGAAAAAAGCCTTTTTTGTCCCATCATCAAACATAAACATGGATTTTGAAGTGGGACTTTTCTCAAATACCACAATAATCAGATAATTGGCATAAAAATGTGTCTGTGGGTTAAAATAATCGGTAACTATGTTGAAAATTATTGTTAGGTATGGTAGAGGATCTATGATGCTATGGGCCTGTTTCTATTTCAAAGATAATAAATATTAATTAAATGAAAATTTGGGGAACTCTACCAACATTAAATTTCAATATATATGCAATGTATATTGGGATTTCTTCCCCAAAAATTATCTTGCCATATATTGTGTTACTTTAAATGTCACAAAGTTTATTGAAAAAGAACATAATAAAAATTAGTTTAAAAAAAAAAGCAAATCTATTTACAAATAAATTTTTTTTACAAAAATATCATGACCAATGCTAAACTACAGAGCTACACTGTGCTCCAAAAACTATTGAGCTCATAAATAAATGAAGCAAACTATGTATGGTTATAATCGCTTTGAAATCTCAAAGACACAACGAAGACGTTCTCCGAAAACAAAAAAGAAGTTTATATTTAATTGCAGGCAGCCATCATCATCATCATCATCATCATCAATGTCACAGAGAAGCCAGTAGGTAAAGTTAAAAAAATACAACTTTTGTATGTACATAGAAAAGGGTTGGTTTTGCAAAGCTTATAAAAATAACTATAACACAAACAACAGCTAGTCTCAGGTTGAAGGAGAAGTGGGGGGTGGCAGGCAGCTGAGAGAATACATGTGATCGATCCGAGTGCAGTGAAGTTCAGGAACACGGACTGGAAGCACGTTTGGCTTCAGGGGATTCATCTCCAACCTAACTGTAAACTCCTTCATGTTCGAAAGGTTCCTGTAGGTGCACATGAATTTAATTTATTACGTTTTTACTAACTAATTGAGAGAAAAATTTATATTTTTTGCAAGGAAAATCCTAAACAGTAATAAGTAGGGTTAGTGGTACTTTATTTTACTGCAGGATTGTTCCACAACTTTTTTTTTTTTTTTGCAAACTGTAAAGTTGGAAACAAGTTGTTCTGCTTCAATTTGTGGCAGTAATGATCTGTAGATTTAACTGAGATGAGAAAGTTGATGCCCTTTTACAAATTTCAGAGATGCACCAATCGGGTTGGACTCAGCCGATATTTCCCCAATAAGCTCTGATCAGCAGATCTGATCTATTCTTTAATTCAAAACACAGAACTCCCCCATTTCTTGGTTGAGAAATGATTAACCACAAACATGTCATTTGCAGCTTAGCAATAATTAAAATACACATTTTCACTTTTATGTGTAAAAAAAAAAGAAAAAGAAATTGGTCAAAATCTGAACCACAAATGGCCAAAGAGCCTGATCAGTGCATCTCTGATGTTAACCATTGTGATAAAAATAACAAAACAATGAGTTTCAACACAAATCATACTGCAAAAATGCAAAATCATAAGTATCAGTTGTCCAGTTTTTAGTGTAAATATTCCAGTAGACTTCAAATAAGACAAACTAAATTACAAATAACTTTTAAGCAAGACAGCATTAGTTAATATAGATGAAAAAGTACCAATTCCACTGGCAGATTGAAATTGGTACTTCCAGTATTTATATTTATTTCTTATAAATAGTTTTAATTTATAACAGTATCTTTATAAATGAAATAATTTGACAATCGAACGAGTACTTTCATTAATCAATATTAAAGAAATTGGATGTATTTTGCTCAAACATGAGATTTTCCTTATTTAAAGTGTACTTGGATATTTCCTCTAGAAATTAGACCAAACGTACTTGTTATGATTTTATTTTTGCAGCATAATCAAGCTTACAGCCAACATCCAGACCCTCCCAAAGCCTCAAAAATGAATGCATCAGGCCTTCAGAATCACTGTGCTGCTGTTTGTCACAGAGTTGGTTCCAAACCAGAACCGCAGACAACACTGCAGAATTGGATAAAGATGAAAGATAAGGGGGAGAATGCACGCTGACAGTATGAGACATCAAGTATTTTTCAGCTTCTCGAGGGAAAAAACCTCTTTTCCTGCCTGTAACAGTTAATCTGGGTTCACCTTTAACATACACAACAATTTAGGGCTTACCTTTCGACAGCTTGTTGGTCTACTGCACAGAAGAAAACCGAATAACTCGAGGTATAATTAAAATATTTGAACTGGTTTTGGACTGTATATGTTTACTCTTTTAGAGTAAACATGTAATAAAATATCTGTGTAACTGCAAAGTTAGTTTGGCATTAAATGATTTAATATTGCAGTATAATGGATTAAATTATGGCAAAAACATAAAACATACCAAGTATTTTTGGTCTAGTTTCTGGTGTAAATATCTTGGAACGCTTGAAATAAGACAAAACTAAGTTACAGGTAAAACAGAGTAGTAGTAGTATTATTTCACTTATAACAGGATATTTTTTCCAGGTTAAAAGTAAAATAATCAGCTGGTGAAACTTCTATTTTTTATCAATGTTAAACAAGCTCTTAAATCTTTTTAAAAATTATTTAAAAGTTAGTTTTGTTTCAAGTGTACTAAGCAATTTACACAAAAAACTAGACCAAAACTCAAACTGCTTGGTAAGGTTTTGTGTTTTTGCGGTGATGACATATCTGAATTTCACGTTGAATATGATGAAATTCCCTCCAAACACACCTAAAATGTAGCTCACATTAGAAGGAATCACTGCAGTGTCTCGATAATCTTTCAGTTATGGCCACATGAGGTCTAAGTTAACTTTGGGATTCACTAAATTAAACGACAAAAACAGAACATAATATACGTTTAAAAAAAGAAAACAAATGGGTCTGATGGTATAGTTATTGGCCTTCAAAAAGAGGACATACTTACAGAGTATTAGGGGCACGCCAAGAAAAAAAACATTAATAAAACTTAAAACTATGAGCATAAAGTCATAATATAAGGAGCATAAAGTCAAAATAATATAAAGTTGAAATGATAGTCATAAAATTACAAGATCAAAGTCATTATGATCCGAGAATGAAGTTATACTACCTTAAATAAGTCAAAGTAATACAAGAATAAAGTCCTGAAATGAGAACAATTCATTTTATTACAAAAACTAAATCAAAATAATATGAAGATAAATTCTAAATTATGAATAAAGTCAAAATATTACCACAATAAAATGGTAATATTATGACTTTATACTTTTATTACTTCGACTTTATTCTCATGTAATGTTAAATCTATTCTGGTACGACTTTATTCTCATATTATTTTGTCTTTATTCCTGTATTATTTCACATTTATTTTTGTTTCATTTTGACTTTATACTTGTCATATGAGTTTAATCTTATAATATCATGACTCTATTATTGTATTATTTTAGCTTTATTCACATAATGTTATGACTTTAATCTGGTGATTTTATATTTTTTTATTTCCTAGAGTGGCTCTTATTCTCTGATGTTCAAACTTTAATTAGGACAAACTAAAGGTCTACGTTTCTGTTGCGTCACATTTTGAAAAGGGAAGCAGATTGTAGTTCTATCAGGAACAGAAACGTCCATCTCTGTGCCGAATCGTTCCCACGTTTCCTCACATTGAACTTCGCAGACGGATGACAACGTAAAGCAAACACGACATGAAGGTCCATGTCAGCTCAGCATCTTTTCCCTTTCTGTTGATCGCATCGAAGCGACAGTCAGCTGATCTGTTAGCGTCCGGTCATTCAGGGGTTTAAAATGAAGCAGAGCTGAACTTCCTGGTTGGTCCGACTGTCTGTAAGGAATCCATCTCGACTCGGATGCTCTGTACTTCCTGTGGTGAGTCAGCTCCTTCCCTTAGTCACAGTTAAATGAGTCCTATCAGCCGCCTCCTGTTACGATGCGTCTCCTCCTGCGTTAGGAGCTGACCTGCGTCGCCTCGCCGCCCGTCTCCACCAGCGTCACCTGACCTTCCTCCCCTTCCATGATGATTCCCCCTTCCTGCAGCACCACCATCTCTCCTTCCTCCTCCACTACGCCGGTGGCACCCTCCTCCTCGTCCTCCTCTCCCACCACTTCCTCCGGGCTGGCGGCGTTGGCGCCGGCCGCGGCGTTGCCGTTGCTGGTGTTGGCCTGACTCTGAGCCATGGCCTCCAGCTTCATGCGGTATTCCTCGGCTTCCTGCTCCTTACGGAGGAGCTGCTGTCGGTACTCCTGAGCCTTCCTGTTAGCTTCCTGCAGCTGTCTCTGCAGCAACTCCTGAAGAGCGAAGAAGAAACCTTTACAATGAAAACAGACAAAATGGCGAACCGAACTATCCCGATCCGTGAGGCTCAGTGAACAGAACTTTTAAATCCAGATGTAAGTTGGTAGTTTTGAATCATATACAGAAAATCCCAACAGTACCAGATAATCCAAAGTTTGTTTTCTGTTTTGTATTAATTTCTCCACATTCACCAGTCAGTCAGTTTCGGTGTTCCACAAGGTACTGTACTTGGGCAAGTTCAATTTAGCCTTTAATATCTCAAAAATAAATGTATTGATAACAGAAATACAGTTTGTTCAATAAATTTGAATTATTTACTGACCATGATTTATGTAACGTACATCCAGATAAATATTTTTTATTAGATTAAGGAGGTTTTCACACCTGACAGTTAGGTAGGCTCGGTTTGATTGGGGACCAAATTCACAACATTTGTTAAATTTTCAGCTGCTGTGTTTCTATTTCACACTGTCAAACAATCCAAATTAATTTTAAAAAACGGTTCCCCTCCTCTCCAGTGGGGGCACTGTACCATGAACTACAGAAGGAAACAACATAAGAACCTCTGAAGAAGACAAGAACTCAACTTTCTTCTTCATAAAGTGTAAACAAAAATGGCGTGGCGTCAGATTTTACAGGTTGTAAGATTTCTCTTTTGTCTCTGGCAAAAGACTATGAGCCATTTCTGCCGCTAGCACTAGACGCTTGTATTAGTTTTGGTTGTATTTACCCAGAATTCCCTGCTTTATAATAAGAAATCTAGAGGAACAGTTTCACCATTGAATTGAATTAAATCACCTCAAACAGACAGACAGATGTGATGAAAATGTCTTTTGCTTTGTAATAGCCCTGTTTTAAATGTAATTCAGCTACATGAACAGGAAGTACTCACAGTCTCTCCTGTGTCGTTGTGGTTGTTGGTCACCTCCAGCTTCCTCTTCCTGGAGGGCGGAGGTTGCGGCTCCTCCGTTACCACTTCCTCTGTCACAGTGTTGGCCGGCACTGCGAGCACTAACAGAAAAAAAACAAACTAATAATAATTATCGGCGCATAAATGGTCCCGCAGCCTCCAGCCCTCAGTCTGGGACTTACTCTGCTGTCCGTGCTGCATCGTGACAAAGAAGGGCTGGGACATCCCCCCCGTGGTCTGAAGGTTGCCATGTTGGTCCGTTACGATCGTGATGACCCGCTGGCCGCTCTCATTCACCACTGCGGTATGCTGGATGTTGGAGTCCAGAGCACTGGCTGCCATCGCCTCCTCTGACTCTCCTGCAGAGCAGAAACATTTCAGAGAGAGAGATCGCTTCAACTGGAGGCTCTGACTTTACAACCAGCTGAAACAAATATTAATACATCTCAAACTTTAAATCGAAAGCACTCACAGGTCAAGAAAATATTTATAAAAACTAACATGAAGCAAATAAAGAAGCCTGATTTTTTCCCAGCAAGAGAGATTTTACTAGTTTCTGTCATTGCACAAAGGCAACAATGTGCAACAAGTACGTTTAAAAAATACCACAAAAAACACATTACTGGTAATAATAGATAAATAATAAAATAAACTTAAATCTAGACTAAATATGAGGCACAAATCTAACAAGGACTTTTCAAATTTATGCATTAAAAATCTAGTTTTCAGTTTCTTTTGAACTTGATTAAATAAATTTATTAAAAACAGGATTATATCACTTTCTTTCAAAATGTTTGCTATTTTTAGCCAAGTTTAATAAATTAAAGCGGATTTGGGTTCAGTGAAAGTTTATTGTTCCAATACAAAGACGAGTACTTTGTGTCGTACTTTACATTTTCGATTATAAGAAAATTATATTAACAATTTTATAAAATTACTAAAAAGTCTCCATCTGTATCAGATCAACCATCTGTGCTGGACGGGTTCAGATTTGTATTTTTTTGAACTGCAGTTGAGGCCCGCACAGAATCAGTCCACGGGCCAGAAACGGCCCACAGACCGCACCTTGAGCACCCCAGACGTAAACCTTTTCACACTTTGGGTTCATTAGAGTTTAAACAGTGAAGTTTCTGATCTCACCTGCGTTAGCCTTGTTCAGCAGCTCCGCCAGGTTCACCCCCTGGATGGCAGGTATTCCCTGGATTATGAACTGCGGTTGGTTGGTGGTGCTGGTCGTCTCCATATTCATGCTCACCTGGTTCATGTTAACCTGGTTCTGCATGCTCTCCTGTAAGCAAACACCTGGCTAAGTGCAACATGCTATAGCTAATTTAGCTAATTAGCTCCTGCAGTGGATTGAACTATAGTTTTATAATTATTCTGTTGGTGCGGATCTTAAGTTGGCACTTTGATGTGGCATCCAGTAGAAAGACTAAATGTTTAAGATGATTTGCAGCTGCTGTAATCATTAAAAACAACTTAATTTGGCAGAAAAAAGCTAAGCTGACTGGATGTTGCAGCTTCTCTCACCTGCAGCATCAGCATCAGCTCCGTGTTCTGGATGTCGGCTGCGATGTCGAATGGCGTCTTTTCGAATTTGCTGCGCGCGTGAACGTCTGCGCCGTGTTTGATGAGGGTGTCGCACACGCCGTGGTGTCCGTGCTGCGCCGCCCAATGGAGAGCCGTCATCTTGAGCATGTCTTTGGCGTTGATGTCCGCACCGCTCTGAAGGCGGATTTATCAAAAGTGATTAAAAACATTGATTCACATGAATTTATCTGGTCGTCTGCATTTAGAGCAAAGAGTAAAAGTCATGATGCAACATTTAGTCGTTTCACACAAACTTTCATGTGATCATTAAAACTTTTTACTACTACTTCATATTTTCTACATTTAAAGTTTTTGTGGTTTTTATATCGACTCTTTATTTTTCCGATTGTTTATAAACAGTTTGTTTTTAATTGCTTTACTGTTTATAAACTAGCTGTTTTATTAATTAAAAACTGGTTGATTTGCTGTTTTAAAGCCAGTTGTATTGCTATTTATAAATTTGTTGATTTATAAATTGGTTCATCTATTGCTTATAAACTAGTTATTTTTACTCTTTATAAACCAGTTCTTTGTTTATAAACTAGTTGTTTCTGTTGTATATAAACCAACAAGTTGTTCTATTGTTTATAAATTAGTTTTTTTTAATTCTTCGTAAACTGTCTATTTTTTATAAGCAATTTTTATTGTATATAAACTAGTTATTTTTATTCCTTATCAACTAGTTCTTTTATTGTTTATTATTTTGAATATTTAGCACTATCTGCTCTGTCTATGTAGATTAAATGCAGGGAGAGTCCAGAAACACAGTTCTGTCCAACTATTTTCTGGTCTTTGAATCTATCACGCCGCTGGTGATGTCATAAAGGTAAAGAAAAGATGGCCGACTGAAACCAACTGCAACCAGTCAGTCCTTTAGTCCCACCCTGATCAGCAGCTCTACGATGACTGTGTGTCCCTCAGCAGCTGCCATATGCAGCGGGGTCCTGTCCACTTTGGTTCGGGCGTCTCTGCTGACGCCAGCTCTCAGCAGGACGTCGGCGGTGGAGTAGTGGCCGTGCTGGGCGGCCAGGTGGAGGGGCGACGTCCCCAACTGTGGAAAACAGAAGAAGAAGAAGAGAAAGAAATCAGATTAAGCATCTGTGACATCACAGCAGTGAATGTCACAGATGTTTAATGCTTCAACTGGTCAGTGTGGAAAAGTGAGATCAAAAAGAGACAAAAGCCATTAAAATAAATATTGTAATAACACAACTGAATGAATTTAATATGTTTAAGTTTTTAACCACTTAAACTCTGTTTTACATTCTTAGTATTCAGATTCTTCTAAAGTATTCACCAACTCTTTTCTCCATTTTACCACAATTTCTGCAGAAAATATGAAAAAAAAAGAAAAAAAAATAGTTTTCTGGAATTTGACATAAAATTCCTATATAATTAGGGTTGAAACAATTAGTTGTGATTAATCAATTACTGAAACAACTGTTAACTGATTTAATAATAAATTAAGAGCTAAAATATCTGCTACAATTGATAATTGAGTGAAAAAAGGTGCCTAAACTTTTTGTCACTCGATTATCAATCTGTTAATCTAAAAATTAGTCAATCATTCCACAAATGATCAAACGTTCGCTACAGGAATGCCATGTTATTGCATTTATGCAATAAAGTGTTTATTTTTTTATTTAAAAAAAGGAACCCAGTTATTGTCTGTTTGCATTTTTTATGTATTTCTAATATTGCATTAAAAATTATTAGAGGTCAAATGAAAAGTCTGCCAAATGTTTTTTTTTTTAATCTGATTATCTAAATAATCAATAATTATTTAAAAAATTGTTAATTGCAGCTCTGAATAAAATACATTAAAATCTGTGGTTGGAAAAGACAAAATGAGAAAAAAGCTTTACTTTTATCAAGTCATTGCATAATTTAGAGGTAAAAGAGATTATTGCAAAGGAGTTTTCTGGGCGTCTCACCCAGTCGGTGGTGAACGGCGCTCCGTTGGCCATCAGGTTTCGGACCTCGTCATCGTTTCCTTTCCGAGCCGCTTCCAGCAGCCGCTTCCCCAGATCCACCAGCGACATCTAAGACACATCAGAGCTGCAGTTCATAAAAAACACTTTCCAGTGCTTATTATCATCCAAAGTACTCTGATTTTAGATTAGTAGCATGAGCCGTACTCTGTAAATTACAAGATGAATTCTGATCCGTCAGATTAAAAGCACCTTTTGAATAATTTCTGTAACAAAATTTGTTGATCTCATATCTGTAATATGGAATCTTAAATGTTGTGTTTTCATTAGCTTTAAGCAGAAAACCATCCTAACTAACAAAAATAAAGGGTTGAAAACATCAGTCTTCATTCAGTAACAACGTAATTTATTGAATATGGCTGTATTTTCAGTTTATGTTGTGGCTCAAAACATAAAAATGAGACACAGGCAGTGATGGCTACATGAATAAAATCTAAAAATAACTCCAAAATAATTACATCTAGATACTTATTGAGTTTTTCAGAAAGAAAAGTGAATTAACAGCAGTTTAAAAATAGATCAAAGTAAAAACAGTAGCTTTTTTTTCTCTCCCGAAAATGTAAAACCAAAACAGTTTTTTAAATGTTTTGGTTTAAAACAAAAAACAATGGTTTTAATGGTTCTCAAATGTTTTGGGAATTAGTAACCACAAAAACTGATTTATTTATGTCTGAAAATATTCTTTTAATTCTGCTGAAAGCTTATAAAATCTACCACTAAAAAAAAGTTTAATGATGCCTTTCTTATGTTCAGTGTGAATATTTAACAAAGCCTAAGTGGACTTTTAACAGCTTATTAAACACCAGAACATAATTAACCTCATTTTATTTCAGTAAAACTCTCAACAGAAATAAAAATTTAAAAACTGCTTTTAAAAAAGAAAGGTGCATTAGTTTCCCTCACAATTCACTGTAAAGGGGTTGTATAGCTATATATGTGCCATTTATCGGACAAAAACCCCGCCTTTCAGTAACAAACTGCATTTACAATAACATAAAAACTTGACCAGAGTTTCAATAATTTCGTTTTTAAAAAATTTAACAACTTTTCCGGTTCAAGAGCAAATTTCTAAAAGCAAAATATAGTTTTATAAACAGGACCACGCATACATATTTATATGTGTCCGACTATGGAATTACTCACATTCAAGCGTTTAGCCCATTACCTTCATTCTGCTAAAACTACAGAGAAACAACCTCTTAAGAATCAAAGTGGGACCATTTCGTAAACCGAGTTATTAGTTTGAGGACCTTCTGTGAGTTTATAATGATAATTTTATATTTTTGTAACTGTTAAAAGTCCCGTCCGACAATGGAACTCCTGCGAACAAACAGTGTTTGTTATTGCGAAACAGCGGAGCGGGACGAGACTTCTGTCTCCGCGGCAGAGGAGCCATTTTACGCGCCTTCACGGCCAGAAAATAGACCGCCATGTGCCACGTACCCCGTGTCCCCCCATCTAAGCTGCTTTCTACGGCATTTTACATGTAAACATCTCGGTCGGTGCTACCGAGAAATAAACAAAAGCACCGACAGGAAACTGTTTGATATTAAGTTGTTGGTTTTCCGGGGGAAGTCACACAGAAATTTCCTATTTTACACACGGAGAAAAAACTACTTCCACATCCGGTTAAGTTGCATTCTGCAAGCGTGCACCGCCAAAGCGCTTACCGGAGTGTATGGCGACATTGTTCCACCTTTGGTGGTTATTTCTGTAATCTTTAAATATGAGAAAGCTCGGAAACTATGAGTCTTCTCCTGGCGTAGGACGGCAAAGCGGGTACTTACCGCGTTCAGGTTTGTTCGGGTCCAACCAGGCTGCTCGTCACTGCTAATGTTAGCAAGCTAGCCGGCTAAGAAGCGCAAACCTCGCCGCGTGAAGAGGATTTGTGCGATTTTATGGTTCTCTGAGACGTAGCATGGGCCCGATATGCGAAGAATCTGTTTCAAAATTCGCTAAAAACGGGCATTTGGGACCACTGTAGCTTGTCGTAGTCCTCAGAGCTTGTTTACTGCTGAAAGTTAGCGATCGGTAGCAGTTGCGAAGCCGGAAGTTGATATTGAGCCTTCAAAATAAGACTAGTTCTCCTTGTTTCAATATAGGAAAATGTCACAAAAATGCAGCGTTTATCTCGTCTTCCAATTTATACGATTCCGTTAGTTTTTAATATGGTCAAATATTTGAACTATTGTCAAAATATTTCATATAAATTAAAATTATTCCAGAAATACTTTGTCATCTCAGCTTTAAAGTTTATCTAAGACGTATTAAATTCAGAGCTGCACACTATATTAGATCACAACGTGTGCCATACATGCCACTGAAATATTTGAATAATTCTTTGTAGATTTAATATAAATGTATATATAAATACATATTAAAGAAATTAAAGCCTTTATAAATTGAGGCTTTCATTTTTTAAGCATTTGGACTTTACAAAACAAAGCCTTAAGGCGTACATATTTTTTAGCGTCAAAATACACCAAAGTAAAAAAAAGTTTCACCAAAGTAGCAGTTATCACCGCCCCATTTTTATTTTGAAAGTCGTGGCAGGAAATGCGTACTTTTTTCAATCTACTGTTTAGCACATACCTATGTTAGCCGTTAGCCCGCAAGCGTTCAAATGGTTAAAAAGTTACATTTCCGTTAGTTTTTACCTCTTTTGCTACCCGGTAAACCCTGTAACCGTATTTCAACAGGAGTGTGTGATGGTCTGGCAGGGATTTACCCGCCGAAGAGCCGTTTAAAAACTCTCGATTATTGTGTTTTTTCTGATACAAATATGGCGGCGGCGCGACACCGGAGGTAGAAGCCATAATACGTTAACCTCCTTGTGGGCGGGGCTTAGCAGTTTACTGCAGCATGTGACGCTCAGATTCAAGAACAGGGTGGAAAAAATCAGACTGTTTAAAAAATGTAGGAGTTGAATTTACCGTAGAACTGAATTTAATTAAAGTATAGCTTAACTCCCCAAAATAAACATATTTAAACATGGAAACTACTTAGTTTTAGACTATTTGCAAAGTGAGTGCTATAATTTTTTAAACTTGAAAGACAAATGTGTGAATACGCAAATACGTTTTTTTGTATTTTTATTTAAAAACTATACTTTTAACCTCATCGAAAGCAAACATAAAAGAGATCTAGTTAGTTCTGTCTTATTATTTACTGATTTTATCTGCTTCAACAATCCACGCATAGTTCACGTTTCAACCAGTAGAAATAATATACAACTGGATTACTTTTTTATTTTTATTTTAACTTGTCATTTTCTACTGATAATTTATTTGAATCTTGGTGTGATTAGTAATTTATTAAATTATACAATGTTTTTGTACTCAAATGCCTTCCCTCTCCTCCCATGTCATGTAAAAGTAAACATGTTTCTGTTCCAAATATTATTATTATTTTTTTTTATTACTTTAAAATACTTGTTTAATGAAATAAAATACAAGTCATTAAAATCATACTGTGTGACTGTCTGGATTTTGCTTTAATTCAGTTTTTATGGTGCTTTAGTCTAAACTTACTCCACATATACAGAATAAGTTTATTATTTTAATGTTTTGCTCAGATTCTAATTATTTTTGCTACAAAAGTTGCTACATTTTATTTAAATAAATCAGACTTGACTCTTTTTTTAAAAAAGAGAAGCATTTTATTTCTGGTGTCAGGTCTGTTCTGAAGTTTCAGTCTTGCAAGTGAGAAAAATAAATAAATACATGCATAAATAAAAACATGGATGATTTGCTGTTGGTACAGCAGATCCTAAGAAAACAAAAGAGGAACAAATATTAACACATAAAACAAAAATCAAACAGCAGGAATAGTTAAATAGTTAAAGTCTTATTTCATACCAGATGAATCAGACGAAATGGGACAGGAAGTCATTTGATCCTGCAGCCAAAATGTGCAGATGAAATTAATTTTAGATTAAACATATGAGGCATTTCTAAGTGTAGCAGAAATCCAAATAATTAAACTTGAACAAGCTGAGATGTAAATAAATAACCTTGGATAATCAGCTGAACTTTAGTCTGGTTGCAGAATTAGGAGGTGTAGTCTCAGATTATTGATGGTTCTGGATGAAGTCGGGCTGATCTGGGTTCAGGTTCTGGCGGGCTCAGTGCAGCAGGTTCAGGTCAGCCAGCAGAGCGTCCACATCAGCAATGGGAGCCCTCCAGTAATTAAAGGAGGAAAACTCAGACAACTCCTCGTCCTGCAGGGAAAACAAGGGTAAAGATGTTGCAGGTTCTGGACAGGATGACCCAATGAACTCAAACAGTTGGTAAAATAATCTGCTCGCCTCGCCGTCCTGTCCGCGCAGCTGCTTGTCCTTCGCCTTGCTGCTGCTCATCGGATCGCCGAATCCCAGATCCTCCAACTCTGACAGGTCGAGGGTCGGGATCGGCTGCCTCCAGAAGAGGAACGAGTCGTACTGGCTGCTGGATTTCTCCATCCTGTCGCAGTCTGAAAACAAAAACGATGAAAAGAAACATGAACAGACGTACAGCGGTGTTCAAGGTGAGGCCCAGGGGCCAAGAGTGGCGCATGCAGCAGTTCTTTGTGGACTCTGGACTCAGATGAGCAGAGTTGGATAGAACCTGGTCAGATTTACTCAATGACATTTAGCCGAGTAATGTTTTTGGAAAAATACACGTTTAGGAATATTTTAACCACGCTGTACTTTTTACTCTTACCAGAGTCAAATCTCTGGATTTTCTTCCCACTGATTGAAAAACAAACGTGTCTTAACCAAAAATTGACCAGATGCACATCTACAGCTTTTGTTAAAGTTTCATAAGTTTTTTATTGACAGAAACTGATTTGGAAAAATGTTAGTCTGATTTTGTTATTTTTTGCTACTTATATAAATTGTCATTTTCATCTTTAAAATGCCATAATGCTAAATATGTTGGTCCTTTTAATGACGTAATTTTTAAATATTAAATGATTAATGATTTGGTCGGTTATTTAGTGCTTGAGTACACATTTTACTAAGTACTTTTTACTTTTGTTTCATTAGAAATATGTTGCAGTGCTACTTTCACCTCCTCTTCAGTGTAGGAATGTTTTAAACCAGGAAATGGAGCTGATGCAGACATTTTGTTTTTCTTTGTATGCAATTTTCAATAACAAATGTATTTCTTAAATAGAAAATATTCTGTACAAAGCAGTTGTTTTCTTTCCTTAGCCATAGTAAATTTAGTAATCTTTGACTCAAACATAAACAAGGGAAGGGTTGTTTTTGTTGCTGAATAAACTAAAATGGACATCTTGACCAACGAGTTAAGAAATGGTACAACTTTCCTTTTCTGAACCTTGTACTTAAAATATATTACGTGTTAATTTGTTAAAAAGAAAAGAATACAGAGCAAAATTACATTGCATTATTAGCTGAATCGTATTTTTTGCAGTGTTTTTGTCAATTTTCTAATACAAAATTCTTAGTTCCCTTGAAATGAGACAAAACTAACTTATAAGTAACTTCTAAGCAAAATATCGGCGCTGGTTTAAGTCAATAACACCTTTAATATTGATTTTAAAAAGTAATAGTTTGCTAGGTAACGGCACAGCGGATCTAAAGCTTTTTCATCAATATTAATGAATTGACCTGAATAAACCCCAGATTTCTTGCTGAAAAGTTACTATAATGTCACGTTTGTCTTATTTCCAGTGAACTGAGACAGATTGATCTTTTTACAGATTATTTATCTCATAACAGTGACATGGTGATAGTTGCAACAAATATAAACAAACAAAAAAAGAAACATATTTTAGAAAAGTTGCATACTGCAGCTTTAACTGGGCCAAACAGTTGAATCCCTGGTAACTCAAATGCAACAAAAAAGCTTCAAAATCTGATGAAATCAATCAAAATCAAAATTCTTCCTACAGCTTGATATAGTTTACCTCTTGTGACGTCATCAACTGAGTAGCTCCCAAATCAGGACGAGTCACATGTTTTGCTTTTTATTTTGTAAAATGGTGGCATAAAAACCAATACTACATGACCCAGCTGTGTTTTTATTTTATTGATACATTTTAGCAATAAAAAAACCCACAACAATCAGCATTTAAAATAAACTAGAATATATTTGAATCGCAGAGTCCAGAATAGACCATATGGAGGCTCCCAGTGGAGCTAAATGAGAAGATGATGGCGGTGATTACTGTTAGCCGGGTGTGGTTCTGCATCAGTCCTCAAACAGATGCGGATCATCCCTGACATGAAAAACTGGGTCACCGCAGACGGAAATGCGCTCAGATTTCTGCGGGTTTTATTTCAGGCTGGTTTTATTTGCGTCCTGCTTGCGTCAGCTCCGTCACATCAGCACCAATAAAAACCTGCAGGCAGCACGGCGACCAATGCACAAAGGTGTTGGTTAAAATCTGCCGCTGTCTCGGCTGTTGGAGGTATTGATTATTGATTATTGGTTTTGGGGGGCGTTGGCCGGCGCAGGAATCACGACTCAGTCCATTAAACTATAAACAAATCAAAACAAGTTTCACTAAATAAATCAAAACTAGACTAATAGAGCGAGTGGCTCCTTATTTTAGTAGTGTAATTTTATTTTAGTTTAACCGCAGACGCGGCGAATATTAAAAAGAAACAGGAATAAATATTAAACATAAAATTCTTAATCATCAGAGGAGGTAAATATGTTTGTACCTGTTTTACCAGGATGCTTCCCTTTCCTTTTGTTCCGCTGGTTTCTTTCTGTGGCCGGTGGGTCAGGTGGTGCCGCTGAGGTTCTGCCGCAGTTTCAACGAGCTCTGCGTCAAGTTCGTAGTTTTATACAGAAGCACTTCCGGTTGAGAACTTCAAATAAGAGAGGAAGACAATTTTTTCCGGCGGTCCAGGTAAATAAAACGGATTTAGAGCCGCAAGTATTGCCTAGCCTTTTGAAAAGTGACATTTGATTGTTTTTGACAAATCAAAATCTGTTTTAGTACATAAATTTTTAAAAAAGAAAAGCTTTTTAAAAATGAAAAAAGATGATGGCTGCAATTTTCTTTCAGTTTCCATCCACATAGCAAGAAAAATAGATGTTAGTAAAAACAAAATGTACTATTACTATAAATTAAATGTATTCATTACATAAAAAATATAACTACACTTACTTCATATTAAGCAAGTGTGTTTTATTTTGAAAGGAAATAACATTTCCGGTACGCTGGGCTGCATTTCTTCTAGTTTGGTAATGAGCGACACTGGTACCCACACTAACCTATTTCCATGTGCACCATGTGGTCACACGATGAGGTTAAAAATATAATATTAACGATTTTATTAATTAATTAGTTTATTTATTTATGTGGCTCAAGAAGAGCCGGATGGCGGTGTGGTTGATTAAACAAACAAACAAACAAACAGCTATTGTATTCTATTTTATTCTCAGAAATAATGGAAACATCTTCCGCTTTTGAAACTCATAAAATACCTTGGGGGGTTTTATAGAAAATTTCTAAGATTGATTTTAATAATACCGAGGTTTCCTATCAAATTCCCCAAAATTAAGATTGATCTCGATAACTGTGGCTTTTCTCACAAATTTTCAAATTCATAAACTTTTTCCACCCCAGCAAAGTTTTTTATTTTCTTGTTTTTTCTAAAACTTTTGAGCTGAATCTCAAAATGTATTTATTTTTCTAGCAAAGTTTGAAATTAATTTCAAGATTTCTGAATTTTCTTCTGATAAATTTTCCACTGTTTAGACTGCTCGGTCTCAGACATTTTCCTTTTTTATCAACAAATACAGAAAAACAGGAAAAGTTGTGTTTTTTTTTGCGTGTTGTTCTCAGATCACTGTGAGGCCAGAAGGGGGCGCTGTTCGGCCGTTCAGAAGCAGGAAAAGGGAGGAGAAAACAGAAAAATGAAGGTCTTTGGTGAAAAAAGAGGGCGGATTTCCTGGTTGGAGCCACACCTCACACACACAGGGAGAGAAAAAGGCAGAGAGTCTGTCAGAAAGCTGCAGCTGGCTCATGATCTCACTCCTTCAGCCGCTCATCGCCTCCCTGCCTGCTCCTCTCCGGTGAGTCTCGGCCTCTTTGTCATTGAAAATAAGCAACTCGAGCTGTTATTTCACTGTAATTCACTGGAGAAACATGTAAACTGATTAAAATGCATAAAATCTTCAGATGTTTGCTGAAGTTCGCAGGTCAACTTCTTCCCTGAAGGACAGATTAATCTGTGAATTATTAATCTACTGTACACAAGAGTCACGTAATTTAAAGGACCTGACATGTGGATTGAGATCAGATTAGAGGTTTTTTAATATTTTCAGATGCTTCTTTGCTGCTGTTCGCTTTGGGCAGGAAGCCTGTTAGTAATTACTGCTTTTCTGGTTCAGTTTAGCCTTAAAGCCTATTTACCTCCTGAAATGAGGGTCCAGGTTGTGTTGAAGGTCCAAGAGAGCAGAGTGAAGTTTCTAATCGGGTCAGAGAATCTAACGGGTCACAGGATACAGCATACCACCAGAACTCATGGGAGGAAAACTCCCCTGGGCTTCATTACCCTCCGCTCTCTGGGCTGGATTTCCTGCCTGGACGAGGTGAAATTATCGCACATAATCCATTTTATTCATTTCTCCTCTGTGCACTGCAAAAACACAACATATTACCAAGTCGTTTTCGTCTTGTTTCAAGTGGAAATATCTTAGTTCACTTGAAATAAGGCAGAACTACCGTAGAATTAACTTTTAAGCAAGATATAGGAGCTTGTTCTGAGTTAATATTATGATGTCGATTATTTCAAGATTAACGTGGGAAAAAAACTACCACTTTTCAGTCAATAGTCAAGAAATATTAACATTTAAAAGCTCCTATTTCTTGCTGAAAAGTTACTTGAGAATTAGTTTTGTCTTATTTCAAATGTACTAAGATATTTCCACCAGAAATAAAACCAAAATAATTCCTTGGTAAGATTTTATGTTTTTGCAGTGTAGAGTAATGTTTGTCTGTCTGAGTTGTGCACTGCAAAAACACAAAATCTTACCAAGGATTTTCAGTCAAGTTTAGTGCAAATATCTGAATAAACTTAAAACAAGACAAAAGTAACTTAGAGGTAACTTTTCAGCAAGATATAGAAAATTTTTGTATAGTAAATAAATTATTTCTCATAAATATTAACCAATTATTGATTTAAAAGAAGTTTCTATTTCTTACTTAAAAGTTACTTGTAAGTTAGTTTAGTCTTTTTCCAAATGTACTAAGATATTTCGACTAGACCAAAATACTTGGTAATATTTTGTGTTTTTGCAGTGTAGTTTGAGTGAAAAACCATAACTAATCAAGTAATGAGGAACCTGATCGCTTAGTTCTGTAAAATCTAAATATTTAAATGAATTTGCGGCTAAAAACTCTCCTGAAAAAGCAACTTTTCTTTCCTTGGACAAAAAACAAAAAGATAGGAAACAATCAGAAGATTAGAGGGAGAAGGTGGAGGTTAAAGTCAGAGGTCGGAGGTCGCAGACGACCCCTCTGCTCAGGATGAGCCAAAAATAACAGTTGGTCTTTGACGGATAGTTTCTGGGTGTAGATCTATAGATCTGGAGCCAAATTACAGGTCTGCAGAGGGTTTCGAGGCGTGCGGTGAGCGGGAACGAGGGAAACACTGCAGCGCTCTGTTCCCAGTGTCTGTGGGATGTATTCACAGTGTTACAGCGGTTACGTTAGCAACATGTTCAGTCATTTTTGGAAAGCCCTGACTTTCCACTGGGATCCACGTTTCTCCAGGCAAACATTTCTGGAAAATTAAAAGAAGAAAACCTCTGAGCCAGCAGATATTTCTCATCAGTTCTGCTGCAGCTTTGAGCTTTCAGGCAGTTTTTTTGTGTGTGTGTGTGTGTGTTTGTTTTGTTGTGCCAAATGCAAATACAGCATTTTAAGCTAAACGCTACATTGAAGTGTAGCTGTGATCTCCTCACAGATAACCCAGTTGGTCCTGTTTGCAGCAGCAGGGGGGCTGGTTTCTGACTGGCTCAGAAGATACTTTTTCTTTTAAGGGAAACGACTGAAGATTACCAGGAAAAGTTAGATACAAGCAGTTTGGTTTCAAGGAAACTGGTTTTTGCTGATGTTTTTAGACTTTGTTTCAAAATTGTTTAGTTTCATAAATTTGTTCCTGTCTTGTTGATGTTGGGTTTTAGTTTCAAAATAGAAGCAGAAAAGCTGTTTTCAAGATAACGAGATTTTCTGATTTTCTCCACATAAAGCGACTCCTCTCTCTGAGTAAAAATGTTTTTAGTTATTTCGACCTGGCAAAGTTAACAATGTCACACAGAGACATAAAAAGTTTATTTTCTTTAGGGTAAAGCTGTTCAAAGTGAAGTTCGGCTGATTCTGTGCGGTCCCCTCTAGAATAAATAGTATAAATTGGGAAAAAAAACTTTTCAACTAAAATTTACTTAGAGAAATGTTATATGCCACATAAAGTGATAATCTAATCCAAGCTTTCCGGTTTTCTTTTGTTATCATGGTAACTAGGAGCACATCTACTCATTAAGATCTACTCTAAAGTTTACATTTAGTGGAACTAAATCTGCTTTTTGATGCTGTATTAAAACTCAGATAATGTTTTCAAATGAAGACTGACCTAGAGATGGTTTTCATCGCTCAAAATAGACTAAAGTACATTTTTAGTTTACTTCAATTGAGCCCAAAAGTAAAAAGCAAACTGGATTTCTTTCTCCATCAAATCCTATTTGCAGTTTTTGCTCCAGTTCACTTTATTTGCTTAGTTAATTTTACATTTTTAAAAATTATATTTTTTTTGTTCCGAATTTTTTTCTAAGCTGACGATTTTGGTCAAATGGCAGAAGATTTGTACACTCCTTCAACACCTTGAACAAAACAGGTTCTTTACATTTTCTGCAGAAATCGTTCTTAGATGATGAGATTTCACTCTGCTAAGCTCTGAACTCGTTTCTGAATGAGCTGTTTTGGCATCCTGTCACTTTAAATCCTAATTCGCTGCTGCTGGCCACGCCCCCAACTCTGTGTTTACAGTCGCACATGAAAATGTACATCATTTGTACATCTCTGAAAAGCAGAAGTAGAGCCTTCTGCACAACCAACAAAAACGGTTTCTAGAAGTCAACAACAAAAGTGGGGTTTTCCAGCAGCCATTGTACATCAACAGAAGCTGAGCAAACATGCTGTTCTGCTTTGGTTGATAGGTAACGGCACTGGACCCATCAAATGTGTCTTAACATTCAGATGGTTCTTGAAACGGCTCATTTTCCATACACCAAAAAACTTAAACTTATTGCCAATAAATATCTTAGTGATTGTTTTTCAAGAGCTTGGGTTGTTTCTAGAGGCAGTTGAGTTTCAAATTGAAGATTGAAAATCTGCAAAATGTGAATTTTTCATAATAGATCCCCTTTAAGGCTGAAACTGGTGGTGGAGGCTAAGAAATCTCTGTATAAAGTGGAAAACTTTTGCTGATCTCACAAATGTAACGGCGCAGATGAACTGCAGTCAGGATAAACATTGTTGTGCAACATGTGTTGCATCAACGCTGCATCTAAAATATGGAGACTTGAGGACTGACGTCTTCACTGAAGTGTCTCGCAAATAGTTGTCTGATTCCCGACTTTAAGGACCCAAACAGGGTTTTGCATAAAACCCCGGAGTAATTACGTGATTTCTAAGACATTCCTGGTAAGGTTCTGTCTCGAATGTTTATTTCTGGGTTTTCTTTTGTTATCTGGTTCCCACAGTCGGCTTGGTTCACTGACATTAAACGTCATCTTGGCTGGATTTCAGGTTCTGACAAATGTCTCAGAACCAGCAGCGGATATGTGTTATGGAGTCGAACGCTTCGCTGAGATCATCCCTTCAACAACCTGCATCCAGTTAAATCACTGCAGGAGGTTTTCTTGAACCTCTCACCAACCCAGAACCAGAACCCAGAACCCAGAACCAAAACCCAGAACCCAGAACCCAGAACCAGAACCCAGAATCAAAACCAAGAGTGTTTTGGTTCAGAGACTCTTTCACGCTCTTATGTGTTTTACAGAAAATTTAATCCCTGAAGAAACTCTGAAACATTTAAAAGTGGAGTTGATGTCGACTTGATGTTTAATACGGATTATTGCTCTGTTGTCGTATTTGGATCAATAATCAGTGATTTAAATGATCTAAATTGGGAATTAAGTGAAAATCTCTGCATAGATCTATAGGACTATTTTATATCTGATGGATGCACAATGAAAATTTGCATCTGATTTGATCTTATGTTTTATTTCAGACTAGAGCTGAAACGATTAATCGTATCAATTGTGATTAATCGATTACTTAAATAATCATCAGCTAATTTAGTAATTAGTTACTCCTTAACAAACCGAAATATGGCTTTTTGGTAAAAACCCCCCAACATATTCATAGCAATAATTAAGCCAAAATTGCGCTAAAAAGATATGACATATGCATTTCTATAAATAAAAACCTTTTGTTTGCAAATGTATTCTGCTGAAAACGTAACCCTAACTTTTGCTTCAAATTCTGCAACAACAACAACAAACAAATCTAGTATGAAGCGTCTTTTCCTATCCAATTTATTGGTTAATCCAAAAATGTATCAATAAATCTACAAATGCTCAAACGTGTATGCTGTCATAAAGTGTCATTTTGTAAATCGTGACACTTTATATACAAAGTTGACATTATTCAAAATGTCTGTTATGACAACTTGACATTAACCAAGAAATCATGATCTGAAATAAATTTGTTTTAAAAGTTGACATTTTGAATGTCAACTTTGTCTTAACACAATTTACCAAAAGACATTTTATGACAACAGTCATATTTATTCATAAAGACTCCATGTTTATGACAGGTGTTATTACATGTTTATAACAGTCTTATTCACACCCCATCAAATAAAGTGCTACCATGTCTTCCTTTTGAAAAGTAACTGAATTATTTGTTTATTTGCGTCTTTTATTTTTTTTTCTAAAACTGCATGAAAGATGATTGAAGTAGTTGAATGAAAAATGTGCAAAATGTTCCCACTTCTTCCCGGACTGATCGCTGGGATAATTGATTGAGTGTTTTGAATCAGCTGAAAGCGTTATTGTTCAGTGTGAACCTGAAGGCTTGCGTCACTTTAAGGTGTGTTAACTTTCTGCTTCCCGGGGGAGAGAAGTGAAAGCTGCTCGTTGTGTCAGAACAGGAGGGTCAGCCGTTAACCAGTCGGAAAGTTTTCTACCTTTAAACGTCTGGATGAAAAGGCGTCATTGTGAGGCTTGTCTCCAGCTGTATTCGCTCCACTTTCTGCCACCTTAAACGCTCCGTCTTTGTATTCAGGGGTCAACGCTTTCCTGTCGTAGAAATGCATTTTTTAAAAAGGGAAAGCTGAGAGAGGCGTTTTGTTGGCTGGTATTTACTCTGCGCCAACATGAAAAGGTTTTATTTTACGGCTCTCCCTCACCTCCGTAAACGGAAAGTCCAAGGAGTTCACTGGCAACCTGATAAGGAGTTCAGGACTTTGACTCACTAAAAATCACTTTTGTAAACACTTATAATGACTAATAGTTTCATTAATGTAGCACAACACATTCAGTATTAACTGGAACAATAAGTAAATAGTTTAAACAGGAACATTAATAAAGGCTTTCACTTTGACAAAGTCACAAATATGTTCCAGCATTATCATCATCCACTCTTAATTGTTTTACAACTTGGAAAAAATGGTTTTGCTTTGCAATAAACAGAAACAGTGAGCCAGATTTTTCACTGTGTGATTGTTTATATGACGCTTCCAAGAAGGAAAACTTTCTTTCCACAACGCTGTAAATTTACCAGGAAACTTTATAAGTCAAAGAGCCGTTTTTTGCTCTCAGTCCAGTTAGATTAAACTCATTCAGAGCTACAAATGGGGGAAAAAGGTCACAGTTTTGTTGGCTTTTTTAAACAGTTTTATTTCTATTTAGATATTAAATACAAAATAAAAATAATTTTCTTCTGTCAGATACTGACATTTCTGGAAGAATATGAAAAAAGATCCTATGAAAAGAGTGTGAAATTGACCAAAGCAATGACTGCAGAGTAGTAGGAGAAAGTGACGCGGTGAGGAAAAGTACCAGGACTTCGTACCCTAAAAGCGAAAGAGGCTTTCGGCTCTGTGTGGTTTTGTTTCAGTGAAAGCTTAGTGGGAGTGACGGATGAAAACAAACTGGAGGTAAACTCGGAAACATCTGAAGAGTTTAGCTTAACTAACCCAGCGGCTCCTGGGTTAGCCGCTGGGTTAGCTAATCTCACAGGTTAAAGTGACCTGTTAGATTTCCCCGGACAGGTTTGGACTGGTCCAGAACACGCTCATGAAATGCTTTTGCTCCACATCTTTCTTAAATAATGAGACTTCAGGTGGCTGGTTTGAGTTCCTTTCTGTGGTTGCTAGGTAACGGGCGGGGCTCCGCTCGGGGTTGCTAGGTAACAAGCGGGGCTCTGCTCGGGGTTGCTAGGTAACGGACGCGGCTCCTCCTGATTTGTTGCATCCTGTAGGTTTTAGAAACGGGTCGTTTTCCAGACACCAAAATCATGAAATGCCCGGGCGGGTTTGGACTTGTGAAACGTGACGTTAGCACAATATGTCGCCTTTATGGGGTTTTTCTTCCACTCTGTTGGACATTAACTGCCTCATGTCGGCTCACAGCACGAAGGAATAACTTTTGAAAGTATTTCTTGATGATTCTGGTGGCCACTTCCTGGAAAACTACAGAAATCCTGATGAGTAATCCGTTACTTGGCGCTGTGTGTATGAACTTCGCAGTCCTTTAGGTCCCTCTGATTTCATCAGATCGGGGCGCTGACCAATCGAAGAAGAGAAGTGGTTTTGGTGATACAGTCCGTCCTTCCAGCTTTTGTGGCACATATTAACACATAAAAACAAATGATGTATTTTTAAAGGGAACTTGAGGTTTCTTCAGGTCAGTATTTATGAAAATCTGAGAATAAGACGTCATTTCAGCCTGGAAGTGAAGCCAACGAGGAAACGTTTGCTGCTTTTAGACGACTCATCAGGGAGTAATTTACAGTTCAGCCTCAGGTTTGATGTGATGATGGGGTAAAACTGAATGTTCAGGATTCAGAGAACCCTCAGTGAATTAAAATACATTCTCTAAATAGTGTCTGTACTTAGAAAAAAATGTTAAAAACTGATGTAAAAGTATGGAAATGACAGAGAACGAGTCATTGCCTTTCAAGTGGTGCCAGTAAAAGAGTCTAACGGTTTGAGGAAGAGTTTCACTCAAAAATGCAAAACAAAAAGTCGTAACATCAACAATGATTGTTCTTTTAAATAAAAAGTAATGGAAAATATGTAAATGCAAATAATAATAACTATAGTCAAGGTACAGAGTTGCTTTCTATGAAATTTCGTTGTTGTTTTTCAGGACTTGTACTTGAGTAAAAGTCTAAATAACTACAACAAAACCTGTTATATTTTCCAGGTAAATGTCCTGAAACAGTGAAAACTCTTCAGGTTGACACGAATTAATAAAATTCAGATCATAATTAATACTTTATCTTGAAATATTTGTAAAACAAAATTCTCTATACGGGATGCCAAAAATGTCGAAAAAGATATGTAATAAAGAACAAAAAACAACAGGAGTTGATGAAAAGACTGAAATATTCTGGTTAATTCTTTAAGTTTATGTAGTTGTACATTATAAAACTAAAATAGTCAATCATTCTGAATTCCTGAGAGGATTTTATAGCTTCTTGAAAAGCAGCGATAAGGAGATTTTGTGAAACCTGGTTTTCCTGGATCCATCGTTTTTGTTCTTCTTTAATCTGAACCCATTTCTTTTTTTATCCAGCTGGTTGTTTTTTTTTTTTTTGTCTTATCGCAGCCAGATCTCAGATAAACTGAAGCAGGAAGTGTGACCATGTCTATAAAGGAGGAAGTGGAGCAGAATAACAGCTCAGTCCCTGTTATTTAAATATTCCATGTTTTACACAAAGGCTTTTTATTTTTTATATTATTTATTTTGGCAGCAATTCCTCAGATTTGTTCACTGTCATGTTCATGATTTGACATTAAAATTGATAATGAAACTCTAGAATGTATTTGCTTTGGGTTTTAACTTAACATTAATTTCTTAGACTTTAACTTATTCATTAGAGTCTTTCAGTGCAGATGTGACTAATTCCCACAGAGCAGAGGACGACAGTCTCAGTTTTCAGGTTTTCTGCCTGCAGGCTTTTCTGACGCCAGTCATCAAGTTCACAGGGTCGTTGTGAAACTCAGAGGTCAGACGTCTCGGCCGTCTTGTGTAAATAAGCGTTTCTCTCCCGTCTGCTTGAAGTGTGATCGTGTGACCGCTCGTCTCCAACAGACGGGCTGTTGTTGTCGTCTTGTGACGCTTCAGCTGATTCTCCCCTCCGGCTGATCGGCGCTCAGCTGCTCTCACATCAGCAGGCCGGTGGCGACCGCGGCTTTTTGTTTTCTTTGTTCTTTCGGTTGTTTGAATATTTTTGGACTGTCACAAAAACTGGAATATAGACGCAAGAAAAGTAGATAATCATGTATTTTAAGCATGAATCTTATATTGTCTGTATTTGTTGAATAAATATTTCAAACAGCCAGACAAAATGTTTCATGTCTGACGTTTTATATGTTTGTTTATTTTTTATTTTCTTCCTTTTGGGTTTCCAAAAACCACCTGGCTGTGTTTTGGCAATAATTTATTGTTTTCGGGGTTTGAAAAATGAGCCGTTTCAAAATCTTCCGATTGTTAAAGTCGCATTCAACAGCTCTGCGGCGTTACCTAGCAACACCAGCCAATCCCAGCCTGTTACCTAGCAACCCAAACACGCTCCAGCACGAGTGACGAGTGTTTTTGTTGTTGACTTACCATCCAGAAAGCAACTTCCTGCCTTCTTGTTGGTTGTGCAGGAGGCTCCACTTCTGCTTTTCAAAGATGTACGGTTGTATAATTCTGGCCCAACAGCAGCTTATCGGGACAAGATGATTATGATTAAATGCAGTTACTTTATGCAGTTTAATTATATAAAACATATTTCTGCGTGTCCCAAAGAAGTGTGTTACAAATGGGAATGTGCTGCAGCAGCACTATTTGTGCTTGTGGGAGAATAATTACTGCGACAAAGTCACAGTTACCTTAAATATTTTTAAAAATAGTTTTTATAGTCACTTTTGGTTTAGGAAATCATTTGGTTTTGGAGTCAAAGACCTTCAGAAAGGCGGGAGAACTGTAGATCGGCAGCAAAGCCAAATAAATAAATGAGAATCAAGTTTTCTGTGCAGACTGTGGATCCTGCCACCTGCAAACAACACAATGGGGGGGGAGGAGCAGTTTTACCTCCTCCCAGTGATGTAATGGGACAAAATTTATTATAGCGCCTCACAAACAGACTGCCGGACAGGAAGTTTAGGCTGAGTTTGCACCATTGTGCTGCTTATACTCATGAACGGCCATTCGTCTGTCCGTCTGTCCACCGCAGACGCCGAAATGCAAAGTCCTGAATACTTACTTCACTTCAAATTCTGACGCCCTATTGAGTCTCTGGTTCCTTTTTCTCCTGTCTTGTCAATGTCTTCTTTTGTTTGCATTAATATTTAACTTGCAGCAGAATTTGGCTGCTGCCTCAGTGGAAAAATACAAAATCTCGTTTCAATGCACTTGAAACGAGACAAAACTACCTCATCAGTGACATTATGTGAGATTCAGGAGCTTGGTTTTCGTAAGTAATTGGTCAATATTTATGGAAAAATACTTTACCGCCAAATAAAGCTGGTTGCTAGGTGACAGCCGGGCTTGGCTGGGGTTGCTAGGTAACGGCTCTGGAGCTACACCGTTTTTTTTTTTTTTTTTTTTGTCAACATTAAGGAATTATTTACATAAAACAAGCTACTACACGTTGCTGAAAAGTTAATTCATAAGTTAATTTTGTGTTATTTCAACTAGACAAAATGTAGTTGGTCAAACTTTGAGTTTTTACAGTGCAGAAAAACTGAAGAGACGAAAGCTTTTGTGAATCTACATTCAAATTTTGCAAAACAAAATGCAGTTTTTATTCTTTCCGCCCACCAGAGTTTGTCTGGTTGTCTTCCGGAGGTGAACACGTTTGCAGCAGCGATTCAGACGGAGGTAAAACCGTCCCGCGTTTTCTGCCCCGATGTGTCGAAATGACGGTCTGAGTTATTTATGTCAGATTAAGCTCTGATGTGTGGAATGTTCTTCGAGTGACGGCTCGCTCAGACAACACCGGATCTGAGTGTTTGTCTGAGTCCAGATGAAAAAAGCTGATGGAGGAACCAAGCTGTCAAAATGGAAAATAATTTAATTTGTTTGGTGGAGACGGTCAGACCTTTCGGTCCTCAGTTTGATGAACCGTTTGATTCCCAAACAGGAAGTCCTCTCCTTGGCGAAGCCGACCCCTCAGGCTGAATTCCTCTCTGCTGATCTTTGTGGATGTCAAGCATGAAGCTACATGTTTCTGGCCTCCACATTCCTCCCTTATCATCCGCTGAAATGTGTTGGAGGGACTCCAGATATTTTTCTGACTGACTCAGAATAGACGCAGTTAAGAGTTTTTGATTGGGACGCAGCGAACGCCTCCCAAACAAAAAACAGATTTATTCTCCTTAATCAACCCACAGATATACGACACAACATCAGGGGAAGATAATTGTGATCCAGATCAGCCACCAGCATCGTGTCCCACTGATTTCCAACACTTAGTGCCATAAACAAACTCTGGCCTGAAGGCACAGGTTCTGGTTGATGAATCATTTTTACACTTGATGCCTGTAGTTGCACATTAGGTGCCTGATGAAAGCTGATCTTTGCAAATGTTTGTTTTTTTAACATTTCACAGTATTTATTTATTTTCTAAGCAATAAAAGCAGTAATTTATTTTGTTTGACGAGTAACTTATTGCAGATAAGTTGTACAAATTGGTCCTAACTGCTGCTCTCTTTATTTTACTGCGTAAATTGTAAAAAACATTTTGTAATATTTGCAATATTTAGCCTCAAACCGGCTCAGTGCTGCCCTCATCGGGCTGGACAGCTGGTACTGCAAACAATTTCCCTGTTGGTTAAAGTAGAATATTCTTGCTTATTTTGTTTAAATAAATAAACCCTCATATATTTTATCTGCTGCATAAACTGGTGCTTAGAGGTGCTACCTCAACATTTATTAACATTAACACAATTTAAATTAAATAGTTAAGTCCATAGAAATGAGTGGATTATGTTTATATTTAATGTTTTTTCTGTTGTTGTGCTTCTAAGTTATAAATGTAATTAATGCACACAACACGTAAAGAATCATTTCTTTTTTTATTTTAATGTTGAAACGTTTTGCATCAGAATCTGTTCAAAGAACAGAGTTTGGTATTTAGATTTTAATGAGCATGCTGTGTTATTTTGGGTGGTTTCAGGCCGTCGGCTCCTGGATGTTTGTTGGATTAGTGATGCTCAGCCTGAGGAGTTTTCTGGTCGGAACCGCCGCTGCTTCTGCAGCTCCTGGTTTGCGTTGCGTGTCTGTTTGTGTGACTTCCTGCTGCTTCGTGTTTGGACCACACCTAATGTTTAGTCACGCTTAATGTTGCTGCCGTGTTGACGTCTCGCAGGGTTCGGTTCCCATGCAACCCAATGACAGACTGCCTGGACGTTTTCAGGAGACTTTGCTCATGTTTCAGGCTTCCTCCTGGAAATGTGGTGATTTTTGGACCATAAGTGCTATTTAAGCATCTAAAAAATGTAATCACATACGAGTTTCGCCTTATTTGGTATCTTCATGGATCTGCAGCTCTGCTCTGCATCGAGGCTTTGATTTCAGGCGGTTTTTAAAGAAAATAACTGAAGGTTAGATAAAAGTCTGGCTGTTTAGAAAGCTGAATCAAACCGTTATCGCGTTGCCTCACCAGCAGATGCAGCAATCTAATGTGGAGCAATTTAAAGATTGCAGATTGTGGTGATTTGGAAACTTGAGGCCCGTTTGAGTCTTTTGAGGTGGAAAACCGCAGAGGCATTGAAATGATTCCTGGCCGCTGAGGCACTGAAATAATGTGATAAATGAAAGGAGCAACTTTCAGTCTGGTTGCGAAAGACGAATTTAAACAACCAGAGGATTAAATTTATAATGAGACACAATAATTTAATGTCCTGAATCTGGAAAAAGAAAAAGGTTGTAATGTTTTTTTTTTTCTGTCTTTGCAGGAAGTTTGGATTCCTACATTTGAATCTTCTGAGGAGTAAATTTTAATTTGCATTTTCTGCCGGTGAGGATTTTTCTCCTGAGGAAATTTGTGGATTTTCTTTTTTTCCCATCTGAAGCCCCTGGAGTCCACCTGTAGAGTTTTATTTTTTAATCTACGGTGGGGGTTCTTCAGGGTTTTACCCTCTGACTGTCTACATTTGTGTGGCTTTTTGTCTGGATGCCCCAGGATTACCCACAGACTGCAGTTCCTTCTCGGGCCTGCAGGGCGGCAGCAGAGAGCACCGGCCAGCCGCTGGACAGGCAGACCGTCGGCATGAGCGACTTCTGGCACAAGATGGGCTGCTGCGTGGTAGCCAAGCCTCCTCCGGTGAGAAACCGACACCTCTGGTTCCGAGCCGCATGGGAACCCATTTTACAGTTACACTGTAAAAAATTAACAGATTAAATGCAAGCTACATATTTAGTTTACAAACTGAAATTTTTTACGCTAAATATTAGCTTTAGTGCTTCATTGCTAAAGCTAAATATTAGCTTTAGTTCTAAAGCTTTAGAATATTTAGTGATAAAGCTAAATATTTAATTTTGCAAGCTACATATTTAGGATTCAAATTAAATATTCAGTTAGAAAGCTAAATATTTAGTTCACAAATAAATGTTTAGATCTTAGCTAAATATTTATTTTGAAAAATAAAAATTTAGTTAGAAACTAAATATTTATTTAGAAAATACTTAGTTTAAAAAATATTTAAATATGTAATACACATACAGCGAAAGCCCTGAATATTTGATAACAGGAAATTATTTTAAGTTAGCCATTGGATTTTATCCATTAGATTGACACCTTGGATTTTATCCACCTTGGATTTTATCAATTAGATTGATACTTTATCAACGAAGATGCACTAAGAAATTGTTTGTAATCAGCTGATTTTATGCATAACTGGGTCAGATCTGAACCTCTTGGGTGTGTAAATGTCTGAAAAAGATTATTTTTAGTTCTGTGAGGGGAAACCAGATAGTAAATAACTTTGTGTCAGCTTTCCTTCAGCCTGAAGTTACAGGAATCTGTTGAAACTTTGTTTCAACAGATTCCTGTTTCTTATCGTTTCATGTTTCATGTTTCTTATCGTTTTGAGGAGTCTATTTCTGCCTTTCAGATTATTCTGAATTAGGAAATCCTGGCAGTCTTGAAAGAAAGGACAAGAGTTTGCTCAGTCTACTGATTGCTTTTAGTGTTGCTAACGTTGCTAATCAAGCTAACCGCTAATGTAACAATACTTGAGATTCTCCCAAAAACACTTATAACTACCTAATTCAATAGTTCAAGCACAAAATAATATCCATCAACACACATGGTGGAAACTTAACTGGTTAGCTTTAGAAGCTAAATATGAGGGCTGCTGCTATTATTTCTGCTGTTGCAGGTCAACCAGTTAGCACCAGGAACAGGAACAGCCAATGTTGCCTCAAGTAGCTTTGCACATTGTGTGTTATTTTAAGAATATTTTATTAAAACTGCAATTGGTGAATTTTCCACAAATAATTTGGAGTTACGTTCCACAGGGGGAAAAAAGCTCTCAGAAAAAGAGATGATTTGGGTAAATTATAGTTACATTAGTAAATAGCTTGTTTGCATTTTTTTCTCATTTCTCCGATCTCATCACATAAGGTTTGTTTATTGTATGATAAGTCTTAAATGTGCATTTTCAGCCTGTGTATGAATAAATACTTGGGAACGTAATGAGAAGGGAGGAAGCTTTCATGCTAACTTCACCTGAGGTGCGACTGTTGATTCACCTAAACGAAGTTCAACCCTAAACATGGCGACTGGATTTGTTCCAACAGATGTCGTCACGATGTCTTCACCAGTGAGAAAACAAAAACAGAACCGGACTCTCGGTTCCCCCTTTTTAAACTTCAAGCCAAAACGGCGTACAGAAACAGACCAGGTCATTCTGCAGTCACTGCGGGTGGAAAATGTTTAGCTTCTGATGTTTATTCACCTGATTACGATTCAGGCGTTGCTGAGAATGACAAGAAGAAAACGTGGATGTACATTCATTCAAATTTCATGCTTTATTGGCATCAATGTTGCACCAAAATTGGGTTAATAATTGTTTTATTGAACCGAGCAACCACATTCTAGATTCTTTCACTTGTAACATTTTCCCATAATCTGTCACTTATAACAGATTATAAGTGACATCACTGCAAGTGGAACTAAGACTTTTAAAAAATCAATATTGAGGAATTATCTGCATTTTGCTGACGATTTTCTTGCAAGTTAGTTTTGTCTTATTTTACAAAGTGCTAAAATATCTGATTTATAAACTAGACAAGAAATGCCTAGGAAGAGTTTGGGTTTTGCTGCATAAGAGCATGTTAGAGTAACTTATTAACCTGGGACTGTGGGAAGAAGTTGGATAGCGGGAGAGAACTCATGCATTCACACGGAGAACAAACTCAGGACCTTCTTGCTGCAACAGCGATACCAACGTGCAGCCTGACAGAAATCCACAACAAATGAAACTGTGTCAACTCAATTTTAGTTTAGAATCGATTAAAGTTATATTTTGTGCAGGTTTCATCTTGTAAAATTAGTTTTTGGCTAAGGGTGCATTCATACCAGCTCTGCTTGGTCCGCTCTAATCGAACTCAAGAAAGTCCGGTTCGTTTGAAGAGGTGTGAATGTGTAGTCGAACTCTGATGTGGACCATGAAAGCTAATCCTGGTCCGCCTAAAAATCAAGGTCTTGGTTCAATTAAAGTGAACTCTGATGTGAATGGAAAGCGGACTGGAGACCGCTCAGAAGACAGACTATAGCGCAGGGATTTCTGGGTAAACAATCAAAACAAACACGCTAGTCTGGCGCTAGTGGAAGAAATGGATCTTTTACCAAAGACAAAAGAAAAATCCTACCACTGCTAAAATCTGACAGTTCTTCACTTTGTGGAAAAGCAAGTTGCGCTGAGTGTGTTCTTCGGTTTTTATGTCGTTTCCTTCAATAGTTCTTGTTGCAGCGCCACCACAGGCGAGGAGGAGAACACATTTATTTGATTTGTTTGACAGAGTCTGGTGTGAAAGTGAACCGCACCAAATGAAAATGCAACAAATGTTGTAACTTTGATTCCCAATCAAACCCTGTCTACTGGACTATCAGGTGTGAAAGCAACCCAAGTCATTACAAACCTAATTCAAATTTAAAAATTTAATATGATTTTATAACAGCTATCTCTCCTGAACTGTAATGTTTAACGTGCTAAATAGCTAGCGAAGTTAGTGTGGGCCCCTGGCTCTATGGGCATGAAACCCCGCCACATGTCCCGTCACACTGAGCGTACAGTACGCTGGCGGTGCTGGGAGGAAGCTCTGGTTCTCTCTGGGGATCTCCTCCCTCCTTCCTCCGCCTGTATTTTTAGAGTTTTCTGTTTGTTCCATTGTACCGCTGCAACAATACACCTTTAACAAACACACCGAGACGCACAGCAGCCAGCGGGGACTTCACTCCGGAGCCAAAAAAGACGTTTCTCTTTAAGGATCTGCAGCTGTTCCAGTAAATAATGTGGAAGAAATCAATGCCACTGTCTTTTTTATCATTTCCAGCATTTTTAATCGCCTCCAATTACATTTTCAACTATTCTTTCCTCCAGTTTTTAATGCAAATATCTTGTTACGCTTTCAAAAGACAAAACAAACGTACAAGTGACGTTTTAGAGAGTGAATAATTCCTCAATATTGATGAAAAAGTAGAGATTATTTCATTTATAACATGGGAAAATGTCCTGTTACAAGTGAAATAATCTGCCAGTGGAACCAGAACTGGTTGCTAGGTGACGGGCTAAGCGTGGCTGGGGTTGCCAGGTAACGGCACAGTGTAATCCGTAGATTATTTTTATCAATATTAAGGAATTATTTACTTTAAAAACATTGTTTTAGCAACCTATATGTTGCTTAACAGTTATTTGTAAGTTAGTTTTTGGCTCATTTCAAGACTGATACAAATTACTTGGTAGGATTTAGTTTTTACAGTGTATGTCTTTATAACTCTTATATGACCCTTTTTGCCCATTTGAGTCTTTTTTTTTGTTTCATTTTTGTGTCTTTTCCTTTTATATTTTAATTTTTAGAGTCTACAATAATACATTTTTGTCTTTTCTGTATTTTAATTTTCACTGTACTTTTTTTGTCTTGCGTTGCTTTCTAGATTATTTAGAAAGCAACGCTTTCATTAATGCTGCCCCTTTAATAAAATTAAAGGGGCAGCATTATGTAACTGTATTTAGTTTCACTTTGTAATATTATTGGTGGGTTTTATTGCAATTTGCACCTCATGTTTTGTGATTTTATTTGTTTTTTTTCTTCTGTGGTTTGTAAAATTGATAACTGACTCATAAAGGGGAACCTCAGCCCGTCATAGTGATGCACAGTAAGCTGTTATGGGCTGTAAAGTGGAATGCATCAACATTATTTGTTGAACAGCTGATGGAGTTAAACATAACATAGCACCGGGATCAGCTCCATATGTCTGTGACGTGCTTTTATTTTGAAATTCCAGCTCGTTCCTTTGATGCTGGTGACTCAGATTACATGATGATGATATTTGGGATGCAGCAGAAGCAGCTGTTTATCAGCCCAACACAAAGGTTGCCAGGAGAGACGTTTTTTCCTGCCGCTCCGCTTTAATTGCGCCAGACTCTGTGTTGCGTAACATAAACTGCTCCAGGATTAGATTAGGCCTCAGTTTGTTGAATCTTAAAGCATACTGCTGCCATTAAAATCTGGCAAAGTCGTAGCTGTGTGAGCAATCCCAAGATTATGCTAAATGACCACAAGTAAATCTGAAACAGAGAGCTTCACAGAAGTAAGGAGAGTTTGTGTCACTGCTGAGCTGAAAGTTGCAGCTCCTCGTTGTTGCAGCACCTCAACCCGACTCACATGTCCTGATGAAATTAAGAGTCAAATTCCTCCCGGTCTGTCCATCTGCGATGCCCGGTTGCTTTTTTTTTAATTGCTGTTGCCATGGCGGCGGCTGTAGCTGTGGAGGAGGACGCCTGTAGGCCGAGCGGTGAGTCACTCCCAGCTGGTTGGACGCAGGAAGTCGCCGCAGTGTGTGGTCTGAGTCTCCATCTCGCAGCAATTTTCCCCTCTGGCTTCAAACATTTGGAACCACTAATGAAATTAAAGGGGCAGCATTATGTAAGGGCTTCACGTCATGCCATCATGTTGTTCCCTCATCAAAAACATCCCTGCAGCGTCGCTTCTTCGATGCATTTCAGAGAAATCCTTTAGTCCCTTAGGTGGACCTAGCTCCGCCTTCGAGTTGCAGCTAACAAGCTTTCACCTCCCAGCGCTGAGGTCCCCCACTCAGCTCCTTCAGACTAGCCAGCAGCAATTAGCAAACACCTGGTGGGACTGCCGAGCTCATTAAACTTGTTCTCAGTGTAACGACTTCCTGAAGTCTGAGTTTCAGGAAGAGCAGAAGCTTTTAAAGAGACAGAGGCCTAATTTCGTTGCACTGAATTAAAAAGTCTAATTTTTTAAAAAGTGAAATTAGTTTTATAACAACTGAGGGTAACATAGTTACTTGATTGTGCTTCAAAATGGTCCTTTGTGGCTGGAAAGACATAACGCTGCCCCTTAATATCATCATTAGAGTATAACAGGGTCCAAACCCCTTCAGCCCTGAACTTCTTGATGCATTTTTCTTTTTTCTCAGCTGTTTTTTTTTTTTTGCATTTTCTTCACATTGTTTTATTTGTGGGTTTGCTTCCCTCTTGAATCTCTTCTTAAGCTTTGACAAACCAGTTTATGATCAGTGTATCTGTATTTTTAAAATATATATTGTCTGAAATAATCCCAGGAACTGCAGCTCCAGGCTTTGTGTGATCTTCAGGGCTTGTCGTCTCGCTTGTGTTCACCCATCACTTTTAGTTCTGCTGGGTTACATAAAGGCTCTGGATAATCCCGAGCATAAGCCTCTTAAATCACATCTAAATGGTTTTGATTGCGGCTTGGATGTGTTTCCACACAGCGGGGTTTACTGGACTTCAGGAGGCGAACGAGGTTTTAATGAGGGGTTTCATTGGCTGATTCCCAGAACTCCCGAGTGTCCCTGAATGCACCAAAAGGAGCTGAACTCTGAGGGAATCTTAAATTAAACCTAATTCCAGGTGTTGGATGTAATTTCTGAAGCAGAATCTGTTGTGCGATGCTCCTGTTTTATCGCGAGGCCTCGTGGTTCCTCTGGGATTTTTCCTTGTTCTCCGTCTGTTGCGTCACGTTTTGCTGTTCCTACATGATTCAATGTGGTGATTTGAGACTGAGAGTATGTGGACATGTGGAGACGCATCAGGGACAGACCATCGGAGGAACAAAAGAGACGCATAAGAAAGATATGAAAGTATTTCAACACCAGCATCGTCACATTAGGGCAGCGGCCCGCTACACTGCAAAAAACTTACCAAGTAATTTTGGTCTAATTTCAATACACTTGAAATATGTATTTTATATCAATGTTAAGAAATATTGACTTAAAACAATCTCCTAAATTGCTGAAAACTTCTTTATAAGTTAGTTTTTTTTTATTATTTTTTTTTTCAAGTGTATTAAGATAATTACACTACAAACTGACCTAAAATACCTGGTAAGATTTTATGTTTTTGCAGTGCACCTGTGGCTCTTAAAAAACATTTCCTTATTGTTTGTTTTTATTATGAATACAACAACAAACAAGAGCTTTTCTCTAAATACTTTTGCAAAATCTTTATATAGAAATATATAATAGGCTCTTAAAAGTATCTTTCTTAATATTTTACTACTTTGTACCAAATTCATTTTTTTCATTTGTCATAAAATCTAAAAATACAAATAATTTAAATTAAAATTTTTTTTTTACTTCCATAATGAAACATTTTATGTTGCACCGCAAAAACACAAAATCTTAGAGAAGAGTGAGAATTAAAACAAATACAGAGAAAACTAAAATATAGTCATTAAAAATTGAGATATAAAAAGACACAAAATGAAACGGAGCGACGACAAAAAGGCACAAAGGATAAAACTTCAATGTCCATTAAGACCTATAAAGACACACGCACTGCAAAAATGTGTGTTTGGATTTGATTCTAGCGGAAATATTTTAGTACACTTGAGATAAGATAACTTACGAATCACTTGTCAGAAAGATATAAGCTTAAGGCAAAACATTTCTATTAATTAAAAAAAAAAAGTTACACTGACAACTGACACTGTGCGGTTACCTAGCAACACCAGCCATGCTCAGCCCATCACCTAGCAACCAAATTGCTGGCAGACATTTTCCCAGGTTATAAGTGAATAATTTGTAAGTGGAACTAGAATTTGGTGACGCGCAGGGAGCTAGTACTTTTTAAATGAATGAATATGAAGGAGTAATTTACTTGAAACTCAGTTTAGTCTTGTTTCAGGTAGAAACTGGGTGAAAACCACTCGGTTGGATTTTGTGTTTTTGCAGTGCAGAGCAGCAGGTGCACCATCTGTCTGCGTTGTTTTCAGTTAAGAGCTTGTTACAGTCTAGCGTGATTTCTTTCTCTTTCAGATCCACAGAACGACTGTTTATCTAAAGTGAAAAATCTTTGTCTCTGTGCAGAAGAAGAACAGGAGGAAGATCGACCGCAGCATGATCGGCGCGCCGACAAACTTCATCCACCTAACGCACATCGGCTCCGGGGAGATGGGAGACGGCCTGCAGCCGGTGAGACGGCACCGCTTCAATTTCTGACCTTTACGGTTTACGTGACTGTAACTCAGGAGAGAAAGTAAAAGTGAATCTGTGCAGCTTCCCAGCCAACAGGCTTCGGTCCAGCCTGAGGACAGAGGCGCTCTCTGTGTGTCTGGGTGTCAGGAAGTGTCTTGTGGCACTGCATCCTTCCTGCTTCTATTTTGGCTTTTCTGTCTTACATCTGGCATGTGGAAATCTGCCTCCACTCTGGCGGTCACTGAGGTTGTTCTGGACCAGCCTAGAAATCCTGCTCCAGTGTCGTTTGGTGTGAATGCAAGAATACATCAAACTAATGACTGCGTTTTTCCACCCGGAGCTTACTTTAAGGGGATTTTTGTAAGCAAAATTCGCTTTTTCATACTTCCATTTTGGTCTTCACTGCTTCTAAAAACAGACCAAAAATCTAAAAAAAAAATCTACCAGCTGTTTTTAGACATAAATTAATGTTTTTTTTGGTGTTGGGAAAATGAGCCGTTTCAAAAATCTCTTGAAGTCAGAATTGACTTTCACACTGCAAAAACACAAAATCCTACCAAGTAATTTTACTCTAGTTCCTGTGTTTTTGCAGTGCAGTTCACCGTTACCTAGCAACCCAACCAGAACTCCCAACAGTTTTGATCAGTGCTGTACAATGGCTGCTGGAAAAGACAAGTGTCCATCCAGAAACCACTTGCTGCATTCATGTTATATGTAAAATATTCATTAATTATTATTTTTAATAAGTTAAACTTGTTTATTCGTTGATGTCTTAAATTGACTTTTAAATAATATATGTATATTTTCTTTTGATGAAAAGTATGTAAAAGTTTGTTTGGTCCATTAAGTGTTCAGTTTTAGTTAAAATATTTTATCTTACCAATTTAGATTTTGTTATAAACTAACATGCATTATCTAACTTTTTTCTAAAATAATTAGTTTTCTATTTTTTAAATCTTTATCCATTGCTGTGAGGATTGTTTAATGTGCTGTGTGTCTCCTGCCGGGTGACTAAATGTTTTGTTTTTTTTAACAGTCAGGGTCTGTTCAGGAGCAGATGAGGTCTAAAGGCCCCAACATGAACTGCAGGAACAGCCTGTTATAGCCGGTAAGGACACAACTCTCACTCTGAGCAGAAAAAACTGACGAGATTAATGTTGGGTAACTCAGTCTGTGTTACAACCTGCAGAACTGTTGAAAGCATTGTGACTCTAAAACCTTATGATTCATTATTTGTTCAGTAATTCTGACCTGGGATGACGCTCAGTCTGATCACAGCCGTGTGACGTTTTGGCAAAATTTTCCTAATTTTTAACCATTAGATCTTATTTAGGTCTCCAAAAATTAAATAATAAGCAAAGTATAGGGAACTGAAGGCTTCAGTGACCGTTTTTGTAGCTGCGGGACAAAACGGCTCGTCTCAGAAAAGAGTTTCTATAAAAACACTGAAAACTCAAAATATTTTACACATTCAGACAAAATTTGCATGTCATCTGTGACTCTTTTGCAGAACTGAAGCCAAATCATTATTATGCATAAGCTAGCGTTAGCACTGCTAGTAAAATAAGGTAATTTAAAGCTCCGATTTTCATTTAGTTAAAATATCTACACAGAATCTGTATGTTGTTGCACTGGGATAGAGCAGGATAGAAGTGAAACAGCAACACAACTAAAATCTGAGTCATTATTTATCATTCCGGTTTACATGCATGCTAATATTAGCATCAAAGCTAGCTGCTACTAGCAGCTACAGAACTGGTTGTTTAAACTTATTTGTTGCTGTCAAATATGACAGAAAGAAAAAAGAAAAAAACTAATTTCACTCATCATTCCTGCTTATGTTCAAGCTAACAGTTATGCAGTCATAATATTAGCATTGTAGTGCTAGCTGGAACTGCTGCAGGGGTTGGAAAGTTGTTTATTTTTGTGCATAAAATGTCAGTCATTTTTATTTTTATGTTTGAAAACCACAATAGTGAAACCTCTTCTGACTGATGTTTGGATATTAATCACATAAAATGGAACATCTTCTTGTTTTTAATTTTGATCTACACACAAGAACTGCCCTGTTTTGTGCATGGAAAATATCAAACCTCAAAATGCCTTGATATTAATTAAATGATATAGAGTTTCATTGTTTGAAAATGTTAAATTTATGCCTCCTTTTGATTTATTGGCTCTTACACAGGATCAACTTTCTCTTAGATTATGACTCTAATGGAGTAAATAACTGCTTTCCTTCATGCTAACTGCACATTAAATGATTTAATTTTAAATCTCTGGGTCTTTTTTGTCCAGGATTGTATTGAATTGACTCAGACCAGCTGACTGACCTCCTCCGCACTCTGAACCTCTGAGCCTGTCCTCCATCATCCAGCTTACGGCTTCATCCCACTCTGCTGCCCTGCCGAAGTGTCACTGAGCAACAGCGGAACCGTTCTGACCTGCATTTTAGAATTATTGAGCAAATGTAATCATCATATTAATATTTTTTGTTTGTTTCTTTCGCCCTGGTCAGGTCTGAAAGTAGGTAGGCAGACAAAAATTACACTAATGTTATTTTTGGGGGTTGATTTGTCACCAGGTCTCTCATCAGTATTAAATTAGATGGATCATACCGTTATTGTATGATCAAAAATAAATCTAATCAGGAATATAAACACTGCATTTAACTGCTGGTGATTCTAAATTTTCTAGATGTTTTATTCTTCTGAACTCTTACACTGCAAAAAATGCAAAACAGACTTAAGTCTTTCTACTAGCTTCTGGTTCCAATATCTTAGTACACTTAAAATAAGACAAAACTAACTTTTCTTTCACTATTTAAAACTGGTTTTGTTGGCAGATTATTTCATTTTTACCTTAAAAAGTAATGAAACAATCAGTGGAACTAGATTGACCTAAAACAAGCTTCCATATCATCCTGACAAGTTAGTTTGTTGGATTTCAAGTGTACTAAGATGTCAGTAGAACAACAACACTTGGTAAGATTTTGTGCTTTTGCAGTGTATTATTCAGCGCCTGGTGTTTTGTCTGCTGCTCCCCAATGCTAGACGTCTGGTGACATCATTGGACTTCATTTCCCAGAATCCTTCAGGTTGGTCGTCACCATCAGGGTGCTCTGTGACGACAGACTCTTGTTTTAAGGAGACAGAAAAGTCCCTTTTCTTTTTTTGATACACTGGACTGGAGTGTGTGTGTGTTTAGGGGGAGGCGTGTACGTGTGTGTGTGTGTGCTTTTAATATCTGAACATTGTGGGGAACGTCAGTAATTTTATTTGTGGACATTTATGGTAAGTCTTCGGCCTCTGTCTTTAGAGAAACAGATTTGAGGTCGCGGGACTGGATGATGTCAGCGGTGGCCTATAAAAAGGTGGAAAAGAAGCACAGACATGTGAATGTGTGTGTCATAGTGTTCCCAGTTTAGTATAAACAACCCACATGTCTGCAAGTTCTCTTTTAATCTCATGTCACTCTAAAAAGAGAAATGTTCGGCCCATTCCAGTGATGGCTTGGGACGAGAAAAATGTTTTTCGGCCGTCAATGTTTAAGATATTTCTAGTATTTTGAGACATTTCATGCTGCACCTGGTAGCGAACGTAGAGTTTGACTGCTTTATGTTGTGAGTGCTTGACTTAAAAGAAAATCTGTGTTATTTGTAATTTTATGCTGTTTTTGGGGGATTTAATGTGTGATATTTGTTGAATTTATATTGCTCGTTTCTTTGGTATCTCACCCCATCCTGATTATCTTATTTTGCTTATTTAGATTTTTGTTTTAGATTTTAGGCTTTTAAGTTTTTACATGTCAAAATTTCTGTATTTCATGTCTTGCGCAAAGTTTTGAACACTTTGAGATATTGTGAAACTGAAACTATTTTGAGACACTTTGAGCTATAATATTTACTTCAGATGATTTTTTAAAAAGCAAAATATATTAAATTTGTTCAGGTTTTATGCCTTTTGGTTAATCAGATAGATTAATTACAGTGCTTTGTAAGAATAAAATCTTGTGCAGTGCCAAATAAAACTGTACAGTCCCTTTGAAGCAAGTATTTTTCTAATAATTGAAAAAGGTTTATGTAAATATTTTTTATTTTTCTTTTATATTTTGTACCTATATCAAGGTCCAAACGTGTCAACAGTTCATTAAAACACCACAAAGACACAGAGAAGAAGAATAAAATATGTATATGTTCACTGGATGTCATGTCACTAAAGTTCTTGTATTTTCAAAGTATGAAACCTTTACATATTTAACAGGAGTGAAAATCCAGACTTATGTTATAAATTAAAGATTGGGTGATTTTTCATTTCTGGTCCAAACATGTAATTGAACCACACAGAAAAGACAAAACTATAAATTCTTGGCAAACTTTTATCATTCCCATAGGAGTGAAGTTTAACATTATTTTCCTTACAAAATAATATTCAATTGAAAAACAGTAATTAACATTGAAGCTAGGATTAGCCATGTCATATAGCTTGGTGATTTAAAGCTCGTATTACCACTGCTTTAATTTGAATTATTAAAATGTTTACCAAAATAGATCAAGAGGTATAAAAATCAGACAAAAATAAAAAATAAAATAAAATAATTATAGCTGAAATCAACTCTTTAGCGTTGGGATTGAGAGAGAGCTAACCGCTACAAGATGAAAAGTGGTTTCAAACTGAATGAAACCCTGCGGTGAACATTTTTTTAATAATTCAAGAATTATCAGGTGTCACACTGTTTTGGAGGAACATGGAAACGGAGAGACTACCAGATCTGCAACCAAATCTTCCATTTCAGTTTGAATAGGAGCTAGCATTAGCATGACTAGCTACAAAGGAGAGAACATTTTGTGGTCATAATAAATCAGAACTGTTTGGTAACGTTTAAATGTTTGAGCAGATAATTAGAGGGTGTTTAACAACTGTTGATATTGCAGTTACAACAAAGCTAGCTACTACAGGAAATTGGAAAAGTTGTAGTTTAAAAGCCTCGTTAGCCACTGCTATAAAAATGTTGAGCTAAACCTGTAAAAAAGGTTTTTGTTCGTTATGTCGTTGCAATACACAGCAATGACATAACCAAGTCATTGCTATGTCATTGTGGAGATGGACAAAAAATAAAAAGAGCTGAAACTGAATCAATATTTATTATTCCTGTTTCCACAGTAGATACAAGTTCAGCTGACATATTGAAGCTGAGAACTCATGGTGGCACAAAAGGTGAGACAGTCCCTAATAATATTATTTACAGACTTAAATGTTTTGCAGATCAAGAGAACTGTTCTAGTCTGGTGTGCTCATATCTGTCTGACAGGTTTGAATTTTTTCATATTAATGACAAAGTTTCCTCACACTCCATAGTTAGTCATGGAATACCTCAGGGCTCAGTGCTCGAGCCCCTACTCTTTGGAGCTTTGGATAAATGTCAACTGGTAACAATACCAAATGTTAGCCTAACATTCCTATTTGCATTAAACGTTTTCATGTAATTACTGTAACATATATATGTATTTTTGGTCAAGCGTTGTGTTTGCGACATGTCTTTTGACTTTCGACATGTGGAACCCTTTAGCGCAAATAATTAGCAGTTGCTAGCTAGTTTTCAATATTGCTAATTTGACTTTTCTACAAGTTTTCTAACTCCTTAAATTAACATTTTAAAGTTAAAAACCAAAGCAAAAATACATGCTGTAGTACTCCAAAGTAATGAACATATCAATAACTTACCTGGGGGAAAATCCCTGGTTTCCCTGGAAATCACTGAGTCACGGTGTTGCTTCCCGTCTCTGCTGTAGTTATAGCAACCGTCCTCTTCCTCCCAGTGGTTGACACAAACGATGGTGAATTTCTGCTGAAGGGAAAATCTGATTCCTCTTGCTGTGTGAGTTTAGAAATGGCCTCTTATGTTCCTTTTGTGGCTCACAAAGACTCTTAATCCAAGTTTTCACCCAAAACCTACATGTTTGAAACAGACCTCGAAGCCTCCCGTTAAAATTTTTAAGGTTTTACAGAAGTATTTAGATAGTCCTCAGCAAAGATGCCTGAACTAATGCAATAAATAGTTGGAATACTTTTGGCTGCGTATAGCAGAGCGTTTTGGACCGGCCCATTTGGACGCCACATGTGAGCTTGAAGGCTCTTCCCAGACTCCCCCAGCATGGAGAACAAACGGATGAAAAGTTTTCACATTCATGCCGACCTTTTGTCCCCATCTCCATTTCCCCCCTCTCTGATTTGTGGAAACTTTAACCTATTCTCTGGCTGCTGAAGTGTAGTTCCTTTTGTTTATCTCGACCACAGTTTCTCCCTTCCTCTTCCTCTTCCTGTTTGGTTCCCATCCACCCTCACAGTCCAACAACACTGGAAACACTTTCCCCTCCGGACTCACCTTGAAGCAGAAATTTGATGTTTATCTCTTCCGTCATTATTATGAAACCATCCCTGTGCTTTTTGTTGTTTTCTAAAATACCATTGATGTAGTCAGAAGGTCACATATATTGATAAATAACTATTGATCACATAATTCAGAATCAGTCCACACCATAAATGAAAAATCTGTTTACATGCTTAGAAAACATCCAGATAATCGATTCAAATTGATTATTTTATGAATGATTTGATATCCCTTCCCCCCAAAAAAGCTGATTTCTGTCAGTCTTTGTGAGTTAAATGTGTTTTTAAATAATCAAAAAAACTTAACTTGTTTCATCTGAAGGCTCGGCTTTGAGGTGTCCATCAAATTTCAGCTACTAAGCACACAATGTTTAAGGTTCCCCCACTTTGCCTCATAACTGCTTAAAAACAACAGCATGGAGTGAAGCTGTTGATCAGAGAGGAACCGTTACGGCACCAGTTTGGCTGCATTTCAGATATTTAATGCAAAAGCTCTTATATCATGATATGTTTTACAGTCATGATGTTTTACAGTCATAACGTCAAGCTCTAACAGGACAGAGATTAACAGTTGTTCTGGTGACAGTCTGCTGATTTAGTTCTGGTAGATTTGAGGAACAAATGAAACCTGGAGATTTTATCTGAGCTCAACAAACATCAAAAAGAAGAAGGCTGAATTTATATTTTAAAATTGTTGGAATATAATATGATGTTTTATTATTATCAGATCAAACCTTGAATATATCATCAAAATACATAAAAATTTCCCCCTTGATTGCTTTACATGCCTTCATTTGCAATGATTTTATAGATTATTGTGTTTTGAACGGGGGATTTGTGTGTGTCTGATGATAATTTTTTTTTTTTTTTGTATTTTCAGTTTTGTTTTTGTTATGTAATCTGTTCCTCCTTGGCAGGAACGGACCCACAGAGTGACTTTATTCTCCTTATGTAATAAATGTCTCATGGCGGCTGAATAAATCTGCTGTTTTCTCCTCCGTTTCTCTGCATGCCTGTTGGTAAAAGTCCTTTATTTTAACATCACAATATTTTGACGAGTGTGGGCAGAAACAGAGATAATCTGCCAGAAAAAAAAATACAACATTGTACCAGTTTTAAATTCTTTAGATATGACTAAATAAAACATTTTAAAGCTGAGACTTTTCTAATTGACAGTAAATCCCTGTAATTTATTCATGGAAAACCTGGAATGAACATGGAATAAACAGTTGATCATAACAACTTTCTAGCTATAAATATTGTATCCTAGCATATTTTAGCAACAGCAGAACCATAACAGCGATACTTATCAAAGTGAGGGCCGCGGTCCCATGCAGGGCCGCCAGAGGGCGCTAAGAGGGACTCAGAAATTTGGAGGAAAAATGAGAAAAAATGCTAAAACAAAATATAGTACATTTTTTAACCATACATTTTTAATTACAAAGTTTTTCTGATTAGTTTTTAAAGCATAATTTTAAAATATATAAATTAAAATAGCTTCTTGAAATGTTTTTTTCAAGAAGCTCATCTTTCTAATTGGCTGCTAGTCAAATTAAATTATTAGTTATTATAAGTTATTAAATCATTAAGCTACTGTGCTAGCACAGCTAGCATAAAACGGAAACATTTCTGACAAAACAAAGACCGTAGAAACCATCCAGCAGCCTTCCTGTTTAGGAAACTAATAAAAAAACAAACAAACACAAGAACTCCTGGACAACCAGACAGCATGTATGTTAAACAAATGTTTATGTTTACATGTTTGTGTTAACAACAACAACATGATTTGATTCATTTAAAAATAACATTATGTTACACAGTAAATAAAACAGATGCAAAAATAGCTCAAAAAGTCAATTTTTCCGGACATATTTTGTAGCTTTGCCTGTGGCTAATTGTGGCTAATGTTACAATTAAAACCTTTTATCAGTCTTGCTTGGTTAGGAACATGATATGTGAGCAAAAGTGGATAAAATGTGAGTTTTCTGTAAAGTTGTGCTGTTTCCAAAGAAAAATAAATGCTGGTTTAAAAGCTGAGCATGCAAAATAGCATCTTTTTCACTGAATTTAAATCCCTTTGTTTGACTCCTTGGTGGAGATAAACTTAAACTACAACTACAGCTTCAACTCCTTTTTAAAGCAGAAGTATCAAACCTTTGATACTCTTATTTTTTAGCTCTGCAGTGCAGTCAGTACTTTGTAGCCTACAACATGTTTTGACCCAGTTGAAACATGGCATCACACTTCAGGATCACGTTTTATTACAAGCAGCTGCGCTGGAGACCGCAGGCCTGAAATAATGATGGTTTAAACTCCGCGTTTCCACGGCAGCCGGAGCACCGCGGGACGGGAGGAGGGATGGGAGGGCACAAGCGAAAGATGTGGTCGGCGCTGGCTGGCGCTTGGAGCCGGGCGTGTGGGGAAACACATGCACGGTGAAAAAACGTCCAGGGTTTTTACAGGACAAAATGAAAACCGTTGTTTAGGAAACTACTCCTTTGGCTGAAAAGGACGTAAACATTTTGTGCTTTGAGCTGAAAGCGTTTGCTCCTGATTTATGTTGGGCTTCAGTTTTCAATTCCACAGATGTGGAAAAGAAAAAAAAAACAATGTTTATGGGTATCATTTCCTAACATTGATCTGCCGAGAGAGAACATGGCCGAGTTGATCTAAACCACACAAACTGAGCATTCTGGGTAAATTTAGCCGAAAACAGACTGTTGGTTCTACAATATCAATTATTCGTCACTTTAACAAGTTAACGTAAAAAAATATATAAAAATAATGAGAGACTGTCCAGTCAGGACAAATTGACAAAACATAATACAAATAAGTTACTGTAGTCAGTTATTCTTGTTTTTTGATGTCAAAACTCTCTTCTTTTTCTTGAGTTTTTATTTATTTAATGTTTCTTATTTGTTTTTGCTTTGCAAATATGAACACCCTGGACAGGTGGCCTGTCTGTCACAGGGCAACACACACACACACACACACACACACACACACACACACACACACACACACACACACACACACACACACACGCACACACACACACACGCACACACACACACACACACACACACGCACACGCACACGCACACACACACACACACACGCACACACACACACACACACACACACGCACACACACACACACCTACACACACACATGCACACACACCCACACGCACACGCACCTACACACACACGCACACACCCCCCAACGCACACACACACACACACCTACACACACACATGCACACACACCCACACGCACACGCACCTACACACACACGCACACACACCCCAACGCACACACACACACACCCCCACACACACGCACGCACACACACACGCTCACACACACACGCACAAAACACACACACACCTACACCCACACACACGCACACACACATACACGCTCACACACACGCACACACACGCACACACACACACACGCTCACACACACACACGCACACACACAAACATATAAATATATATATATATATATAAATATATATATATATATATATATTTATATCTATTGCTAGATAGATCTATCTATCTATCCGTCTATCTATCTATACACATATATATTTTTTTCAAATCGTTTCCAATTAGTATTGGTTCAGACTTCTAAAAGTCTTTTTTGTTCCATGTTTTTTACATTTTCGTTGTCCAAATGCCTTTAATGAATAAATGTGGTTGTCTTATTTTCTGTTTCGAGTTAGCAATAAAATGTTGAAATAGATGAATTTGAGCAGTGATGTTGTTGAATGTGGGGAAGCCGGAGCGCCCGGAGTGAACCCACCTACACGGGGAGACATTTCCCCCCCGTGCAGTCCTGGCTTTTAATTTTAAAATGTCCAATTAACATCATCTGAACTTCTTTATCCAATTACTCCCAATCAGCCAGCTTTGAAATCTAATGTGCTGGAGACATAATTTCATGTCTACAGTGGATGGACTTTATTTCTGTTTGTGAATTTCCGCAGAAGTGACGGAGATACAGCCTTCCTAAATCGTTTTCCACAGAGATAATTTTTTCATGGGTCTTTCTTGATCACAGTTATCCGTCTCCTCAGCTGACTCTTCTGCAGCATGAGTCTCTGAGTCCTGAGTTGATGTTTGTATTGTATCATTTAATGTGACATTTCTCTGTGGAGGTGATGTTCTCTGGTCTCTCTCCCCTTCCGTCCCCATTTCTGCAGAAGTTGTCTGGGAGATCTCTGCTACTATGTCTAAATCATTTCTTGGTATTTTAGTGTCTTGAATCAACTTCTTATTTGTCTCCATTGGGATGACAACAGCTTCCATTTCAGCTCTCATTGCCATCTGCTTCTTTTTCTGACATTTAGATTCAGTCAATTCTTCTGAAATAATCTGCTGAATGATCACTTCTTTAGTTAGAATCTGGTTTATAACAGAGGCTGTCTGAACCCATTCTGTTTCTGCTTCTGAAACTCCCTGTTTACTGCTTGCTCCAGAAACCGTGTCATTATTTAAGGTTTCCAATTCAAAGCCAGGTTTCTTTGTCAATTCTATTCTGTTTTGACTTGTAGATGTCTTGTACAGCTTTTTCTGCCCATCCTGGTACCCATTCAGATCAGCCCACTGAGTTCAGAGGCTGATCTCTTAGAAATAAAAATATCTCAGTTTGCCTAAAAATTGTTTGTCGAACTGGTTTCAGATGGTTTCTGTGTCCAACCACGTATCTCAGTTTGCCTAAAATTGTTTGTCGGACTGGTTTCAGGCGGCATCTGGTGTCCAACACACGTATCTCAGTTTGCCTAAAAATTGTTTGTCGGACTGGTTTCAGGCGGCATCTAGTGTCCAACACATGTATCTCAGGTGGCATAGAAATTGTTTGTCGGACTGGTTTCAGGCGGCATCTCGTGTCCAACACATGTATCTCAGGTGGCATAGAAATTGTTTGTCGGACTGGTTTCAGGCGACATCTCGTGTCCAACACGTATATCTCAGGTTGCATAGAAAGTGTTTGTCGGACTGGCTTCAACTGATAGCTGGTTTCTTGTGCGTGTTGCTCTGTTTCCATTGCAGCAGACTTGTGATCAACTGTTTGTGGGCGATTTTCTGACTCTGTCTGAGTTTCAACAGAAACCATTGGACTCTTTCTTCGTCTTCTTACGGACAGTATTTTCCTCATCATGTCTTTCTGTTTTTTAATTTCAGCAGTTAGTTTCTTATTTATTTCAGACATCTCACCAAGTTGTTTCATGAGGTACTTCTGTACTGCAATATGGACCAGTTCAAATTCCATCAATTTGGCTACACACTCACACTTTGGATGACTTGTTGCCTTTTCAGAGGGGTAGGGTGAAACCATTGAAACATTTTTTGTTCCAATGATATCAGGGAAAAAGCTGACATCTACATGAGGCTCTGAGTCGGGGAGCGTTTTCCAAAAAGTCTTTGGTCTGCTGCTGGGCAAAGCTGCCTGATCACTTTGTTGTTCTGCCAGAGGACCTTTACTAATGTCATCATTCTCAGCAAAAAACGACAGATCAATGCAAGCACCTTCCTCGGGGAAGGATTTCCACAACAGTGGGGTCCTCTTGTTGCGCTTACTCTTAGAAAGCTGTTTGTCCCCTTTTTGATTGACTTTCTTTAGAGCTGGAGATGTTTTGCTCTTTGGCGTCCGGCTGTGTGGTAGAGATCGCCGTGCTGTCAGGGAAACCTTCCTCTTTCAAGGATGCGCCTTCGTCACGTTCTTGTGAATCCATTGAAACATTTTGGGTACCAATGATATCAGGGAAAAAGCTGACATCTACATGAGGCTCTGAGTCGGGGAGCGTTTTCCAAAAAGTCTTTGGTCTGCTGCTGGGCAAAGCTGCCTGATCACTTTGTTGTTCTGCCAGAGGACCTTTACTAATGTCATCATTCTCAGCAAAAAACGACAGATCAATGCAAGCACCTTCCTCGGGGAAGGATTTCCACAACAGTGGGTCCTTTTGTTGCGCTTACTCTTAGAAAGCTGTTTGTCCCCTTTTTGATTGACTTTCTTTAATGAGCTGGAGATGTTTTGCTCTTTGGCGTCCGGCTGTGTGGTAGAGATCGCCGTGCTGTCAGGGAAACTTTCCTCTTTCAAGGATGCGCCTTCGTCACGTTCTTCTGAAACCATTGAAACATTTTGGTTACCAATGAAATCAGGGAAAAAGCTTACATCTACATGAGGCTCTGAGTCGGGGAGCGTTTTCCAAAAAGTCTTCGGTCCGCTGCTGGGCAAAGCTGCCTGATGACTTTGTTGTTCTGCCGTAGGACCTTTACTGATGTCATCATTCTCAGCAAAAAACGACAGATCAATGCAAGCACCTTCCTCGGGGAAGGATTTCCACAACAGTGGGGTCCTCTTGTTGCGCTTACTCTTAGAATGCTGTTTGTCCCCTTTTTCATCCACGGTCTCCAGTGTGTTGGTGATTGGTTCTTTTTCAACTGGCATTGAAGAGTCCTGCAGTTCGATATTTTCTGCAGACTTTTTCAGCTCCTCGGCTGCGTGCAGCTGCCACCACACTGCAAATGACATCTTCTTCTTTTTGCGCTTGGGTGGCTTGGGTGGTTGTAACTCCCTTTCCACAATGTTGTCGGATGCGACCTCTTCTACTGTCGGTTGGTTGGACTGCATTGTATCCTTTGGTTTATTCGGGTTGTGAATTAAAATCACTTTTCTAGAATCTCGGTAAAATTTCAAGTTAAGTTTGATGTCAATCTCCTAAAGAAATGAGCACCAAAAGTTGAAGATCTTACTGTGAACTGCTAAACGAACTCTCAAGACGAACGTATCACCAACGGCTGCTAACAGGTTGTGACATCAGTAGATCGATGTGAGGAACTTTTATAAGCTGGTGATGTCAGAATTCTGCCTTTGGAGTCACATTGTGATGTCATAGTTTCAGAAAATGTCAGTGGGCTTTTAAACTGTCACTGGTTGCCATAGTTACCAGTGACTATGGTAACCATGGCAGGGGAGGCAGGTAAGGCAGAGCCTCACCTGTAATAATGGAAAAATATGATAAAATAATTTTCCCCCTGCCAGGGGTTTTTAAAAGTTGACAGAGGAGACAACGAGGAGACAACGAGTCTTAGCACAAGGAGAAGAACCTTACATTGCCTGGCCAAACAAGGTCTGCGTCAGGTGTTGGGGAACCAGAGCACCTTGATGACAAATGGGCTACTGGAACAAGACGGAAATGGGCGAGAGATGAAAATGTGGATCTGTTGGAATGCTACTACTCAAGTAACCCTAGTGAGAGAGGTTACATGCAAAGACTGGGGAAGGAATGGTTACTTCGACATCCCCAGTCAACACTAAGCGCTAAACAACTAGTAGCTCAGTGTTCCAACATCCGCAAACGGCAACTGCTATCACAACTTGAGATTGACGAGATACAACACAAATGCTACGGCAAAAGGGAGGAACCCGGATGTCAGGACTGTGGGGACTTAACTACAAGTCCCCACCCAGTGAGGGGATACACGGCCCCAATGAGCGAAACAGAGCTGAACGAGACAGCTGCTGACCTGAGAGAGAGAATCATGACCCGAATGACAACCAGACCTCCTCTGCGCCAACGGCTTCAACTTTGTTTGGCTTGGATCGATTACAAGAAAGCCTATGACTCAATGCTTAGAGATGTATAACATCAACAGGATTCTGAGAGCCTTCATTGCAAACTCGATGAAGCTGTGGAAAACCACCCTTGAAGCCAACTGCAAACCACTTGCACAAGTGTCCGTCAAATGTGGCATATACCAAGGAGATGTTCTGTCCCCGCTACTGTTCTGCATAGGCCTGAACCCCCTCAGCCAAATCATCAACAAGACTGGCTACGGATACCGACTCAAAAACGGGGCCAACATCAGTCACCTCCTCTACATGGATGACATCAAGCTGTATGCCAAGAGTGAGCGAGACATCGACTCACTGATCCACACCACCAGGATCTACAGCACTGACATTGGGATGTCATTCGGACTAGAGAAGTGTGGTCGGCTGATCACAAAGAGGGGAAGGTCATCCGCACAGAAGGAGTCTCACTCCCACAAGGAACAATAGCAGACATAGAGGACAGCTACAAGTACCTTGGTATACCACAAGCAAATGGCAACCTCAATGAGGCCACAAGGAAAGGGAGCCACAGCTAAATACCTCCAACGAATAAGGCAAGTCCTGAGAAGCCAGCTCAATGGCAAGAACAAAATCCGTGCAATAAACAGCTATGCCTTGCCAGTAATCAGATACCCTGCTGGAATAATTAGCTGGCCAAAGGAGGAGATAAAAGCCACAGATATTAAGACTAGAAAGCTACTAACCATGCATGGAGGGTTCCATCCCAAATCCAGCACCCTGAGACTGTACACGAGCCGCAAGGAAGGAGGCAGAGGACTAGTGAGTGTGAGAACCACTGTCCAGGACGAAACAACTAAGATCCATAAATACATCAGGGACAAAGCCTCAACAGACAATGTGCTCAGTGAATGTCTCAGACAACAGGGAACGGAGGTTGAGGTGCCAGAGATACCATCATGGGAGGACAAGCCCCTACATGGGATGTACCACCAGCAAATAACCGAAGTGGCTGATATCAGTAAATCCTACCAATGGCTGGAAAAAGCTGGACTCAAGGACAGCACAGAGGCCCTCATCCTGGCAGCCCAGGAACAGGCCCTAAACACCAGAGCAATAGAGGCCCAGATCTACCACACCAGACAAGACCCAAGGTGTAGGTTGTGCAAGGAGGCCCCTGAGACAGTCCAGCACATCACAGCAGGGTGCAAGATACTAGCAGGGAAAGCGTACATGGAACGACATAACCAAGTGGCAGGCATAGTGTACAGAAACATCTGTGCAGAATATGGACTGGAAACCCCGAGATCAAAGTGGGAAACACCCCCAAAGGTGGTGGAGAACGCCGGAGCTAAGATCCTGTGGGACTTCCAGATCCAGACAGACAAAATGGTAATGGCGAACCAACCAGACATTGTCGTAGTGGATAAACATCAGAGGAAAGCCGTTGTGGTAGATGTAGCAATACCAAACCAAGTGGAGCACGAGAAACTGGAGAAATACCAGGGCCTCAGGGAAGAACTGGAGAGGGCCTGGAAGGTGAAGACCACAGTGGTGCCTGTGGTCATCGGGGCCCTCGGGGCAGTAACCCCCAAACTGGAGCAGTGGCTACAACAGATCCCAGGAACAACATCAGACATCTCAGTCCAGAAATGTGCAGTCCTTGGCACAGCCAAGATACTGCGCAGGACCCTCAAGCTCCCAGGCCTCTGGTAGAGGACCCGAGCTCAGAGGATAAGAACCACCCGCGGTGGGTGAGAAGGGAATTTTTATATATATATATATATATATATATATATATATATATATATATATATATATATATATATATATATATATATTTATATATATATATATATATATATATATATATATATATATATATATATATATATATATATATCTTTGCTGAGAAGTTTCCCCATGATGAGACGTCCAAAGAGCGAAGAAGATGGAAACGCAGCAGGTTGGTGATGACACACACACACACACACACACACACACACACACACACACACACACACACACACACACACACACACACACACACACACACACACACACACACACACACACACACCTAGGGAGAATTTGGACAGACCAGTTAACCTGACAGTCATGTTTTTGGACTGTGGGAGGAAGCCGGAGAACCCAGAGAGAACCCACGCAGCACAGGGAGAACATGCACACTCTGTGCGGAAAAACCCCAGGCCAGGAATTGAACCCAGGACCTGCTTGCTGCAAGGCAACAGTGCTACCAACTAAATATATAATTTTTATTTATTACATAATTGATAACTTGATCAGTTACTCTGTATTTTTCAACTTTTTACTGTTTTAATTCTTGGACAGTTACTTTTCACTTTTACTTGAATAAAACTTTGTTGAAGTGGAGCTAATCTTGCTCTAGTATGTTGTTACTCTCCCCTCCGAGGCTAATGACTAAATAATCCACACACAAAAAATACTTGGCGGTATTTTATGTTTTTAATCAACTTTAGAAGTAAAAGAGCCATCCCAGTGCTCCCAGTGTGCTTTAGTTTCTTCCCCATTTTCAGGTTCCTGTTATGTTTTACATGCATGTAGGAACAGAGAACCCTGGGGAAAGAGGAACAGAACCAGAAAACGTGACGTTGGGTTTCTTCATGTGTTTGAACTGGTTCTGAAAGCGTGAAGTGAACTGGGACCAGCACATGATCGGCTCTGTGTTCCTGTTTGTGGAGTTTCCTCAGCTCCTTCCTGTCCAGCTCCATATCCTGACGAACGGGCCGCGCAGACACATCCTGACATTACTGTAACCTCACTCCAGCTCTGATGTAACCTTCGATTTTTACAAGACTTTCCTGATTTACGTCGTGGCTTAACTGGCAGGGAGCTTCAGAAAATGGTTCAACATATTTATAACTTCCACTCGCAGTTATATGCATTATAGTTCTTTATTAAAATCCGTTTTCTTGGTCAAAGTGACCGAGTTCACATCATGCTGATGTTTTCATAGCAATCTGGATCCTTACAGCGTTACATTTTTTACACATTTTGATTTTGTTCAACACAAATTCACATGTTTAGAACATGCAAATGGATCATTATGCTAAAAATTACCCAACACAAATTCTTATAAAGTAGTTTCTGGTCCAGTTTTTACTGCAAATATCTTACGCTTAAAATAAAACAAATTTTGTTTTTGTAGTGCATCAGCTCTGACCCACATTCCCACAGTATCATTCTGAAAGGTCTATAGATGTTTCCAACAATGGCCATTTCATGGAAAATTTTGTTCCAATTAAATTCTCTGATGTTTAAATTCACTCATCAAAAGCCAAACATTAGGGGAAATAAGAATAAAAGAAAAATACATAGGTCTTTTTGCTGCCTTTTTCACCTACAAAGAAATGTTTAACCATTCAACACGCTGATTTGTTTAACAGTAGAATCTGAATATGTAAACTCAACAGTTTTTTTTAAATATTTCCACACAATTCTCATGAAATCCATGTTATTTCCCTCGACAGATTGCAGAAGGACGAATTGAATTATGATGCCACTTCTGCAGAAATATCATCGGAGCAAAAGCATAGAGTTCAATGACAAACATTAAATTTAACAAGCATTTCTATAAAATGTTATTGATCAGAAAAAATAAGCACCCACATGTCCAGATGGATTGATGAATGAAATTGTGTTCATAACACATTGTATTTAAAAAAAAAAAAACACTTCACCAGGTTACAGAGAAAGACTGAAATTATATTAAAAATATATATCTAAAAATATTTAGTTCTCATTTACTTTAATTCTTAAAATGGTGATTCACAAGATTTAAAAATAGTTCCTCATTTGTACAGCAGTTTAATCAGTGTACTTTTAAAATCTAAAATTTCAGACAAAAAAATCAATAAAAATCAGGCAGCTTGTGTTTATAGTTAAATTGCACGATGTTCTTCTTCTCTTTATGAAATAATAAAAATAGAAAATTATGTGAAACGTATAGTTCTGTGGCTTCCATCAACACTGTTTACGAGATAAAAACTAAGATTTTTGTAATCTCATCCTGAAACTGGAAGTCTGCAGCGAGATGAACAATAAATACAGAGAAACGTTTTGATCTGTTCAGGCTGAGCTTCACCTGGACTGGTTCTGGTCGTACCTGCAAGAAAACAAAACAAAAAACAAAACAAAACAAAAAAAACATATGAGAAAATTGCATCTTCTTGTTTCTCAGCCATTTTTCAATATGGCTGAATAACATCACGATAAAAGCGTTTCACATCAGTTGATAGATGGTCTGAAATATCTGAAATTCTGCGAAACTGGTGATGTGATCTTTCCTATTTTATACAGTTTTCACTAAATGTTTATTTTTATGTGTTATGAGGCAAAAACCTGAAACTGCTGCTGCGCAAGTAACCCTACAAGATGTTGCTAGGCAACCAAAGAACGAGAGTCAGTTGTGCAGATCTGGATCGAATCTTCGTCAGACATGTTTTCTAATAAATTTGATCACAGGGCTATTGTGATAGATACTATGGATTTGTCACCCAGACTCATCTTGTTTTAGTTTGGAGTTAAGCTGTTCGGTAAATAATCCTTTGTGTTTTTGTGCGTGACTCACTGTGTGACGCAGTCCGGGATCTGCACATGCTCAGTGGGGACGAAGAGAGAAAGCTCCTGAAGCGTGTCGACAAACTGAAGCTTTCTGCTGAACTTGGAGCTGTAAAAGAAAAAAGGATTTTTGTTTTTCGGTCATTTTTTTACCATTGGAAAAAGTGAAGAAGAGGAGGCAGCAAACCTGATGAAGGGTTTGATGATGGTGGCGATGATTTTGATGTACCAGGTGGGATGGACCACGTAGAAACCTTTCAGGTTCTTCCTTAACCTACAAATAAATAACAGATTTTAGAGTCGATTTATCTCCAGACAGATAAATTCATCTGATGTGAAGCCTACACTGTAAAAACAAATATTTTTGGTCTAGATCCTACTGCAAATATATTAGTACAGTTGAAATAACACAAAAATAATGTTAGTTTGTTTTGTATAAATAATTCCTCAATATTGGTGAAAACTTACTAATGTCAGTTCATCTAACTTAGATACTTTTCCAATATTTTAAGTGAAATCCCACATTTTAACTTAAATCTTTCTCATCTTGTTCCACTAGAAGATCATTTCACTTTTTCATAAATATTAAGATAATGACTTAAAACAAGTCAATAACACTGAAACTAAATCAAAAATACTTGGTAAGATTTTGTGTTTTTGCAGTGAATGATGTCAAACAAACTCATCAGGTAAATAAGTTATAATTTACCCACCTGGAAAACATTTAAGATGTAATAAACCAAATCTGACATTAATTAAAATATAAATGAGATAATGTAATTGAGTTTTTTGCAATTTATCCTTTGTGTTTTTCTTGGATCCGTTTCGTTGAGTTAAATTAGCTTTTAATTTTTCACTGTGGAGAAAATACTCCCTCTACTGGCACGATGCTAAAACAACAACAGTTTAAATAAAACCTCGAGACAAAGAGGTGGACTGTGTGCAAAAATATTTGATTATTTTCATTGTTTACTGTAGTTTACTTAGTTCAGTTTGCCCAATTAAAAGACAGACCAACAATATTAAAAGACAAATAACATTGCAAGAAGAAGCAAAAGTCAAATGGACTTAGAGAAATGTCCACAGAAAAGTATAAAAATCCAACAATACAATCCTTCTGATGAGTTGATCTTAAGTACTTGAAATATTTCTATTTTTCCCCTCATACTTAAATCAATATTGTGTCTTTAAATTGTTCATAAGGCTATAATTAACATGTTTTAATGAAACCAAAGATCATATTTCCTCCCATATCTTAAGTAGGATGTTATGATTACTTGTCAGGAATTATTTATTGATGCAAAAATAAAGAAATAAACCCAGAAGGACATATTGAGAACCTCCCAAAGCAAAAACACAAAATCTTATTTTGAAGTATTTTTTTTGTCTTGTCTATAACATTTAACTTTTCCTGTTATATTCAAATAATTTGACAATTTCCAAGTACGTTTCTATGAGTATTAAGGGATTATTCACTTCAGGAAGCTCATATATCTTGCTGAAAAATGACTTACGTTGGTTCAGTCTTATCTGAAGTGTACTAAGATATTTGCACTAGAAACTAGACAAACATAGTTGGTAAGATTCTGTATTTTTGCAGTGCAGAGTCGGCGTCTCTCCCGTTTCGCTGTGTTGCCGTTACCTGCGGTCGATGGAGGTGTAACACTCCTTAAGCCAGCCGATTCCTGGGAGTTTTTCCTTCTGCCCTCCAGCACAAAGATAGACTATCACATAGTTTTCTGCCACCATCAGCTCCAGAGTCCCGATGACAAACCTGACAGCCGGAAACAGAAACCAGTGAGAATCCAATAATCAATCAGTAATCTGATCGGTTTCAGCGTCTCACCTGAACAGGTTGTCCATCACATACTGGTAGTTCTCCAGGCTGTTCTCCGGGAGGTAGCAGGAGGAAAACACGATGATGTCATCCTCACTGTCTCCATAGTAACCTGACAAATGGCAGCCACTGGTTAGGTTGACAGGTAGCCAGTGGCTAGCTGGTTAGCTGGTCAACAGCTAACCAGCTGGTCAACAGCTAACCAGCTATCCTTTTGAAGTCTTTTAAAGTCCATTGAGATCAAGATATAAAGGGCATTATAAATATAATCCATTATTATTATTGCTAAAATAGAATAGAAAATACTTTGTTAATCCACAATTTGTTAACAAGCTACTCCATTCAAAGTGTTAAATATTGCTAAATATACATATATAAAAAAAAAAAAAGTGGGTCGAACCTCCATGTGACAGAACTCTGAGATACGGCTCCAGGACGCTCATGTCGACCCTTGACTCCTGAGGAGGGTCACCTGTTGTGAAGCAGCGCCACCTGGTGCCTTTGCTGTCCACCACATCTTCCCTTTCCAAGGATCCCAGTCCAAACTGGTCAGGCCCTGGTTGAGAACAAGCTCCAGAACCCGACCTGGGTCTGGACCCAGACGCTCTGAGGCGACGGGAGGCCACACCGAGTCGCCGCATGTCATCTACAGACGAAGAAGAAAATGTGAATTTGCTCATGAAGTTCACATTTTGCTCCCTACGGTTACCTTCCAGGTCCAGGTCATAGAGGGGGAAGTGCAGGGATTCGCTATCGGACGGCGTCTCCACGGCGTCCAAATCAAAATCCAGTGTCGTGTCCTCTGCATCCTCTGCATCGTCTGCATCCTCCGGTGACGGGGAGAGAAAGGTGGACTGTAGGTCATCAGACGTTATCGACTCGCTGCCGCCTGGAGGAGAAACGGCATCATTTTAAAACACAGGCTGACACAGAAAGACATAAATAAATAAAAGCAGCAATAAAATATGATGAAACTGTCACCTAATGACAGACTCAGATTTGGAGCGGCCAGCACTTTCTTCTTCGCTCGTTGTTCCCCAGTCAGATTCAGACTGCTGGGCGGAACTGAGGACAGGAATCATGGACAGTCAGGATGTTTACGAAAACAACAAAACCAGGAAGAAATATCCACTTTCAGGTTTTTCTGTTATAGCCAACGTTGAACTTCCCTTCACTGCATAAACAAACAAGTAATCACACCATATATTTTCTACTCTGATATTCAATAAAAGTTAATCAACCCAGTGCCAGTTCCACTGAGATTATTTCACTTGCATGGCGTCCATTTTGTAAGGTTACAGTGATAATTCGCTATATTTAGCCTGTCATAATGAAAAGATGTGGGTGTTTATTTTTCAAACTCATATTTTGGCATTTCTACATGTTCATTAAATGTCAAAGTTCAAAACTAAATATTTAGCTTACAAACCATGTCTTTAGCTTTCAAATTAAGTAGCTTAAATAGTTAGCATCACTTTAACCCAATATTTTTGATCATTGTGGGAAATTTACAATAAACTCACAATTATAGATTAGCATGGAAAAGTGCCGGGAACTGTTGGAATAATTAAAGCAACTGATGTAATTTGGCAGTATACAGACGAAAACTACTTTGATTTAATTGATCTAATAATATTTAAGCAAACAAATGTCATCTTGAAGGTTCCATTTATGCGTCGCATTGAGGCTAGAGGGCCACTAAAACTGCTATGGCGGGCCAGATTTGGCCCACGGACCTCGAGTTTGATGCATGTAAGGTAGAATAACTACTGAAAATATAAATGCAGTAGAAGTCAATAAAACTTAACACATTTTGTGGTTTGTATATCGAAGCTGTATGATGACAGAACGCTGTACCTGGTCTCGCTCTGCTGGGTGTTAACGGTTTCTGCTCCGATTCCTCAGATTGCTCAGCTGCCGAGGAACAAAAGAAACGCAGGAAGTAAGTCAAGAAACTGAGAGGGGAGAAGAAAAAAAGCTGGTAAGCTCACCTGTCTGGCTTTCAGACACCTGCTGGATCCCTCCTGAAGATAAAACAGAATAAAACTGATGAGAAAAAACATTTGAGGTTGGAATTTTAAGGAATCTTGCAGATTTTCTCACCCTCTTCATCGACAGCAGGTGTTTCTACTCTTCCTTCCTCCTCACCTTAAAATAAAGGAAATCTGAAAAACCTACAGATTGTTTTACAGATGGTCCTCCTATCTTCAAAAGGTTGATGAGACTTATGTCTGATCCTTTTACCTGCTGAGTCACCATTTGGCATCGCCACGACACCGTTTCCTCTTCCTCCCGTTTCTCCCACTTCTGTTGGGAGACATTTTAGGTTAGGTTAGATTTTAGTTCAGACAGACAAAAAGTTTGATTCTTTTGAGATTTGCTTAATAGCGTCTTTTGAACTGCAAACATCAAAAGATAGAATAAAATTCTACAGAGTATTTTTGGTCCAGTTTCTACTGCAAACATCTCAGCATGTTTCAAATAAGACAAAAATAACTTCAGAAAGATATTCAAGTTTATTTTAAATCACTTTTCACTTGGAAAAAATGTTAATCAGTGAAACTATAACTGGTTGCAAGGTTACGGTGCAGCCCCCCCATTGATTATGAATTAGGACATTTTTCATTAGCATTAAAGATTTTTTTTACTTGAAATGAGGTCCTATATTTAGCTAAAAAATTGTGAGTTAGTTTTGTCTTATAGATAAGATATTTACACCAGGAACTTCGTTATTTTTGCAGTGCACAACATTTTCTTCTTTTAAAAAAAGAGCAAAAATCTGTAAATTAAAAAGAAATAAAAATTTTATTTGGGTAATCCAACAGGAAAGTTGTATTTAGATGACAACTGGATTTTAATCTCCAGAAAAACGTCACTTTTTGAATGAAAGTTCTTGATGATTTTAGGTATCAGATATTAGGATGCATGTTTTAATAAAAATAAAAAACTGGCTCTAGTAGAGCTCAGTGAACTTTTTATTACAGAAAGATTTTTCTATACGTTTCTGAGTCAACCAGCTGCTATGTGGATAGCATTTCCTGGAGGTCATGGATGAGATTTCTGCTGAAAAGTTACTTTTTAGCTTATTTCAAATACAATAAAATATTCACACTAGAAACTAGACCAAAGATACTCGTTAAGATTTTGTGTTTTTGCAGTGAAATACCGTGATTAAATCATGATTGAAAGTGAATGGCTGATGGACCTGTTGTTGGAGTAGAAATGTTTTCATCTGCAGCGTCTTGGTGGCTGGTTTCACCGTTTTCATCTCCCAAAATTATCCTGCAGAAAGATGCAGTGGGTAAAGTAGGTACTTTGAAAGTGAGAAATTAAAGTATTTCATAAGATTTCTCATAATAAATCAAAGGTACTGAGGTTGACCTCTGACCTGGATGTTTCTCCTTTGTGTTCTTCTCCTATGGACTCCATGTTGCTTCTGTTCATGGAGGAGAAAATGGATGCAGTAGTTTGTGTTTAGGGTTGAGAACTGATGCTGCCGGATCTGACTGGCAGAAACAGGAACTTAAAAATAACAGCTTTGCGCCGCGTCACCTTCCTTCTCAAACCTGTTGTCAGTAAATAACATCTAAACCAGTTCATGCAGTTACATCCACAAAGCAAATAAAGTCATTTTAAACAAGCATTTCCTATTCCTCCTGGGGTTTTAAGCCTTTGTTTTATTTATTCTTTCCCAAGTTGGACTGATTGTACAAACTATCACTAAAATCGGCTCCAAAAATAACATTTTCTTGCACATTTTAAACAGTATATGCATTTCTGGATTTACATATTCCATGCATATTTTTGCTTTATTTTACAATTGAGTCGTACTTATGACACTTATTTCCTGTATACAGATATCCATTTTCTAACATGATCACTTTGTATGGATTAATTAACAGAAGCATGCATATTCAGATTAAACAGCAAGCAAAAAAGATTTTGAGAACCACCCCTCCCCCCAAAACTTACAAATACCCAAGTCTGAAAAGTCCAGAGTTTGGAGCAGTGGTGGGAAACTCCAGGCCTGATGTCCTGCAACTCTTAGGCATCACACTGGCCCAACACAGCTGAATCAAATGGCTGAATCGCCTCCTCAGTGCAGTCAGGTTCTCCAGAGTCCTGCTATTGACCTCATTATTTGACTCAGGTATGTTGAGAGAAACAAATCTAACAAATTTAAAAGCTGCAGGAGGCCTGGAGTTGCCCACCCCTGGTATAGAGAGACGTTTTGAAATTAATCTTTGAAAAGTTCTGGAAAAACATGGAAATTTCTGATTTGTTCTTTCAACTTGGCATGTTTTGTCTCCTGTGACAAACATTTTGGAGACCAAGTTGTAGAAATAAACCAGATTTTCTGATCATTTTGACCAGTAATGGGTCATTCTGACGCTCTTAGACCCTGAAATGAGAAACAGCTGGAACAAACTGAGTTGTTGACACAAGGCTGGACAAATGTTGCTGCTCTTTGCTGCTCACTGGATCCGAACCAGGAGAACAACAAACCCAACCCACACTCTCATTTAGGCTGATCACAGAAACAGGTTGAGCTGAAATGTAAAAACCCAACGCCACCAAAAAGACTAAAATAAAAGTTTACTACAGAGTAGAAGTGGGGAGACTTACAGCAGTTCTTCCAGCCCCGGTAGGTGAGGGGGGACAGGTGAGGACAGGTCAGACGGTGCGGGACTAAAATGGGAAGCAGCTCCACACCTGCTGACTCAGCTGATCCCTTTATGAGTGGACTCTGACACCTGAGCTGTGCTTCACCTGTACTTCCAGGTATATAAAGAAAACGGAGGTGTGTTGCAGCAATAAGAGTCCCACCCCGTTGCTGTGCCAACTGGGACTGTGAGCGGGCGTGGCGGGTGGAGGCGGTCATGTTGCTGCCTGCAGAGCCATTCGCATGGCAAAGTGTGAGACAGCTCGTATTATTACTGTTTGTCAATAGCGTTGCGACAGACGGAAAGGTTTAACGGGTATTTACTTTTTAGGAAACAAAAAGTAAGATTTTTTTAGTTTTGGATTTGATTTCTTCATCTGGAACCTGCGAGTCCGAATTTTGTACCACAAGCAAGTAAAGGTGGCATGACAGCAAAAAAATTAATAATTGAATCCTTGAAAAAACAAAGATGTTTCTGACCCCAAAAGTTGAAATGTTGCAAGAAATTACACCAAATTGGTTTTTTTTTAACATTAAACTCACAAGTTAGAGGAAAAATAACAATTTTAAAAAGTCGAAAATTTGCTTGAAATATTTTTTTGAGAATAAGTTCAGAAATCTTCTAAGAAAAACAGCTTAGTCTTTTTCAGACACACTTTTTTAGTGTGTCTAAAAAATACTAAAATGTGCAGAAAATATACTCATATATTGAGCGTAATCTCAGAAATTTGATAAAAAAAAAAACAAGAACATTTTTTGAGCTCCAGAAGTCTAATATTCACAGTAAATACTCATAAATTGTGTGATTATCTTGGAAATTCCTGAGCTTCAAAAAATAAGCTTAAAAGAAGTTAGGATAAATCGCACAAATTCTCTAGAAAAACTAGTAAATTTATGAGCTCCAAAAATTAAGAATTTGCTAGCAAAAGCTCAGACATTTTGAGGTTAATCCCAGAAATCTAGAAAAAAAAGCAATGAAAAATTTAGGTATTTCGAGATTAAATGTAACTGAATTGAATTCAGTTTGAACTGAGTAATTTCTTCTACTTTTTAAATTGACTTGAGTAAAAATATGCTGAAGTTGTGCCAGTTTTACTTGTTAACAGGTTTTGGTTACTCTACCCACCTCTGTGTAGATGTAAAACTTTATTTTCTCCTTCAAAATCATGACAAAAAGCTGCTTTATTGTAAATAAAGTTGGGAAGGGAGTGACGTCGAGTGACAGTTTCGTCACTTCCGTCATATTCAACATGGAGTCCAACGGTGTAAAGCTAAACTTCTGGGGGAACGGACCAAAGCCCGGACAGTTTTATTCTTTCCCGGGCAGCACCGGGCCCGGATCATCATGCGGCCCGGTTAGACACACACTGTGAGTAGATGTCTGGCTCGGAACCAGAACCTTGTAATGTTCGCAGAAGCCGAACACCGGTTCTGGTTTCGGTTTGATCTCCGCTGCTGTGCTGTATCATCATGGAGAAACGGCTGCTGCTAACCAAGGCTAAAACATTTAGCAGTTTCCCCTCAACATTAAGGTTTACGGCTTTTTTAAAGCAAAGAGACACTTGGAGTTATTATATTAATTAAATAATAGAGATTATCAGGCATTAGGTAATCCATTTAAATCTGTTTTTAGGCGTTTGAAGAATCGTAACCTGTTAGCTAAGCTAGTTTAGACAGCAGATTGTTGTTTGTTCCCAGATTTAAAAAGTAAGATATTTACTTTAAAGACGGTCTGCAGTCTTTAAAGTAATTATTAGGATGATAAAAAGCACAACTTTGAGGAAAAGCTTATGCTTATTATTTTTATTTTTATCCTGATTTCCAAGAGTAGTCGAGTAAAACTATGTTACTGTCATGAAAATAAAGTAATTATAGGTGCCTATTACTTTGCCTGTCACAATTATAAATTTTGCTGAATGATAAATCATCCCGGCAATTATTACAATAAATGATAATATGGTTATTTTCAGACCATTTTTAAGTGATATGTTAATAATGGCATAACAATGCAAGTTCACCCTCTTAAAGACTAATAAAATTACATTTATTAAAGGACACTAAACATTGGAACTGGAACATATTTTAAATATCCAGAATAAAACATGACAACCAAAACCAATTAATAAAACGAAAATAAACACTTTTCACCAAAACCATCAATAAAATCGGTTGTGATGTAAATTTAAACATTTTGCTGAAAAATGAAATGATCTAATTTTAATTGCTTATTGTGACAGGCTTACTTATTACTAACATATTCTGAGATTAAAATTCAAATCAGAAATTATGTCTTTTATTAACATGAAACCACCCAACTGGGGGTTTGAGAAGGCAAACAAAGAAACACAGAACTAGATGTTGCTGTATTTTATATGGTAACAAAAAAGTATGGATGGAAAAGTAGATGTTTAGTAGTTTTGTAAAATCTTTATACGTTTTTAGTTTTACTGTACAGAAACTGATCTTTGGGTGCTGCAGCTACTTTACTCATTAGGAATATTTTCTTCAGGCAATGATATGCAGATTCTATAGACTTTTACAGTCATGCCTATTATTGAGTATTTCTTCTTTCTTTTCGCAGTAACCCGATGGTGACTGGAACATCGGTGCTCGGTGTGAAGTTCACAGGCGGCGTCATCATCGCGGCGGACATGTTGGGTTCTTATGGCTCTCTGGCTCGGTTCAGGAACATTTCCCGCCTCATGAAGGTGACGACCGCTGTCAACAAGAACAAGAAAACAAAAATTTATATAACTGAAAGCTGTCTATAATGTTTTTTAATTGTTTTTTTTTCTAATAGGTGAACGACAACACCATCCTGGGAGCATCAGGGGACTACGCTGACTATCAGTACCTGAAGCAGGTCATTGAACAGATGGTGTAAGTTCCTCATTAACGATTAAATCACAACCTGATTAGAAATAAAGTTTTAAGAGTCTGTAAATAACTCAAAACATGTTTTTGTCATGGTCATTCACATTTACTAAACAGCAAGACATTTCTCATTAGGATGACCAAAGAAAACGACAATAAATGAGTTAAGAGACTAATATGTTAATTTCAGGTGTATGTATTGAGATGTCGTGTTATTGCAGTGCAATTTCAAGCTAGGTGGTTTGTGAGGATTTTGTTAAGTTGGATAGATCTGAAGAAGTTTGAGAAACACTGCTCTAGATCTTACTGGGACAGTAATCCTCTAATCTAATCCTGCAAACGAAGACCGACTATGTAACCATCTTTATGTGACTCTGAAGGTTCAGGTCTGAGCGTTCGGACCTGATCTCTAGTTTCCAGCTGTGATAACTGAACCTGTGCGCTGACTCTGGATCATTCTGTACGTCAATGTTGTTTCTGCTGTTAGCATCGACGAGGAGCTGCTCGGAGACGGCCACAGCTACAGTCCGAAGGCCATCCACTCCTGGCTGACCAGAGTGATGTACAACCGCCGCAGCAAGATGAATCCTCTGTGGAACACCGTGGTCATCGGAGGTTTCTACAACGGGGAAAGGTGAACGCTCCACAGAAATGTCTTTAGTACTTCAATAGAAATAAATATTCTTTATTTTCACTCTGTAATCATGTTTTTAATGTACGCAGAAGGTTTACTAATACTAAACACTGTCAAATTGTCAAAGGAGTTCAAAATTCAGAAATACTTTATCAATTCCAAAGGGAAATGAAATAAAATTAGTAATAATAATTTCATCACTATAATAATAACTTTATTTAATAAAAGTATTACATTTGATAACATTTAATTTTATTAATAAATTATATTTTGTTTAATTTCACAAAATGAAATAAAAATTTAATTAGTAATTGTGATAAACGATAATATTGTTGCTTTGAGACCATTTTTACATAATGTAATGGTTGAGAACAAATTCTCAAAAATCAATAAACTTTGAATTATAATGAACATTTAACACTTAAACTGGGAGACATTTTAAATATCCCAAAAAATAAACAACACAACAGAACCAATAAATACATTTAATTATAGAGTCTTAAAATTATCCTTGAATATAAGGGATCATGGAGACTAAAGCAGCAGACTGAAGAGTTTTGTCATCCAATTTTTGATAGAAAAATAAAATTATTGAGTTTCTTTTCATTTATCATGTGATTAATTGATTTATTGATATTGTGACAGGCCTGCTAATACTGATTATAGTGACTAAATGTGAATCAGCTGCTGCTCTTTCATTCCCCCGCCGCTTTGTGAAACTTTATTAACTTCCTGAATGTTTCGTCTTCTCCAGTTTTCTGGGTTATGTGGACAAGCTGGGCGTTGCTTACGAGGCTCCAACAGTCGCCACCGGGTTTGGAGCGTACCTGGCTCAGGTGAGTCCCCGTGTGATAAGGCAACACGACTTTTTATCATTTAAATGTTAGAAATTCATTCAACCATAACGTAGGACAAGGCGATGAACCAAATTTAGCTTTTTTTCTCCAGTGCATTCCCTCTTTTTCCATGGTAACAAGTGATGTCATCAAGGCTAGGTATTTGGGCCAGTGTAAGTTTTTCTTTCTTCGATGATGAGGATAAAGTGGCAATTTTATGAGGAATCCAGGTTTCCCAGGTGTATAATTTCAAACCTTGAAGCGTTTGATGCGAATCGGGTCTCTGTGGATTGAAAGTGTTTTTTGTTTTTTTTTAAATAAAAGTTTGATTTGTTGTTCTTCCAGCCTTTGATGAGGGAGGTGGTGGAGAACAAGGCAGACATCAGCAAGCAGGAAGCCCGGGATCTGGTGGAGCGCTGCCTCAAAGTGCTTTACTACAGAGACGCTCGCTCCTACAACAGGGTGAGTTCAGCTCACGTTTCCAATCGGACCCAGAACCGAAGACAAACACCAGCTAAACTTTAACCAGGAGCTCCCAAAAGCTCTGCCTGTACTCAGCCACAGAATATAGAAACATAAACTTTTAGACTGTTCTTATTCACTATTCCATAATTACTACATTCACCGAGCATAGAATATACTTCATTGACCCCAAAGTGGAAATTATTTTTAACCCTACTTTTCTATATTAATATTACAAATATAACCATAAATTATGTATATAAGTTTGTAAAGCATATAAACAACTCTGATGTAAATAATTTAAATATGACTAAATATAGAAAAATAAGTTAAATAGGTAAATAAAATGAGAAGCATTTACATGGAAATATGTTATATATTAATCTACAAATGAGTCCAGATAAAATTAGAAAATAATTTTTAAAAAATACCATTTGTTAGATGGCTACGAATCCTGTGGAGGAAAAAGTTTTATTGTCAGATAATCTATTATGACTGTTACGAGGTATTACATTTTTCTAATGTAATGTTTTCTGTTAATCGGATCAAATTTAGTTTTTTCTCCACAGTTCTTGCTTGAGGAAATAAACAGAAACTAAACACCAGAAATAACATTTAAATAAATAATTTTAAGATGCATCTTATTTTAAAAAAACGGATTGAAAAACAAAAATATTCAATCAAAAACATGATTGAATTCATGTTTTTGTTATTGTATGTTTTTTCTCATGTTCTCTCTAACTTTCTGAAGTTCCTAGAGCGCCCCCTGGTGACTCTCCATTATAAAGAAACACTGCTTTTACTGAATGTAGTGATTTACTGTTTTTATTCCAGCATGAGATTGCCATTGTGACCCAGGAGGGCGTGGAAATCATCGGTCCTCTGTCATCAGAAACCAACTGGGACATCGCTCATTTGGTCAGGTACGTCCAGATCTCCTGCCAGACACTAATCCCTGCTGTTAGACCTTTTCAGGATAACTTCGAGATCTTCACAGGGTGAAATTTTACTCCTGCAGTAACTTGTTTTTGTCTGCTTTCTCTGCAGCGGGTTTGAATGAAGACGAGTTGGAGCCATTTTCCTGCTATCTCAGAAATAACATCCCACCATGCAACCTATCTATCCCAGTTTAGTTTCTTTCTGTTTATGTTCACTTTTGTATAATGGAAAAATAAATACAATAAATAAAACAACTATTGCAAATCTCATTTTATTTTATTTACTACCATTTCCTCTAAAACACTTAAAACGTATTAAATAAGGAAGTCAACTCTTTTCTTTAACGTAAAATAAGCACATTTTGTAACAATTTACTACACACATATATATATCTATATTTTACATTGACTGTAACTCTGCTTTTAATCTTATTTGCTTTATGTAAACATGAATAGGTTCTTTATGTAAAGAGTTCAGCACCATCGCAAGACTTGAATACATGATAAACTTATTTTTTCCAAATTGATTTACGTCACAGATTCAGCAGAGTCAGAAAATGTTTCCTTGATTGGCATGTTAAGTGCAAGTAAATATAAAAAAATGTTGCAAATTCCTAAAACTAAGAACTCCTACCATTTTCAATGATAAACTTAAGTGAGATATTTTATTTCTATTAAATAGAGGTGATATTTCTTGTTTGATTAAAAGCTAATATATCTGCTGAAAAAGATCAATGTATGTTTTTTATTTAAATAAATTAGAATTTATTGCGATTGAACAAATCGCAATAAATTCAAAATTTCTTTGTCTTTGTTCTTTCAGACAAAGAAAACTAAATTTTGCCATTGTTCTAGAAAACCGATATCGGTACATCTATTTGATATGTGTACCATAAAGACAAAACTGGAATATTGTCCTTAAACCATTTAATTGTTTGATAAATAATGTTCAAGGTAGAAAAGGAACGATAAGCAGTTGGTATGATGACCGCAGTTATTGTTTTCGTGTTCGTTTCACATCTTTGTCTTATAAGGGAGCTGTTACTAGGTAGATTTCACAAGAGAAATTCATCTCTTTTGTAACTGGGCAGACCAGGACACGTTGTCCAATCAGAAAATTGTCTGACGAAAAAATGTTTCCGCTCAGCCAATGAAATGGTGCCTAATTTGGGTATCCAAGGGGATTTTTGACAGCGGACCAATCGCAATAGACGTTACCTTTGTAGTCAGGCAGACATAGTACAGTCGTCCAATCACAAAAAAATCTGAAAGGGGATTTTTGCTGTATCTTGGTTCAGGTACTTTCTTTTTCTTTTTAAAATAAATACTGCAATGTGAGTCACCCAGTAAGCCATAAATTAATAGTATATTCAATTACCTATTACCTTGAATTATTTTAAAATTCTAAATGACGCTCATAAACGTGTTTGGTAGGGCGTTATTCGCTTGCTAGCTAATGCTAATGACACTATGTAGCTAACTGAGTCGTTAACCGCGTTAGTCGCTCTAATATCCGTATCTTTTTGCTCCAACGCATGTTTATATCCTCTGTAGATTACGGATGTTTGTTAAACGTGTCCTTGATCAACCCAGCTACTAAATGTCTTTGCTTTTGCCAGCATCTGCGATGGATGTGAGTGTTGCCCGCTAGCCAGTTAGCTCCGCAGTAGCATGTACACTTGCGTCTGTGTGTGTTTTGTAGTAAATGGCAGGCACATGACCACAGGCGCTGCGCCTGCTGTAAACACGGCAGTCAGAGCTGGCATGGGAGCTCCGGCATTTCCACTAAAACCCGGCGGGCTGTAAGGAGGGGCCGCGGCCGAGGACGGGCTGCGTTCGCTGCTGGTGTTTATATTCCTTCCTCTCCTGTTGTGATAGTTTAGTTCACCAATACCCCGTCAGCCAGCATGTGTCTTTACCCGGCAGCCAGTGGGCCTTTTTTTATTATTACAGCCGGTCAGAGCGGAACCGGTTTGGATTCTGGGTTTAATGACAGCACGAAGCGATGCTAAAGCGAAGCGAGCGGCATAATTGTTAAGGATGACAGCTGTGTTGCATCAAAAATAAGTGGTTATTTTAACCGAGTTTCTTCTGTCACTGAATCCTGCAGCTCAATTTTGCAGTCTTTGTTTGACAAAAACAATCACAAAACAAGTTCGGCCCAGATTTACATGTCGTACACACAATATAGAGAAATATTTAGGTGTTGTGTTTATTCTTTAGGCCTCCAATTTGCTATTTTCCAGCAGACATATTTGTATTTTAAGCTTATTTAAAAATATATTCTTATATTAAAAAAATAAATAACATTTTCTAATTTATAAGAGAAATATTTTATTTACTGTATAAATGTTTCTCTGTGCTGCTCCTTTTAGTGTTTTAGTGAAATTTTTGATATACATAATAGTAATTTTTTAAAACACTTTTTAGGTTGAGCTAACTCCTGCAATCACTTCTATTTATGTAAAAACCAATCGATATGAACCATATATGAACCATATAGTTCAGTCAGTGAACTGAACTATATGTTGAACAACATGTTTTGAACATTACACAGCAGAAACCGCAAATTGTCAGTCAACAAAATAATATAAAATTAAAAGTAACTGTAGGTATTGCACAAAAAACAAACACAGAGACAATACAAATAAATTTTTTTAAATATTTATTTTTAACCTAACAGTATATCTTTAAAGTTTATACAAAAATATAAAATTTCTAGAAAAAAACGAGAAAAACTTTGTTTCAAGCCTTAAAAGTTTTCGACTTTTGAAAATTTCCAAAAGTCGAAAATTTGATTCTTCAAACTCAGAATTTCAGTGTTCTTACTTGAAAAATGTTGACATTAATTAAAAAATTTCTGAGTGTTTTGTTGCACATTTTCAACTTGTTTTTCTAGAAAGTTTCTGAGTTTTTCATTTTCTTCTTTGCATCTGCAGTGGCTCTGTTACTGCTTTGTACGTTTCCAGTCATGCTGTTGGTTTTTATACTGCAGGTTTTTGTTTTTTCAGATGTTGGTTCTCAGCACAGGTTAGTCGGTCCAGATGTCGGAGGACCAGCAGCACCAGCGGGCCGATGCCTCCCACAGGGACAAGGGCGGCCTGGAGCCGGGGGAGGGCGACACAGAGCCCAGCATTTTGCTGCAAAAGCTGAGCAGCAACATTTCGTAAGTCATATAAGAACTTCCTCAAAATGATCTGATGCTTTTCAAAGCGTTTTTATGTTTCTTTTATTATTCTTGTCAATAAAAGAACTAAAGAAAATTGAGCAGTTTAAATTGAAAGTAAGAGAAATTTAACTCTTAAATTTATGTGAGTTTTAGGCTTGTTTTGCAGAAAATATTTATAAATAGCCAAATCGATTTCACAATTTGAATTAGAATATTTAATCTAAAATGTTTTGGCCATTTAATTAGAAATATTAGAGTAATTTGAGCTTTTCTTTTAGCAGCTGGTTGGATTGGAAGTGAATATATTATCATTAAGAAGCAAACAGCTCTTTTTAGTTTAAATCGTAAAAAAATCTAAACATATCTGAAAAAACTAATATTAGTTGGTAAAAAAATATTAGTGATATTTAATTAGTATGTTTTCAACTAACCTTCTTTCTGTACAACTGAAATTTTAATGACTGGATTTGTTTTTATCTTGCAGAAAGAACGTTCAGACCAAAGTGGATCAAATCTTGGTAAAAACAAAACATTTTTAATCTTAAATGTAGATGTTGGATCTGCAGAATGTGATGCAGGTTTGTTTTGTTTAACAGCAAGACGTTCAGCGCTTCTCAGACAATGACAAGCTGTTCCTGTACCTCCAGCTGCCCTCGGGGCCCAGCTCCGGAGACAAAACGTGAGAATCGTTTATGAACATTTTACGTTTATGGCAGATTTAGGCTGATTGATTAAATGTTGTGTTAAATAAAATAGATATTTGAGACAGGCTGTACTTTCAGCTCTTTATCTCTAATATGTTATTGTGATTCTTGATATGGGCAGATTGGCTTTTGCCCAGGGTGACATGATCTTCATTAATGTCAAAAGATTAAAAAAAAAAACATATGCAGGCTCTGTTATTCCAACTAATTGGAATAAATAACTTAAGACATAACTATGTAGTTTTGGTCGATTATGAGTGGCTGTTGTGCAATTTATAAAGTGCTTTTTTTACTTACAGCTAACAAAAGCTAAAATAACCAAATAGGGTTTGAAACACAAGTAGAAATTTTTATTTTATTTGAAACGTCTGAAATGTTGGGATGGAAAATGTGCTTAAATAAAAGCAGTAAAAATAGTATTTGACATGTAAAGTATAGCTAATTAGGTAAAAAAAATATTAGTCTTCCCAGTAACAGTTGAAGAATTTTTGAATTGTGACACATTTATCGTCCTTTTTTACTATGAAACTAATATGAATAGTAAAAAAAAAAACATAGTTAAAATATTTTTTTCCATATTCTGGCTTTGCTTGCATTCTAACATTGTACTAGTTTTTAATAATAGTTATGGCCGTAGAAAATCCTCCCAAGGGCCAAAAATGGCCTACACGCCACACTTTGATCACCCATGATTCACCCGTGTGTGTGACACCCAGTGGTGGCGACCCGAGTTCATTCAACACAGCTGACCAGCTGCACACCTGTAACTGGATCCGGAGTCACCTGGAGGAGCATTCAGACACCTGTCTGCCCAAACAGGACGTCTATGAGACGTACAGGTGAAGAAACACCCCGACAGACACACCCTCATTACAATAACAAACACAGAGTTTCCATTAACCAAAAAGTTTTCTAAAAATCCGGGCAACATTCACATCCATCGCAGTTGCTGGTAAAAAGCAAAGACATTTAATAGCTAGGTGGATCAAAAACACTTTTACCAAACATCTGGAATCAAAGAGAGGATATAAACATGCAACTAACCCGGTAAGCTATTCAGTTAGCTGCATAGTGTCATTAGCATTAGCGAGCTAGCGAAGAAAGCCCTACCACACACATTTGTGTTATTTGTGATTTACAAATAATAGGTGATCAAATAAACCATCAACTGTGACTCGCATTTGGGTATTTTCTTTAAGAAAGACAAAAAAAAGTACCTCAATCACTACGGCCAAAAATTCTCTTTCAGATTTTTTATGATTGGACGACTGTACTATTGTCTGCCTGACTACAAATGCAAAGTCTATTGCAATTGGTCTGCTGTCAAAAATCCCCTGGGATACCCAAATTAGGCACCATTTTATTGGCTGAGTGGAAAAATCTTTTCGTCAGACTATTTTCTGATTGGACAACGTGTTGCGATACGAACAGATGTATGAAATTTACCCGCTGATAAAATAAAGATATGAAAAGAACACGAAAACAAGTATTACAGTACTCGTACCAACTGCTCCGTATCGAAACATATTTGGAAACAGGTTTTGAATCATGTGATAATACTACTGGCAGAAACGACAAAGAAGATAACAGGAAGTAGTAGGATGACGATGTTCTTTTGGGTTTCTTTGGACAATGTCCACCTCACAGCATCACACAGTTCATAAAAACTTTTGCGTCATTTAAAAGTGTTGAATTCAAAGCTCTTCTGTAAAATCGGCATTTACAAGTTACTCATAATGCCGCATATTGAACTGCCCCCTAGTAATACAACACAGAAGCCTCTTCTAATGGCTGAGTTATGAATATTTTATGTTACTGCTGTGATTTTTAATGACTTATTAACATGTGATTTAAAATTTATTTCTTGTTTAATGGAAACTGGATTTGGGAAATTGTGTTTTTGACATTTGCAGAATATTGACAAAGATTTGCGCAGCCTTTGATGTTCTGATGATGTAATCTGTGTGCTGCAGGAGGTACTGTGAGAACCTGCAGCATCGACCCCTCAGCGCTGCCAACTTTGGGAAGATCATCAGAGACATTTTCCCCAACATCAAGGCGAGGCGACTCGGCGGCAGAGGACAGTCCAAATATCCTTTAAATTGCTGCACGAAGCAGCCTGACTCATTCTTTAGTTTTTTGTTTGAAGATTTTCCACTTAATTTGATTTAATTAAAGATTTTAAAATGCAACAACTAAGTTATTTGATTCAGGGGTATTTTAGGAGGGAGAAAAATTTGATGTACAATGGCTATGCAGGAGGCTGTACTTTTGCTTTTCACAGTTGTATAATTGTGCATCTGTTTGCAGCCATTCTCCCATGACAGTGTAAATGCTGAGTTGGGCAATGTGGTCAGCAGCAGTTTATTTGGATTTAAAGTGACAGAGGCCCTAAAACGGCTCACTCTTAGAGGAGCTCAAAATAGTCAGAACTGATCAGTTGGAAATCTCATTATTTAAGACTATCCTGTTCAAGGAAGCATAATAGTTCACATTTAGCAATAAATCAATATATCAGGTTCAGATACAGAGGTAGTGAATCACTCCTCTTTCTCTATGCGCACATTCAGTTTGTGGAAAGTCTCTGAATAAAGTGAATGAAGGGACGATGCTTTGCCAGATCTCATGAATTTATGCTTGTTATAAAAGTCAAAATTTCCCTGCAGCTGTTTCTGAGTGCAGCTGCAAAATGTCGAATGATGTCATGTTTAAGGTTGAATTTGAGCCCAGAGGCGTCCAGTTTATTGATGATATTTTCATCTGCTACAGTTTAAACCCACCATGCTGGTTATATTATGGTAAGATGCAGCAAAGGAGTTTAAACGTGACACATTATGCTTCCTTGAACAGATTAGTATAGTATAGGGTCCATAGAAAACATGTTCATTACATTTTTGGCATAAGATCATTTTTAGATGATGAGATTGCAGTCTGGTTCCTTTCAGAATGAACTGTTTTAGGGCCTTTTGTCACTTTAAATCCAAATAAACTGCTGCTGGCCACATTGCCCAACACAGGATTTACACTGTCATGGGAAAATGGATGCAAACAGATGCACAATTATACATCTGTACACCTGTGAAAAGCAGAAGTAGAGCCTCCTGCGTAACCATCAAGAACGCAGCAAGTGGCTTCTGCATGGTGAGTCAACTTCAAAACATTTATCTTTTCCAGCAGCCATTGTAAAACCAAAATGTTCTGGAACTCAGTTTGTGTTGCTAGCTAACGACGCTATGCCTGTAGAATGTGACTTAGCAGGAACATTTTGAAACGGCTTCAAAAAACATTAACTTATTGCCATAAACAGCTGGATGGGTTGGTTTACGTTGTTTTTAGAAGCAGTTGAGACCAAAATGGACAATAGAAATGTGCAAAAAAGTGAATTTTTCACTCTTTTGAAGTACATCTTACTTACAGTTAAAGTATTTTTGACTGCAAAAATAGAAAATTTAGCTTGTCATCTTCATAAAGAGACTGAACTTTTGTACGTAATCCAATTGTTCAAGAGCAGCAGCTGATTTAATTTGGGTTTGCATTTTCAGTCGTTTTTGGTGATTTTGGTACTGCAGTCACCAGCTGCTGCTTAGAGCTTAATGTTATTTATGTAACATGTATCAGTGCAGCATCCATTAGATTGTTAGAGTGGATCAGATGCAGTTGCCGGTTGAATTTCTTAACCTGTGTGCCTGATACGTACTGTTATAGTGGCATCAGGAGGAAGACGGTTCTGAACATGCCTCTGCTGCCCAACCTGGACCTGAAGAACGACCCGGTACTCACACTCTTAACTATAAACCAGTCGTACATCTGTAAACCAGTTCTACCAAGTTATTGGTGCCAGGATCTCAGTAACTGGTCAAAAATGATACAGAAATGATCGAGGATTACAACTAACGATTATGTTAGTAATCGATTGTTATGTCGATTAGAAGGTTGGTACAGATAATAATGAATGAAGCTCATTAAACCAATTAATCTTTTTAAGTCTAAAGTCATTTTTATGTAGAAAGATAATAAGATTGGTTACTTAGTGGGTTTATTTATTTTATGTTATTTATACTTTCTTTTCAGCTTTGTTTTTTATTAAGCTGGTAAATGGCAAAAGTCACTTTTGAGCAGAAACAGTTTTTGCTGCAATTCTGAAAATGTTTCTTCTTCGAGTCGCGAAGATTTTGTGACTCTTGACCCATTAAATGTATTTATCTATGAAATAGTTGTTAAAATGTTAAAACACAAATTTGAAAATGTTCAGTCTCATGTTTTCAGGTTTTAGGACAAAAGTAAATAGATAATTGTTACATTTAATATTTATTGTTGCCAAATTACCTTTTTGGGTCTTAATTTGTCCACCGTTTTGGAAAACGATGAGTGTTCTTATTGTAAGCTAATAAATCACTGGTTAATGCATAAATAATCCCAGTTTAACTGATTTTGTGCTCTGTGTGTTGCTCCTGGTCTCCAGTCGGAGCTGACCGAGCTGGTCCAGACCTACAAACAGGAAGTGACGGAGGCGGCCTGCGAGCTGATCTGTGATTGGGCCCAGAAGATCCTGAAGCGGTCCTTCGACACTGTGGTAGAAATCGCTCGCTACCTGATCCAGGAGCACATCGTCAACCCTCGCTGCAACCAGGCCAAGCTCGTCACGTCCGCAGCGCTCGCAGGTCAGAAGTGTTTTATTTCCAGTTTAAGGATTTAAACATATTTTAATGTTAACACTGCAGTGATCATAAAAAGTCTTTCCCTGGGGTTGTTTGTCATCTTTCTTCTGCTCCTCAGGCGGTCCAGCTAAAACCCATAAAGTCATAAAGAAAACTCTGGCGATGTCTCCGGCTGACGGAGACGGAGCCGCAGACCAGAAGGTTTGTTTCCGACCGATCGCGCTCCTCGGCGAGCCGCGCCTGCTGCCGCTCACCGCTGCTTCCTGTCTGTTTACAGAAGGAACAGGGGGACCTGTCCTCGTCCTCACCCAAGATGTCTTCTGGGGACAAATCCACATCAGCCGTCCCCAAGCCTTCCTCAGCAGACGGTCCTCCTTCTGCTCCTGCTCTTCCTCCTCCTCCTCCTCACTCCTCCTCTACCTCCTCTGCCTCTCTGCAGCCAGCAGTGAGTCAACGACCCCACACAATTTCATTTTCTAAATGTAGCTGAGATGTAGATAATGAGGGACATTAAAAGTATTCACATCCTTTAAACTTTTCCCCATGTTATCAGGTTAACTACCCAAATTTTAGTGTATTTGTTTTGGATTTTTTGCAACTGAAAGTCAAAATATACTAAATATTTTACAGTCGGAAATCAGAAAAATATCTGTATATTCTAACAAGTAAATATCCTACATCTGGCCCTAATAATGTGCTAAAATGTACGTCTAAAAGAAGCGATTAGTTGGAAAAAAATCCATATTTTAGAAATATTTCCTGTTATTTTTAATTTAAAAGCAGGGAAAAGATACATTAAAATCAGAAATAGTGAGAAAAGAGTGTAAAATTTCATCTTTTTGCTTAGCTTTGGCAAAACCCATCTGTTTAGTGGAAACAGATGGTGCCACATTAAAGCTGCAATATGTAACTTTTACATAAATATGTTATTTATTTATTTTTTTACATATTTGTTAAAATCGTCACCATGTTGAAATTGATTAATATGAGACAGATAATCTATAAAATCAACTTTTCCACTTCCTCCTAGAGCAGTTTTTACTGTCTGAACAAATGCATCACTCCTGAAAATACAGCCAGTCATGTGCAGGAGGCAGGTTTTAGTGCTGTCAATCAACCTCATGAACATGCTGCTAAATGTGCTTATGATAGAGAAACAATTTACCGTTACAGGAAATCCAACGGGCATGCTAACTAACCTTAGTTTGAACCAGCTGTAGCACAGCAGATGGTAAAGGAGGGTGTGTGAACATCAGAGTGATTGGCAGCACTAAGGCCCTCCTCTTGTCTCTGATGGCTTGTTTCTGACTGACTGGTGAATTCCTGCAGTTAGCATTGGGAGAAAGCGGAGGAGCTTGATTCTTTCTTCACAGTTGATATAAAATTGTCATAATGATTTCAGCGAATAAGTAGAAACATTTTTCTTCATAAAAGTTACATAAACTGTGACGTTTGTGGTTGAAGCTGACGAGGTGTGGAAAAGGTTCAAAGGGTGTGATACCTTCTCAAAGAAACGCAGGTCAGTCTGGGCAGGATTAAATGTTTTTTCAGTGTTTGATGATTCAACATGGCGGCGTGTTTGACGCGTCTCCGTTGGCGCTGCAGGTGGAGGCGTTCATAAAGCAGTTACCCAGAATCCTTCCTCGCAGCACTGTCCCTGACAAGAGCTTCTCCGTCCGCTCCGCTGTGCCCCCACAGGCGCCGGCGGACGCCTCCGCCGTCGGCGTGCCGTCTGCGCACGGAGGCCCCGCCGCCGTCACCGCTCCTGCCAACAGCGGTGGGGTGAAGGTCATCACCATGACGACGCTGCCGCAGCAGCAGGGCAGGACGCTGCCGGTGATGATTCTTCCTCAGAGCTGTTTGTCCTTTGAGGCGGATAAAGTAGCTCCACCCCCTTCTCTGTCTGCCCAGCAACACGCCGTGGCGGCGCCGACCTCAGTGGTCCAGAAAGCTCGGGGCACCGCCGCCAAGCGACCCCAGGAAGGGGAAGTGTCATCCGTCGGTGTCTCAGCCGCTTCCTCTCTCAGCACTTCTCCGGTTAAACGAAAACGTGGCCGGCCGAGGAAACCCCGACCGGAAGATGCGGCTCTGTCCCCATCTCCTCAGCCGCCGCCGCCTCAGCCGCCGATCATTACGCCACTGACCGGCGGCGTCATCCAGAAGGCGACCTCCTCCTTGTCATCCCCCGCGCAGACGGTGGTGGAGCTGGTGATCCAGGAGCCGCCGGGGCTGGTTCTGGGTCAGCTGCCCGCCATGTCCGACCCGGCCCACCGGCTGGTGGACCCCCGTGGCGTGGTGGTGCAGTGCCAGCCGGGCGGCGCCGTCGACCCGGACAGCCAGGTGAGGCCCGTGCTGCTCTTCCACAGTCCTGGGAACCCCAGCTGGGAGAGGACCCCCATGGTGGAGGTGATCCAGAAGGCGCCGAGGCCAAACAACAACAGCGGTGGCGGCGGCGGGCTCGGCATGGTTCCGCTCCCGCCGCTGCCCCCTCCCACGCTGCATGAGGAGCAAGGCGAGGTGGAGATCACGCTGACGCCGGTGGAGGTTCACGTCAACCCGCCACCTGCCTCCACCTCCTCTGCTGCTCCTGCCTCCTCCCTCTCAATCTCCTCCACCATGGTGGTAAAGATTGAGGAGGAGGAAGTAGACAACAGCCCCCTGCCCCACAAAGGAGGACATTAGCTTTCATCAACCACCTACTTCTGTATTCACTCAGATTTTACCTCAAGGCTCCCGCCCCCTCCTCCTTCCATCCTCGTCCTGATTGGTGGAAATCCCAGATTGGCTGGAGCACGAAAGCCAATCCAGAAGGATAAATGAAGCCAGGAAGTCTACACTTTAACTGCATGTTTGTTTGTGAGCGACATGTGGTTTACACTGCAAAAACACAAAATCTCACCAAGGATTTCTGGTCTAGTTTCTCCAGCAGATATTTTACACGTGAAACGAGACAAAACTAACAAGGAAGCTTTCAGCAAGATAAAGGAGCTTGTTTTAAGTCAACAATTCCTTAATTTTCATTTTTAACAAAAATACTTGTTCTATTGGCAAATTTCTTCACTTGTTTCACAGCTGGTACTGTGCTAGAAACTAGACCAAAGATACTTTATTTTTTTATTCTGTGTTTTTGCGGTGTACATCTGAACCACTTCTTGTTCCTTCTTCCTTCCTTGCCTTATTCACTGTATTTTTAATCCTCCCAAAAATTTCTGTGTCGCGGTTTGTTTGTCTGTGCTTAACTTTAAAAAAAAAAAAGAAAAACTGAACAATAATTGTACTAAAGAAATAACACTGCAAAAAAATTAATTCTTACCAGGTAATTTTGGTGTAAATCTCTTGGTACACTTGAAATGAGACGCAATTAAGTTATAAGTAACTTTATGTTGATGAAAAAATGTTGGTTTACCAGGCAGACTATGAAACTAAAATCAAGAATTTTGTTTCATGTTATAAGTAAAATAATTTTACCTGCTTTGTATTTTTCATCAATATAAAGGAATTATTGACTTTCCTTGCTGAACAGTTACTGATAAGTTACTTTTGCATGATGTTACTTGGTGAGATTTTAATTTTTTGCAGTGTAAAAGAGGAAGAACGGAAGGTGCCATGTTTGTGAAAAGGGCGTCAGGTGGTAATACGGGTTAGATCCTTCTAAAGGTTCTCTGTGCTAAATGAACCAGAACCAAGCTTTGATTCACCTTTAATTCATACAATTTATTCCTGAGGAAGTTGTTGAAGTTCTAATAATATTTAAATGTGTAAATGTGAATTAAAGTTTGGTTCTGCTCTGCTCTTCTAAAGAGTTAATTTGTTTTAGCAGGTTTGTGTTTTTAATCTGAGTGAGCTTTGTACATGTCTCTGATTGTGTGTTTGAAAGATTAAAAACTTAAATTTACTCATTATTCAGAATAATATATCAAGTAAAATTAGACATTTTATATAGAAAAACAACAGTTTTATACATAAACTTTGACAAAGTCAGAATTATTCCAGAAAACGTAGTCGGAGAGTTGGAATCGCTCCTGTAGGTTTCAGTAGATTTATTGCTAAAAAAAATAATATCTGGAACATATACGTTTGAAAATGTGAGAAAAGCTGCAGAAACAGAAAATGTTTCCTGTAAATCGAGAACCAAAATGATGCTTTTATTTAACTGTCAGCTAACACGCTTCAGCTGTTTGCATATCTTAAAACCGATTAAATGCTGATGTTCCACTAAAACGTGCAGAATTGACCCAAATGTTGCGGTTTCCTTTAATAAAACATTAGCCCCTTTCAGGTCATACTCTGGTTAGAAACATTCCAATTAAATCTGCTTTTTAAGGGTCATTTACATCACATAAGTTCATCATGTAGGTCATTGTACAATAATTTACAACAAAGACACATTTAACTCATCCAACTACTTTTATTTGTATTAGAAGAAGCAACAATTACTTCCAACTCTTGGAATAGTATATTTAATTCCTCTTGGAATTATAACATTTAGATATTTTAAGTAAATTTGCTCAGTTTTGTGGTGCTTGGCTGGAAGATATGGCTTAAAAATAAAATTTCTGAGTTTTCCACACCATACAATAAAAAAATTGCTAACAGAAAATGTTCTCAAACATTGGCTTTAGTTTCAATAATCCCTTTTAATTGTACAATGGATTGTTAAGGCTAGGCAATTTAAATTCTTGTTGAAATTACAAGAATATTGTTATGATATTAACAGAATAAAGATGCATTTTTATCAGAAGAATGGACTTGAATTATAAGAAAATAGTTTATAGTGGACGAGATCTGACGTGATCCGATCAGTCTCTGTGTCTTTTTGCTTGACAATATTTAGTTTTTAGCAGTTAATGATCATTTGTTGCTGATGAGCTAAAGCAATACATATGTCCTTATCTATAAAAACTGATACCAAAGCATAACATCACAAGATGTTCAACATTCCTCCTTTAATTTTTTGTTTATTTTTGTCCTGATATTACAGCTGTGTTCTTCCATTATTATGACTTTATTGTCATAATTATAAAAAAATGAGAATTGAAAGCCCAAATAAACAGAAGCTGTGAAATACACTTCGCAAATGAGATGGCTGAAACCCACTGGAAACCCGTTTTTCCACATTGGAAAAAAGATTTTTCAATAAAAATCCAGTATTTTTCAAAAACTTTAATCTTTAAAAATTGGATTAATCGATAAAATCAATTTATCTGAAGCCTACGTGAAATTTAACTCCAATAAAATCTGAGAGTGTAGAAATTTTCTCTGTCTTTCTGTTTCTTGGTCTGAATTCTTCAAATAAAGGCAAATATCCAATGACGTATGATCTGAAAGGGGCTACTGACACTGAACAGAACTTGTTAAAATTACAAACAATAAGCAAAATAGGAGAATAAATTATGCAATGCAGGCTGTGAGCTAAAGAAATTTGCAAATGCTAAAAATAAAAGCTTCAGCTCAGGCAATAGAGCAAAGCACAATGTAATTTGTCACACAGCACCAACACATTGAGATGCAGAAAAATGTATTAATTCCTGGGTGATATTTGCGCTGTTGTTGGTTTCTGTGCTGAAGTTTTAGATTACATGTTTAACCTGCGGGTTGCTTCGCCGTTGTATGTTGCCATTGTGACCTTTGCCCCAATTCTAGCCACCTGTTGCAGCTACATCGAAGTCAGCAATGTGACACCATTTTCTTACTTTCTTCGATGGCTGTCGAAGAAAATGGTTTCGCTGCCTTATTTTAACGTGCTTTTTGCTAAGCTTAAGTTCAAATATCTCAAAATATAAGCCAAGTAACTCAGGACTGTTGGATAAAGAATAGAGGAAGAAAAAATGTTGTTGAAGGAGTAAAATTCCATCAAAAAACGCTGAAACTTTTCAGTTGCGTTTATATTCTTTGCACAAAAAAATTGCAGTTTTCACTAATTAATGTCAAAATTGTACAATATTAAAACTTGGAAAAATAAAAAAGAAGTTTACTGAGGTTAAAAGGTCGGATATTTGCGACAAAGAGATTACAATTGAGTTGGTAAGCGTAGAAGCATGTGGACATTTTTCAGAGTGGATTGTAGATTTGATCTCACAGACACGGTTCCGGTTTTAATCGTGGAAAATTTACTCATGTTTCTTCAACGTCAGAGAATATCAAAGCCAAAGTAAATTTCACGTATTTTCTTGTAAACACGTGAAATCAGTCTCAAAACTTCCAAGTTTTCGCGGGTGAAAATTTACTCCTTCTGAACCATTTTATTCGTTCTTTTGACCATTTTCAACGGAAACATCTCAAATCTGTCAGACGTTGTTTTCCCAGATCTCTGTATTTTTCTCACAGTTAATATGCAAACAGATAATTTCTTCTTTCACCTTCTAATTTTTGGAGGGAGTTGCCATGGAAATGTCACATTGCTGACACTCTTCACCTTTACCAAACGTTGTGTCGCTCCACCGGTGGGCGTCTTTTTCTTCTTCGTTGGTGCTACAATGCCATAGGGCTCCATTACTCTGTCTGTCCTGCCTGTTTTTCCACCATGTGACCACAGATTTGTAGAAAAGAAAGAAAAAAGCCAGTTTGTGGACTTGTGTAAAATGTGTTTCTCTCTGTCCTCACATAGTGCTTTTTTCTGTTGGAGGGACCCTGAAAATATTAAGACTGTTATATATATATAAAAAAAATCAACCTTGTTGACGCAAGAAAACCGCTTGATTATACGCTCTGCCCTAAATCCATCATTCAAAAGAAGCACAAGTATTAATATTAGTCGTTGGCCTCAGTTTGGTGAAGTGCCAACATGATTCATCGTCGAACTGAAACAAACGTTGCACTGCTGAGAGTTTAAAGAGGGACTCTGTGTGTATATTATGAGTTTAATGTACTGAGAAAATACTCTGTCAAGTATTTATGAGTGATGTAGTATTCTGCTTAATTCTTGCACTCTGCTAGAGGCCGACATCTGCCGGCTCAGATTTTTATTTCACCAGCGTAATAACGTTGGTTTAAACTTTACTCAGTTTAGAGTTTAATAGTAATAATAATTAAAAAAGGAAAATGAACTCTGTTTTTATATAAAGGTTAAAGTACCTGTAGGGTATTGAGTGGGTAAAAGCAACGTTTCACTTGTGGGCTTTGGTTGCAACAATTGAGATTTTAAAGATTGAGGCAGATTTAGTTCAAAAGCATCCAGTCAACTTGTTTCTCATCTGACAGATTTAGGGATAAAATATCAAGGCTGAGATGCTTCAGCCGACTATCCACAGGCTCTTCTTTGTTTTCTGATTTCATCAATGTGTTGTCCCAAGACATAAACTTATTTGGAAACGTTTTCTTTTCAAATGATAAAAGTTTTTGTCCCTTTTCTCTCAAGTCCACACAGAAATAAAAATCCAAAAACTGTTTTTATTCCTTAAACAGGTTCAGGAGTGAAAATTTTGCCCTTATGCATTTGTGTCAACAGCAAAATCACATCTTTGGTGAAATTCCTGACATACCAGCCTGAAACAATTCCCCTGTGGATACAGAGTTAGATTTCACTCCAATAAACAAATCAATTTTACTTTACAACGGAGAGTTAAGGCAACGCCAAGAAAATAATATATTATGAGAATAAAGTTGTAGTATTACACAAATTAGGACTTTATTCTCTAAATATTATGAGTTTATCATCTTTGTTATGACTTTATTTTCTTATTATTTGACTTTACTCTCGTACTACTTTATTCTTTCAATTCTCATTTTATTGCACCTTAATTCTCGTAATATTATGACTTCATTGTTGTAATATTAACTTTATTATTGTAATTTTATTGTTTTTTTTCTTAACTGTTTTATTAGAAAAATACTAATAATCCTGTAGTCCTTAGATATTCTATCCTATTTCTTTTCATTGTAGTTGAGAATTTTGTTAAAATATGGAGATAAATGTCCATAAAATGCCCCAAATTTGCATAATGCTAAATATAATTGCATTTATTTTCAGAATATTTTGAAGTACCTCTCAGTTGCATTAATTATGGTTAAATCAATCATAATTGATCTAATTATAAAACATGAGACATTGTAACTCAAACTGTAGCACATCTGAGTGACTTTGTGCTTTTTTTTTAGCAGTTTCCATAAAGTAGATGAGAAAATTAAGACTTACCAGATGTTTACAAGTCTGGATCTGCAACAGTTTGGACTAAATTAAACAAATTTATTTCTGTCTGTTTTAATTTGATTAAATAATGATTATTGTTCTGTCAGCGCAAGTTTTGTTCAAGGTGTTGTGAGATTGTCACCAAAGCCCAGTTAGAGACGATGCTGATCTGTAAGTGAAATGTTGCTTTAGGGGATAAGATGTTTTAAATAGTTCAGGTTAAAACCTGAGGATATTCAGCAGCCGATTCCCCCCCAGCAGGACCATTCTGGGCCAAAATGGCCAAACTGGAGTTATGACTCTAATCTAGCTTGGTTTGGCGCTCTCACTGATTTATCTGAAGAGATTTATTTTCAAATGCTGTTTGCAAATGTTTGGAAGGAGAGCTATGCAGTAAAACAAATTTTTCTGACCTGGAGTTTTTACTTCAGGGGAAATAAGAAACAATGAGTTATCTTATAACACGTTGACGGAAAGGTTAGAGTTTTGTCAGCTGGTTTGAAAGTCATCAGAAATGCCTCGAATTTTAAAGAGGAAAACCGAGTTTGGATTCAGGCAGTTCAGACTCCAGTGTGATCTTTTTTCTGAGCAAGTGGAGGTAAAATTACAGCAGCTTTGAATGTTTGAAGCTTAAAAGAAGAGCGAGTATTTGCAGTTTGAGATTTAAAAAAGATCAGGAGGTGGAATTGGTGATGGTGTTGGTAGAAATGGTCTCAAATGTTTGGCATGGCTCGTTTTGGCTAACTGGTCCAGCAAGGCCTTGCTGGGAGTCTTCATGGGGAACCGAGCTTTGAACGTGCAAAGCAGAAGAAAACTTTCACTGTGGAAATCCAGAAACGGGTCAGTTTCTGGGTCAGCAAAGATAATGAATCGGGATTCGGGTATTGGTGCGATGATGCTGAAGAATCAGACCCAGTCACGCAAACGCTCTCCGATGGCGCTTCTTGTTTACACTCTGCAAAAACACAAAACCTTAACAAGTGTCTTTGCTCTGGTTTCTACTGCAAATATCTTTGTACACTTGAAACAAGACAAGACTAACTTACGTGTAACTTTTCAACAAGATATAGGAGCTTGTTTAAGTCATTATTGATGAAAAAGTTCTAGTTCCACTGGCAGCTTATTTCACGTAAAACAAAATATTTTTCCATATATAGAACTAGATCTTTTTCATCAATATTAAGGAATTATTGACCTAAAACAAGCTGCTATACATTGCTGAAAAGTTTATAAGTTTGTTATGTCTTACTTCAAGTATACTGAGATATTTGCAGTAGAAACTATACCAAAAATTCTTGGTAAGTTTGTCTTTTTTTGCAGTGCAGCCTGGTGTCACGTTTAACTCCAAAGTATTGTCACTAATTTTGCTAATATAAAAAACATAGTTGTTAAAGTAAATAAAATGAACATTCAGCCTGCTCAAAATAATATTCAGATGACTGGATTGGCTGTGATTAAAAACATAAAATTTGCTTTTTTTACTTTAAAAGTTGACAATAGCTGCCTTTATTAATATTTTGTTGTGTAATATCTGTTGGAAACAACATAGAATGTCGAGAGGATCAATAAAATCGATAATAAATTGGAAGATGATCAACTCTGCAGTTAATGTAATGACGGTGAACTCTGATGTGAAGGAAGCTGTTAGCTGATAAAAACCCACTCAAGAAAGTCTAAAATTTAGCAAAAAACAATTTAAAAAAGATTCTTCCTCTGGAATTCTGGGTAATGTAGTCCTTGAGTGGGGATTTGACACAGAACAACTTTTTTTTCTTTTGTTTTTAAATTGTCACTCTCCAAACGAATTTGAATAATCCTCGTTTTATTTTGCTGTCGGTCTTTTGTTCTGCGTATTGCTGTGTGTCTTTGCTGTTTCAGACAGTTGTACAGCTTGTTGATGTGCAGTCGTTTCCCTCCTTCTTACGGTTGCTCTAAAAATATTCCTGCTTTGTTTTATTTGTGAAAGACACTGCCAGCTCTTCGCATGGTTTCCCTGTGGCTGTTTGTTGGGTTCTCTTTATTATCTCCTGTAAATGTTGATTTTATTTTTTTCTTTTGTTAACCTGCTGGCTTTGTTTTTTTTTTTGTTTTTTTTTTTTTGCACTTTTAATGTTCCATAATGAGGCTGAGAGGGAGGAAAAATATGTTTTGGCTTGGAGATGATATTTTTTGAGTGAAATGCACCTTTTTTTGCCCTGTTTCTGTTGTGAAATTAAAAAGAGTGACGGAGGAGAGAAGGCAGAACATTAATGTGAATCTATTTTCCTACATTGATGGAATAAAAGACGTGACGTTCATTTATTTTCTGGTTTTTACTTTATTCCCTCCATGATTATTTGTCTTTCTACTCTATTCTGATCTTCTCTTTAATCATAAATTGAAAATGTTTATTTTTTTGAAAAGGATATAAAAAAATCATAAGCGTGGTAACTGAAAGGTTTTCCTGATGGGGTGACGTTGAGAGCTGTGTGGGAAGACAGGATTGTCGTTTCAGTCCAAAACGGAAACAACCAAAAACAGCTGCTTTGTCAAGTCACCTGTAAGAATCTCATACCTGATGACGTCTTAACTTCAAAATAAAAGATTTTCCTTTCCATTCGTTTCAAACTTGACACCGAATGAGAAGAATTATTATAGTATAAAGGTGGGGGAAAAAAAGGAATGAAATCAGTGGAACTGTCTTCATTTACTGAGATAAAAGGCAAAACATGAAAATCTAAACCATTTTATGTCTGGACAACATTTTAATCATTTATTTTTAAATTCATAAAAAATATTTGATTTTTAAAAGTTCTTATGATTCCATATATATATATTATTTTGTTAGTTTAGTTTAATCTATTTCGGTTTAATCGTTTGTATTTTTTTGTATATTAGTATTTTAATGTGCTTTTATTGTGAACATTTTACCGGAAGTTGCAGACTGTACCCAACGGTCGTCTTTACGGATCTTGCGTCACTGCTTCTTTAAAGCAGGGAGCAGTGAACGGCCAGGCCACGGAATCCCGGAGCAGATGGACTGTGACGGAACCTAAAAACACAGACCAGAACCCGCTCCACAACCTGGATTAAATACCGGGACTTAACTGGGGGGTTAAAACAGATTCAAACTGGATAATAACCTTGTGTTTAGGAGCTTTTGATCGGAGTGAAGGCGCTCAAGTAGCCGGGTAAGTCCCCCCTTTTCCTCGGTATTTTCACTACGTTTCACTTTTTCGGTTTTCGTTCCGGTTCTGTTTTTGCTAGTTTAGTTAAACCGCTGTTAGCATTGCGGCTTCTTCGGCTGCTCCGTCGTTAAATCCACGGGTGTGGGCCTTGTGTAGCCCGGTTATAGTCCTCCTTCCTCCAGTTTGTTTTCATCAGGAGGGAGCGGCTCTCCTCCTCCTCCTCCTGTCCTGCTGGCAGCCACTCTCCTGTATCTTCACAAGACACTTTCATTTCAAATTGATCCAACTTTTATTCTCAAAACGACATTTCTATCCTCATTTCTTCATATCCTATTGTCGGTTTGTACGGAACTCTGCATGGATCTTATATTTATTAGAAAAAAGATTAAAAATCAAATCCATAAAAATGAAATATCCATATAATAGTTTTAAGAATATGTATTTTATTTTGCCATTTTTAGTTTGAGTTTTGAAACTAACTCTTAATGTTGACAAAGAAAGAGTAAGTCTTATTTATTTTGACAAATATATACTGACAATTTAATCTCTTCGTAAAAAGGCGACTTTTATTTTGAAGAATATTCACGAGCTTTATTGTGATAGTCCATTTTTAACCGTATCCGGCCGCGGGACGTGGTTACCATGGTTTTTCCCACCTTTTTAACCACTGCAGGTGTGACGGGCAGAATATGCTTAGTTTAAACTCAGTAATCCAAATAAAATGGCCACTACTAAAAACCGCACGTTGCCTCAAAAGACATTTAATTCATGGTGATTTTTATATTTTTACTTTGATTATAATTTAAGATGTGTTGATGTACATGTAAATAACATTTTACGAGCTGAATTTGGTTGCTTATTTGCATTACAGAGGGATTTAACTGAAATCTAGCAACATTACAGCAGTAGTAGAAAGATAACCTGAAGGTAAATAACATTTCCGATCATTTAAAATGAGTTTAATTCAAGGCTGTTGTAAACATCTGCCAGCTACGTGCCGCCATGATGAGCTCCGCCACCCACTTGTGGAGACTGGGATGATATGAAAGACATTTTCCTGTTCGTCCATAAAACTTCACTAACACTAATTATGTAGTGTGCAGTCAATCCGCTCACCTGTATAAATACACCCGCTGTGCTCTTCCCCACTGTTCGCTCTGAACTGGTCACCAGGAAGCAGCTTCTGGAGGAGAATAGATCAGATACCGTACTCCAGTTATTTTAAGGCGCTTATTGGTCCCCTGAAAAACGACATAGACCCAGACATCATCATCAATCAATGAAATCATTCCAGGCCGAACTTGAAAACTGGACGTTATGCTGCCAACACTTAACTTTCGTCAACAACTCGGACAGAAGTGAGAGCTCCGTGCAATGCAAGTGATAACCCGGCCAGAACACTGCGCTAAATAATAACATAATTTAACGAAGTTTCGAGGCACATACATTTTCCTCGAGGAATTTTAATGATCGAGGTACTCGAATCACTCGAGGAATCGTTTAATTGTAATTTTTGTTCCGTCCAAATGAAATTTCAAACTTTAACCACATTATTACAAGGTTCATTTTCACTGCTCAGATGATTAATCGGATTTAAAAAGAGATGCAAATAAACAAATAATTAAATTCCTTTTTAAATAAGAATTTTTTTTATTTTATTGCCAAACTTGCAACAACATGACATTAATTTAGTAAATCTGAACCATGTGACGCTAAAAATTGATGAGTTTAAACATATTTACAGACAAAGTTGTTTAATCGTGAATGCACCATTCAAATAGTTAATTTTCTTAAACTAGTATGTTGGTTGATTTTATTTATTTATTTTTTTTTTAGCAAATGGCCTTTTTTGAGTCTGTGCATTCACAAGTTCACAATTAATTTATTACTAAATTAGTTTATGGTTATTTGAATAGTTGATTGATAACGATTACTCCGATTAATCATTTCAGCCCTGAAGTCAAAATAAAAGCATCATGAGAGAGATGGTAAAACGAACACAGGCTTCTCGCCACAAACAAGTTAAGTTTGTCACTATGAACATGTTTATTTAGGAATGTATGTTTTCTGTGGGTTGTTTAAAAAAGGAACATGGCTGACATGGATTTTACTTCCTGATGCAGAGTGGAAGTGACAGCTGGATTGTTGTGTGGTGGTTCTCGTCAGCGCGGCTGAGATAAACCTCACACTTTGCCCCGTGCTCCCTCCTCCATCGCTGCGAGGACGCTGCGTTCACTGAGTCTGTTCGAATCAGTCTCAGCCCCTGACCTCTGAACTGTTTCATCATTCGCTTCCCTGTGTGAAGTATCAAAGCAGCTGAAATCACATTAACTCTGGATTTAAACTAAGGCTGCATTTTAATAATTGATTATTCATCAGTTATTGTGACGATTAATCAGATAAATTTGGCACATTTTTCATTGAACCACTTTAACCCTTTTACACAATATCTGAAATGCATTAAAACAATTTTATGGATCAATTAATGAACATCAAAAGCTGCTTAATAGATTTTTTTTGTATTATTATTTCTTATACAATTTGAACCAGGTGAAGGTAAAGCTATCCCAGTTGAGTTCTCGGTAGAACATATTTACAGACAAGGATTGTATAGAGTCAGTTGATTATTTAAATAACAGATTAATCACATTTAATTGTTTTAGCCTTAACTTAAACATCTTAATCTTAGACTGATTAAATCTTCTGCCCACAGTTTAGGAAGCTTTTTTACAAAACAAATTCAATCGGATCTAAAATGTAGAATCAGCTAGAAGTGCTTTCTCCCTAAACAGTTCATTTAGTTTTAAAAACTATGAAAAAAATAATCAGCCACTTTGCTTTTAAAAAGCCCTTTAAATTGTTATTTACAACTCCTTCTATCTGGAAAGCTTTTGAGTCTTGCCAGGTTGTGTCTACACCCCATTGTTCTGGCTAATCAAGCAAAGTGAATCCGAGTGTCTGAACCCGAGTTCTGCAACCGGATCGGTCGGCCAGTGAGACCTGAGAGCCTCCTCAGACGTCACAGAAGAGAGCGGAGATCAGAAACAGCTGCAGGATGTGAATCCCAGCACGCATACAAAACACAAATCTGATAGAAACAATTTACAGCGAGTCGGCACTCCCCTGCGTAAACGACGTCACCGTGACAACAGCCTCCACATCTGGAAAGCATCAGTAGTGTGTTAGCTCAACACTATCTCCGCAGTGGGATGACCTCATGCCCAGCTGTGTGTGATCAGGGACTCCTTTAGGAAGATGAAGATCCTGAGGGTGTGTTCACACCGGCTCTGTTTGGTCCGCTTTAATTAAACTCAAGTCTGTTTATTTAGAAAGTCCGATTTGTTTGGGAAGGTGTGAACGCACCATCAAACTCTGATTTAAACCAAAGAAGCAAACTCTAGTCTATCTAAAAACTGGGGATGGTTCAAAAAGCAGAAAGTGGACTGCAGCGCAGCGAACTTTGGGTAATTAAAACCAAAACAAAAACATCGGCATAACCCTATTTGATACAAAATTAGAAATAAAAGACGCAAATAAACAATTCAAGTTCCTCTTAAGAAAATAAAATTTTTATTGGTTATATTAGTTCAGTTTTGGCTCAAATACTAAGTCTTTTTTTTAGCCTGCATGCTGAAATGAATAACTTACTAAATTAGTTGATATTTTAATAATCAATTAATTACGATTAATCCGATTAATCGTTTCATACCTAAAATCAATATAAAAGTTAATAGACAAGAGAGAGGGTAGACAAACACAAACCTCTCAAGACAAAAGAGAAACCCTACAACTGCTAAAATCTGACTCTATTTTTGTTTACATTTTGAGGTTTTTGTGTCGTTTCCTTCAGTGGTTCCTGGTGCAGCGCCCCCACAGGCGAGGAGAGGAATAGACTTTTCAATTAGTTTGGTTTTTTTCACACAGGACAGTATGAAAGTGAATCGCAGCAGCTGAAATTATAACAAACATTGCAATTTTAGCCTCCAATCAAACCGAGTCTACTGAAAACATCCATAGTCATAAAAAACACACAAAGAAAACAAAAGTAAGAGGCGTTCATTGACGATCTTGTCAATAAATCAGAGTTGTAGGTTTCCCTCGGTTTGTAGAGAGAAAGAATTGAGGAAGATTTAAAAATTCAGGGTTTTTTTTCTTTCTGGGTTCTTTCATCAAAAATTATTAAAATAATTAAAAATGTATCTTCAGTGAAGCTGCGTCTGAAAATATGGCTCTAAATGGGACGAAATCAAAATAAATGTTATTTTTTAAGCCTTTCAGAGGCTTCCAAGGCATCGTGGTCTGTAAACAAAAGGAAATGTGAGGGAGCCGTGCGCTGTGACTGATGAAACATTTAAATAGAAGCAAGACGCCTCCTCAGGCTGCAGACACACGGGGAGGATGATGATGGTGATGATGCACATCGCCTGCGTCACGCCGTTGGCACACCAATCCAGCATGGAGGACTTCCTGTCCTGCCTCCTGCAATGTTTGATGCTGCTTCACAGATATGGATCATTTCCTGAGTCAAATAGCAATTAGTTATATTTACTCAAAAAAAATTCACATGTAGGAGTATTTTTACTACGCTGTTATTTTATTATATATCTCTACTCTTATTTGAGTAAAATTTCTGGATTATTTTACCCACCGAATGAAAAACAAACATGTTTTAATCATAAATTCACCAGAAAAGACCTGCTGTTTCTGTTAAAGTTTCATCAGTTTCTTATTGACAGAAACTGATTTGGAAAAATTTAGCTTAGTTTGATTTTGTTATATTTTGTTCATAAATTATTGTCAGTTTGGTCTTTAAAATACCAACATTTCCACCTGAGTTTAGATTTTGATTTGATTGATGAAATAACTTTTAAATATTAAATGATTGATGTTTTGATCTCAGTACTTCAGTCACTTTTTACTCTTTAGTACTTTCTCAACTGGCTACTTTTTACTTTTACATTTTTTGAGTAGATCTATGTTGTATGATTATTTCTGATCCTGATTTGGACTCTTTAGGTGAACAGACCAGTTTTATTCGGATGATGGCAGAAAGTCGGACAGATCTCACATTTCACATTATTTGTTCTTGTTTGAAATAAATAAACCAAATAACTGGGCGAATGTTGCTACTTACTATCCAATAATATATTATACAGGCGTAATATTTACATTTTCTTTTCTTTTTGTAGGCCTTTCTTCCCAAAATGGCCGACACCGAGGTCTCCTTATCCCCGGCCCTCTGCCCGCTCCACATTAGCCCCTCCCACTCTGCCCAGCCGGCGCCGCCAACCTCCTCCTCTCCTACCACTTTCTCCTGTCCTTCTTCGCCGTCCAGTGCCTCCTCCTCCTCCTCTTCCTCTTCATCCTCATCCTGCTCTGAAAGCTCCTCAGACTGCCCCAACCACCACCACCATCACCACCATCACCATCCTCGCCCTCAGCTCCAGCTGCCGCCGCCGCCGCCTCTCAGTGAGCAGCCGTCGTCGCCCAGCGCCAGCCCGCGCAGCTCCAGCCCCAGCGGCAGCATCGGCAGCACCGGCAGCCTGGGCAGCAGCAGCGAAGGCATCGGCAGCAGCGGCGTGTCGAGCGGCGGCGACCAGCGGGGCCCCAGCCCGCTGCTGGACGTCATCTCCGAGGACGCCATGGAGATGGACCTGGTCGTCGATCAAGGTAGCGACTAACAAACAAAGCTTGGAAGTCTGAAGTTTCCGTCTGATCGTAAACTCATTTCTCCAGGATAAAGGTCCAGATTTACGGCTCCAAGCTGATAATTTTTAGCTGTAAACAGAAAGCATGAAACGATTTAATTAGATTTGAGGCAGCTGTAGCTATAAAACCAAATTAATTTAAGTCACAAAAATAAGGCATGTTAAACATAGGGCTGTCACAATAAGCAATAAATAAATTAATCACATGAAAAACTAAAATTAACTCAACAATTTACATTTGCAAGATTTATTGGTTTTGTCTTTTTCTACCATAAGCTGGTAGAAAAAGACCAGTCTTCAGTCTGGCTCTTTGGCCTCAACTTCAGACTTCATAATTCATTTAGTTGTTTTGTTTATTTTATTTTGATTTTTAAAATTTATTCCCGTTTTTGCATTATTTATTTAAGAACTGCTTGCTATATATTTGGCAGAAAACCCAAAAATTGCTGTCTTTATAATATACTTAGTTTGCTAAATATTTAGCAAATTAGTTAAATATTTAGCTAATATGAATCTTAGCTTTCTGAACAGCAGAAGTGTAAACTAAATATTTAGCTCAACTAGAAATGCTAGCTAAATATGCTAAATGCTAGTATACTAAATATTTAGATTCTTACAGAATTGTGAGGTAGATATTTAGCAGGGAACTGAAATATTGAATGCTCTTAAAAGCAAAAGTGTGAACTAAATGTTTATCGTCTTCACTAAATATTTAATTTGAAAGATAAACATTTATTTTTTAAACTAAATATTGGGCTTGTGAATTAAATATTTAGTTTGACGTTTATGAAAGCAGGAATAATGTGATGAAAGTATGACCTTGAAATTTGAGCATTATTTCTCTATGACCTCCTAACTAAACCATATTGTTGCGTTTATATTTAACGTCGCCGACTTCATGAACGCGATGAAGAAGAGTTGCTAACAGGTCTTCATCTACTTCCTCCTCTTCCTCCAGTGATTGACCCTGAGGTGGCTCTCAAGGCTTGTCAGGAAGTTCTTCTTAAAGTGAAGCTGCTTGACAACAAACAGCAGCAGGACGACCAGAAGCAGAACCAGCAGCAAGCGGAGACGACCGACTGCTGCGGCCCGCCGTGGCACGTGAACCCCGACGCCAGCTCCATCAAAGAGGAAGAGGAGGAGAACGACGACGAAGGACAGAGAGAGACTCCTGCCGTCCCGAAGCAGACGCCTCCTGTGGCGCCGTCCGAGTCGCCTTCGCCGTCTTCTTCCAAGCAGTCGTGGCTGCTGCGGCTGTTCGAGTCGAAGCTGTTCGACGTTTCCATGGCGATCGCTTACCTGTATAAGTCGAAGGAGCCGGGCGTTCAGGCGTACATCGGGAACCGGCTCTTCAGCTTCCCGGACGGCGAGGTGGACTTCTACCTGCCGCAGCTCCTCAACATGTACGTCCACATGGACACGGAGGTGGGCGACGCCATCAAACCTTACCTGGTGAGTCCACACACACACACACACACACACACACACACACACACACACACACACACACACACACACACACACACACACACACACACACACACACACACACACACACACACACACACACACCCACCCCCCACACACACACACACACACACATCTGGTGACGCCGCATTACGTCACAACATAAAATGTGGCTTCAAAACGTAATAAAACATCGTTAAAACTTCATTATGCAATAATCAATGCAATATTTAATAAAATCCTTGAGTGTGTTTTATACTTTCTGCCACCTTATGTAATAACATTATTTCATTTATGCTGACATTACAGCATAGATCTGGCAGGAAAGAAGTGCATATTTCCATCTACAATGGGCTTAATATGCTGTCTTACATTTCTGTAAAATAAACTAAAACGCTGACCTCAAGCTATTGATTTTCTACAGCTTTTTTCATTCGCACCATAATTTTGGCGTTGCAGAAGCCAATCTTGTGATCTGTTCCTCAGGTCCACCGCTGCAGGTCCAGCATCACCTTCTCCCTGCTGTCCGCCTGGCTGCTGGGCGCCTACTCCTCCGACATGCACATCTCCACGCAGCGCCACTCCAGAGGCACCAAGCTCAGAAAGCTCATCCTGTCTGACGACCTCAAGCCGCGGTCGGACGAGCCCCGGTCCGTTTCAGGGTCCGTCTCCGACAGCCCGCTGCCCTCGCCGCCCCACCGCCACCGCCGCCACAACAGCAGCAACGTGGACGCCTGCGGCTCCCCGGACGGCCCCGACCATGGGGACGTGTTCGTCTCTCCGTCCAGGAGAACCCACCAGAGGTCCAAGTCAGACGCCACCATGGCGAGCGGCTTCCCCGGCGCTGGGCTCAGGCGGGCGGGCAGCAACCCGAAGGTTGAGGCTGTCCATGAAGAGGTGAGAGATTTTCACGTCAGGACAGGTTTCTGCTGCTATAAATTAACAACAACCAGCAAATCACCACAAACACTTAACCAGTATCTACAGATAATATTCAATAATTTCACTGTACTTCAGAACTGCACAGCATTCTGGGAGTTGCATGCAGAGGAAAGCTTAAACTGTCGGGGCTAGCTAAGGCTAAGCTAAGGCTAAGCTAAGTTGGTAGAATTTACTAACTCACTCACTCTGGTTACCTAGCAACCCACTCATTCCTTGGTTACCTAGCAACACGCTGCGGAGTGACTGGCGCAGCAGCAGTTTACGTTTTCACCACGGTAACTGCCTAAAAACAAAAATGATCTCATGGAGCTAAAACTGACAAGTTTTCAATTTTAGCCGTAAATATTAAAAATACAATCAATAATTATTGATATCGACTGATATGAATCGCTTATAAATGTTTATGAGCCGTATTGTCCAGGCCTAGCGAGCAGTCATCATTTATCGTAAAATTTTATTATCATAAGGATTTTTATTTATTATTGTCTCAATAAATTGTAGATGATGATGCTTTGAAAAACTGACTTTAGTGGAAATTGGTCTTTTTTTAGTATTTTTTCCACGGTTTGTTCCACAACATCAATAATAACTATCAGTAAATTTGAAAATATGATTAAATGTAGTTATTGTGTGCAGTTTGACTTAACTACATTTCCACAATTTCAAAAATGTGTGTGTGTGTGTGTGTGTGTGTGTGTGTGTGTGTGTGTGTGTGTGTGTGTGTGTGTGTGTGTGTGTGTGTGTGTTATTTAACATTAGTGCAATATGGAGGAAGTTTTGCAGACATTTTGTAATGGAAACGCTGCCGGTTTGGATTCCAGATGTTTTTCACGTTGCACAAAATCTGCAGATGATCTAAAAGCACCAGGAACAAACTGATTCTGAAGGAAACTCATCCAAAATAAACCCCAAACAATCCAAATGAAGCAGGAAAATCTGATGGTTGTCTGGTTTTTAGCGGATACAGACGGTTTTAGCTGAAAGTAAACACGAGTCAACTGAGGAAGGACAAACTGGTTTCTATTTAAAGTTTGCAAAGATGTCAAAAGATAAATGTGTGTTGTCACATTCCAGGTTGGCAGCTTGGTCACATCCTGGTTCAGAGCCAGACATTTTCTGTGACGTGATTGGAGAAAATACCGACTTAAAGAAACAACTGCTCTCATTTTTGTTCTCATTTTCCACTTAATCTGAAATTTATTAGTCGATTGCGGTTTGGAAAAGCTGAATCTGAGAAATAAAGCTCCTGCATTCTCTGCAGCTGAACTTTTGAACTGCCGATAAGGAAAAGCTGCTCTGTTTGATTTTGATCTCGCTTCCTTTGCCGAACTGGAAAGAAATTCAGGTGCAGATTACAGAGTAACCAACCGAGGCATTCAACTGAGAAAGTCAAACGTTTTGTCTGAGTTTGGCCGCAGACGTAAAGACGTTAGGAATGTTTGCTGCTTGAAATGACGGACTGCGGCTGTCAGCAGGTACTTTCAGGTTCAGCTTGTTTAACTTGCAAAATAAAAAGGAGAGGGACGGACAGCTGGCTGGGGGACGGACGTGTCCAACTGGATGTTGATGCAACAAGATCCGAGCTGCGTCAAACATTTGTTTACTGTGGGGCTTCAGGAAGGCCCGTTCCCCTGGCATCAAACGAACTCCTGGTTCGGAATCAGATACAAAGTTTGGCTTTAAAGCTTCGCTCTGATTTGGTGCAGCCCTTTCTTTCGACTCTTTGTCTTTTAATGCTGACGGGAACTACAGAACTGTGTTTTCCGTCATCTGAAATGCAGTTCTTCTCTGTTCATCTTGTACCTGAAAGGCGGAACCTGGATTTTTGAAACTTCCTCTTTTGTCTCTTTGCATCACAAAGAGATGAAAGTGGACTGGAGAGAAGTTCAGAGAGAGAGGAACATGAGACGCCGCCGCCGCGCAACATAAACTCGCTGTTGTGAAAGGAGTGGTTGCCATGGAGACGGAGCGGCGGAGGTGGTTGGGTTTTGATAAGACGAGTGTCTTATTGCGGCGGGAAAACGCAGATGCAACAGATGCCAGACTCCATTTAAAATATTCATGATGAAAATGCAAACTACTCTTAACCAGCGAGATTTCTCCCTCTTTTTTTTTTTATGAAAATTAACATTTGAGCAATAATTAAATAATTTGTCAGACGTTAATTTCCTGTTTCTGGTTGTTGCACAGTTTCTTCTTCTTATCATTTGGTGGTGACACTCTGAAGATGTTGCAACAAAAAGGGGCCGAGATAATTATTATATTACAATGTTTGCAGACAGTTATTCTTCCTGAAGTACATTTGAGTTCAGTGTTTGACTTTCAGCCTGGTTTGGTCTGAAACAAATGATGCAAAAACTAAAAACACTTTAACCAGAATTCATTGTATTGTCATCGAGCACGAAAGAGAGCACAAGAAAAGTTTGAGTTTATTTGCTGCAAAGCATTGTACAAATTTTTGTTAATAACCATAGAATATACAAAACTGGTCATGAATTTATGACAATAAATCGCAATAGACACATAATCAATATTAATAGATAATACATCTGATAGAATATTAAATAATTGATCCAGAATAAATTAAATTAATGTACATAATTTTTTTAGATACTTCTGAAAAGAAAATGAGAAATTTTCTAAACAAAAGTTGTAAAAGTTTTCAAGAAAAACATAAAATTTTTCTTTAATTTCATAAACTTTCTGGACAAATTTCAAATGTCAGAATCTTTTAGAAAAAACATGAAAATTTGAGTTTGAAAAGTTGAAAATTTGCTGGAAAAACTCAAATTGTAAGATTGATCTTATAAAATGTTTCAAAACTTTGCCAACTTCTGAAATATTTCTGAAATTTGTCTCAAAATTTGAAAGTTTTATGGGAAATTTTTGAGAAATGTTTTTTATTTGTTTTGGTGGAAATTGACTCTTAAAAAAAAAAAGTTTCCCAGTCAAAGACTTGAAACTGTTGTGCTCATGTGGCGTTAGAGAGGCGTGGCAGAGATTATCGGGTCGTTTTATTGATTTGGTTCCACTTTGTGAAATCTGAACCTGTTTGCAGCCGGAGCGTCTCCGTCCTCAGAGGGAGTTCGTCAAGTCTCTGTTCTGCATCGGGAAGCGTTTGGCCACGCTGCCCACCAAAGAGCAGAAGACGCAGCGGCTGATCTCGGAGCTGTCGCTGCTCAACCACAAGCTGCCGGCCCGGGTTTGGTTACCGACCGCCGAGCAACAGCACCACGTCTGCCGGGTCCCGCACACCCAGGCTGTCGTCCTCAACTCCAAGGACAAGGTCGGTTCAGAAGCCCCCTTTACTCTGAAGTCCCCAAGTAAAATATAGAGCAACAAGAAGTCTGAGGCTTCCTTTAAATGATTTAAACTCATTTTAATTTTGGGCCAGATTAAGATTATTAATGTTCTTAAAGGGCCGGTTCTGCCATAATTGATAAAACCCATTAACACACTGCTATAATATTAACAATTATCTGTCCCTTCATTTAAAATTAAATTATTCTAAACACCTTTTAAACATTAATCAAGGAATTTGTTTTGTTAAAATTACTTTTTAAATCACAGATTTTGTGCTTACGTATGACAGTAAGTATGGCTTTGTTTTACTCACAATATCAATGATGAAACATAACCAGGTCAAAGCTGAAGCAACAGGTAGTTGAAGAAAGAAATACTGCCACCTGTAGATGGGAGTTGGCATCACTTCAATCCAATCGTTTTGATGTTCAATCGCTGGATTTTCTATTCACAGGAAATTGCGCAAATTGAAATGAAGAAAATAAATTTGCGTGCCATTTTAACAGAAAAAAAAACCCATTGTACAAATGTGTTTCAGTCTCCTGTTTTGTAGTGAAAAACTTATTAGATATTGTTAAAATATTAATAAAAGGTTGCATTCAATGGGTCTTTTTTAAAAGTAACTGACATTTTTTCACATCAGTCCCTCCAAGATTTTGTGATTGTTTTTGTAATTTTTGTGGTAATTTAGAAATATTTGCAAAAAATATTTAGCAATATTTGAGCTTTTGTGTGACTTTAAATGTGACTATTTTATTTTTTTGTTGCTCTGCGTATCATTCACAGACTTTAACTCGAACTCAAGTGAGCAGCAGAGTATCAGAAGTAAGAAATAGTGCCACCTGCAGGTGGGAATTGGCATCGTTTGAACCGAGTCATTTCTACATTAGAAGAAAACCTGTTGGAGGTTTTAAAAGATCCAGCAGAACTCGGGCCAAATATCCAGAGGTTTAGATTAAAGCCTAAACCAGAAAAGATTTACTGGAAATAGTTTAAATTTGATGCTTTTTCTAGAATCTGAAGAGTAATGGACTCATTAGATATGAATATATTGGATGTGCCTGCTGCACTTTCCAGCTTTTTTACTGTAAAAATGTGAAGACCAGCATCATTTTCTTTCCACCTCACTGTTATCCAGCACTTTTTGTTCTCCCACATAAAAAACCCCCCATCTGAAATACATTAAAGTTTGTTAGAAAAATGGTAAAAATATAATGAAAAACATCTGTTGTGTGTTTGTTCCTTCAGGCTCCGTACATCATCTACGTGGAGGTACTGGAGTGCGACAGCTTCGAGACGTCTCCGGTTCCCACGCGGATCCCGGAGACGCGGATCCGCTCGGCGCGCTCAGCGGAGAACCTGGACTGCGGCACGCCCGGTAACGGCAGCAGCATGACCTCGGAGCACAGAGCGGGAAGTTTCTCCACCGTGCCGAACTACGACAACGACGACGACGCCTGGGCGACCGACGACATCGGACAGCTGCAGGTGGAGGTAACGGCGTTCAGGCTCCTCTACGACTGCATTTTTCACTAATCGATTATTTTGCAGATTAATAAGACAGAAAAAAATTATTTAACAATTTAGCCTTTTTTTATGCAATATTAAAAATGCATTAAGAGGCAAATAAACAAATAATTAATTATTTCGACAAGAAGATTTTATTGCCTAAAAATTCAATAAAGTAGCTCTTTCTGTTCGTTTATATTTTTGTGCAGTTTTAGTTTAATGATTGTGTTGTGAAAATCGCCTTTTCTGAGCCTGTTTACTCCAGTTAACGATTAATAGATCAGTTGATAATTATTCAATAGTCAATTCATCAGATTAATTGTTTCAGCCTCAGTTTGTTCATGAGGAACTATGAATGTTTTATCTTTTTCAGGGAGAGGCTCAGACCAGCAGCAGCGACAACATCAGTCAGTTTTCCGTCGACAGCATCACGAGCCTGGAGAGCAAAGAGCCCGTGTTCATCGCTGCTGGGGACATCAGGTTCGAGTCAAACTCCAGGCCCGGGGGCCAAACCCGGCCCGCCGTGGCTCTTTATGAGTCCCTCCTGACTCCGGAGGGACTCATAAATAAATCTTTGTTTGGTTTTTAGCTGGACAACACTAAATTTTATATCAATAAATCAATTCTGTGATCACAAAAATTAAGGTAAAATCAACAGATTAAAGCATTTTTTTCATGCTAATGCTTCAGAAGCTGTGTTTCCATTAGAAATGTTCAATTTCTGAGATTAATTTGTGTTCGGCTAAGGTAAACATAAACACAATTTTGAGCTTTTGGCGTTTCTTGAAGGCAGTGAAGAAGCGTCGTTTGATTGGTTGTCTGATTTCTGCCTCCATGTTTGTTTTTAGACGCCGCCTGTCGGAGAACCTCGCTCAGACTCCGACCACGTTCAGGAGAGACCCGGAGGACCCGTCTGCCGTCGCCCTCAAGGAACCCTGGGAGGAGAAAGTCAGGTTGGTCCTCTAACGCAGTCTTTCTCAAACGGTGGCTCCTGGGCGCCCCCTGGTGGCCCGCTAGGTACTGCATGTAAACGACCATTCATTAGCCGTGAGCTCAAGGACAATGACCATTCATTAGCCGTGAGCTCAAGGACAATGCTACAGCTAGCTTACCAAATGATTGTGTTTGATGATAATAATAAATAAATGGAGTAAAGTCGGGTCACTGAAAAGGAAAACTGAAGAAACATTTACATTGATCACATTTACAAAGAAAATTTTCAGACTTTTTTGTCAGTATGAGCAAAGAAGACAATACTTTCTTTTCAGATTGTATACATTTAGATGTTATTGCAGGTCAATTTTAAGTTTGTGTTAAGTAAGTTTGATAAACGCTGCTGGAAGCCAAACTGTCTCCTCACCGGAGTTTTCTTCTTCTGTGGTAACGTCAGGCGGATCAGAGAAGGCTCTCCTTACGGCCACTTGCCCAACTGGAGGCTGCTGTCGGTCATCGTGAAATGTGGCGACGACCTGAGGCAGGAGCTGCTGGCCTACCAGTTCCTCAAGCAGCTGCAGGTAAAAAGGCCCAAGTTTCAAATCTCCGCCTGGATATTTTTGGTTTTGTATGAAGTTCTTTAAAAGTCATGTGAGTAAATATTTTTTGTCCATAACAACTGGAACTTTCAATATCTAGTAGTTATTTTTGCAACTTACCGTCTATTGAAAGCGTTTCATCAGATTAAACCGAAGACAAACAGCGGCGGGAGTGAAATTACCCGATATTGGCAGGAAAGCTCAACGTCTCACCTTTCAGAATCCGTCGGACATTTTCCTACAGTGTCAGAGTTATAGTAGCAGAGTTAATCAGTTAATTGAATAAATGATCAACAGATCAATCCTCCACTTTATTGATGCTGCGTCCAACAGAAAGAGCACTGGTTTTCATGTGTTGATAATTTAAATCTTTTTCAGCTGCAAAAGATGAAATGTTGTATATTTTTAAATAAAATTGAGTTTTTAATGTAATTAATCAACAGAATAATTGATAACTAAAACTGGTTTTTATGTTTTTTTTGTGACTTTCAGTCCATCTGGCAGCAGGAGCGAGTTCCTCTGTGGATCAAACCCTATAAGATCTTGGTGATGTCATCAGACAGCGGGATGATCGAGCCCGTCCTCAACGCCGTCTCCCTGCACCAGGTAGGCTGAACTTTGACCCCCACAAAGCCCAAGTCTGACATTTAACTGTTTCAGTGTTTTTGTGGACAGTAATGTGACCATAAACTGATTTGTGTTCGTTTTGATCAGGTGAGAAAGCAGAGTCAGCTGTCGCTGCTGGACTACTTCCTGCAGGAACACGGCAGCTTCACCACCGAGGCGTTCCTCACGGCCCAGAGGAACTTCGTCCAGAGCTGCGCCGGATACAGCCTCATCTGTTACCTGCTGCAGGTCAAGGACAGGTGAGGAGGAGCAAAACAAATTCAGCTTCAACTTAAAGTAAATGGATTAAAAATGAAATCTCTGAATTTTTTTCTACCATTTCTTATTTTATTTGGAGTTTTTTTGTTGCTTTATTTTTCTGAAAAATACATTATAAACAAAATATTGGCTTTTATTAGCCAGAATATTAGCGTCATGCTGCGAGAATATTTGTTTCATTATGAGAATATAATCAGATTATTAGCAGAATAAAGACACATTTTTACCAGATGAACTTCTTTAATTACGAGGCAAAAATGGTTTTAATGAGGAAAAAAAAGCTTCTGAATTTATTAAGATTTAACACAAATAGATAACTCTGTGAAATAAATTTCTGTCAAATAGTTCAGAATGTGCAATATATGTAACTATATTTCTAATTATAAGAGGAAAAAGCATAGAATTAGACTGAATAGATCGTCACAGACTTCCAATCTAGAATTTAATTCAGTTTCAGGACCGATACAGATATTGGTATCGGATTGGTGCGTCTCTAGTTTTCTTTCCTTTGCTTGTGAAAGTCGGTTCAGGATCATGTTTTGGTTCAGAATCATGTTTTGGTTCTGATCGACCCGTTCTGGTTTTCTGTAATCTGCAAAGACACAATGGGAACATCCTGCTGGACTCTGAAGGCCACATCATCCACATCGACTTCGGCTTCATCCTCTCCAGCTCTCCCCGGAACCTCGGCTTCGAGACGTCCGCCTTCAAACTCACATCAGAGTTCGTAGACGTGAGTGGAACCCTCTGGGAGCTGGGAACCAGTTTATTGAACTGGAAAAGCTTTTAATTTGACAGATTTCCTTTGGTTTCAGGTGATGGGCGGCCTCGATGGAGACATGTTTATTTACTACAAGATGCTGATGCTGCAGGGTCTGATTGCAGCCAGAAAGCACATGGAGAAGGTGCTGCAGATCGTCGAAATCATGCAGCAAGGTAAAAATAAACCGTGAAGCACCTTTTATTGCTGCAATATTAACCACAGTTATGAAGCAGCTGCTTTTATAGCTTCTTTTATTGCACAGCGGCTTGTTTAAGCCTCACTAAAACAACATTTTATGACTTGAGCTGTAAAAAAACTGATTTAATTACTTTATCATCCAAGAGTCAGTTTAGAAATTTGAAGGAGTAAATGAATAAGCTAGTAATAAGATACAACAGTGGTGCAATCAAAATAAAAAGTGAGTTTTATGAAATGTATTTTAAATAAAACTGGAATAAATGTATATTAGCCAGATTGTTTAGAGTAGGGGTGTCCAATGTGTGGCTCAGGGGCCATCTGTGGCCCTGAAATTATTTTATTCTTCCAACAAAGAGCAAAATCTTTTGTTTGTTGTCTCAACATATGTTCATTTTCCAATGTAAGCTAATGAAAAAAATACTTAATTAAATAAATAAATAATAATAATTAAAAAATGGCTGCAAAAAGATACAACCGTGCATATTTGAAAAGCAGAAGTCGAGCCTCCTGCAAAATGAACAAGAATGTAGCAAGTGGTTTCTTAATGACGAGTCAGCAACAAAATGGTCATCTTTTCCAGCAGCCATTGTACAGTGGTAAAACAAATTCTGCTTGGGTTGCTAGGCAACAGTTCAGTATGACTCAACATTCCGGAGATTTTGAAAGGACTCGTTTTCTAGACACCAGAAACAGCTGAGCTGGTTTATTTTAAGCACTTTGGTTGATTTTAGAAGCAAGTGGAAATATAGAAACTGTTCAAAATGTGAATTTTGCGTAATAGATTTTCTTTAATGTTTTGTTGTTTTGGGTCCAGGCTCCCACCTGCCCTGCTTCCACGGCTCCAGCACCATCCGGGGCCTGAAGGAGCGTTTCCACATGTCCCTGACGGAGGAGCAGCTGCAGCTGCTGGTGGAGCAGCTGGTGGACGGATCCATGCGCTCCATCACCACAAAACTCTACGACTCCTTCCAGTACGTCACCAACGGCATCATGTGACCTGTGACCCCGGCGGAAAACACACACAAAAACAACAACACCCGCTGCTGCCACTTCCTGTTTGGGATTCAGGAGTTACTGTGGCAACGACTGGATTTACTGGATTTTGTGATTCTTCTGGAATCGGATGGATCTGATCTGGTTTTTGTTCGGATCTTGGAAAAATGCAGAATCTGGATCGTTTTCAGATCACAAACACTAAACGTGTCGGACGGCACCGGACATGAGTTTACTGTGCTGCTGGACCTGAACCACTTCTACTGGACTGGACTCAGAACCAGAACCCCGGTCCTGGTGTCTGGGCCAGTCGACGGTTTTAAAGCTGTTGCTGTGAAACGATCATTTCATCATGAAGGATTTTGTTGTTTATTTTCAGGAACTTCCTCGAAACTGTAATTCGGACTCCAAAGTTGTGAGACTTGCGACTGAAAGGCGGTTCTGTTTGGGCTCAATCTGGACAAGGAACCGCCTGACCTTGAAACGAATCAAGTGCTTTACAAAATACCACAACTCTACGTAACATCAGCAGATTTCATGACTGGAAAACAGAGGAACTGGGTTCAAAATCATTTTTTAGCCTTAAATGTTCAGAAGTGTTGAAAATAACCAAAAAGGAGAAAAAGTTTCTGCTGCGCTTATTAATAATCTGCAAGAAATTATATCAGCCAGTTGTTCCCTGTAGTAGTAAAGTAAAAAATATCCAGATTTATTTATATGGAAAGTTTTGACCACTTATCAAGCCCTTTCAAGCTGAAAAACACAAAAATCTTCCTGTATTTTTCTCATATCTTGCACAAATATCTTACGTTTGTCTTATTTCATGTGAACCAACTTACAAGCATCGTTTGAGCAAAATATAGGAGCTTGTTTCACTTATTTTGATGAAAAAATACAACTTCCACTGATTATTTCATTCATGAAACGGAGACAATGTAAAGCGAACTGGAACTGGGTTGCTTGGCTGAGGTTGCTGTGAAATATAATCTGCCAGTGGAACCAGTACTTTTTAAAATCAAAATAAATGAATTATTTACGTAAAACAAGCTCTTATAACTTACTAAACAGTTACTTGTATGTTGTTTTTTCTCATTTCACCAAGATTTTTGCACTAGAAACTAAACAAAAAAATACTTTGGAAGATTTTGTGTTTTTTGCAGTGCATGAGAAAATCAAACTGGGCAGCGAACACCAGCAAGCGACCGAGGAAATGAATCGGTCTTTGTTCTTACAGAACAGCAACACTAACGCGGTAAAAGCACATCAGGAGCTGAAGGTTGTTGGTGTTAATTTCTGGATTTGTTCTCTGGACAGAAAAGAGACTTGAATATGTTTTTGTTGCCTTTTAGTTGGTGTGTGGGAGTCATTTTGTCTCAGTGGGATTCCCCACAGTGGTATTTATTTCACCAGACAGACATCACAACTGCAAAATCTGTTACTAACAGTAATGAATTAAAGCATCGACTTCTTAGAAAAGAATCGTATTTAAACCTAAAACGCAAAGTGACTGTAGATGCGAAACATGGCCTCCCTGTCTGCAAAAGGTTTAAAGCTGCATATTGTTTCATGACCAACAGAGGGCGACACTTCACAGGAAAGGAGTTTTTAACAAGCTGAAGATTTTGCTACAATGGCGTATTAGAGCCAATGTAGATAGAAAAAAATATATCTATTATTTTAGATTAATTGTGAAGAAATTAAAAAAGAATTCTGAGTTTCAAAGTCAAATTTGCTTGAAAAAAACTTAAATTCTGAGATAATTCTGAAATTTTGAAGAAAGTAACATTTCAGAAGTTTTTTTTTCTGCTAAATTTTAGTTTTTTTCTAGCAAATTTTTTGCCTTTTCAAACTTAGAAATTACATAGCTTTTTCTTAGAAAATTTCAGAAATTCTTTTGGGGTAAATTTACCGAATTATTTTTTGTAAGTTTTTTTCTATCTACAAAGGCGCTAAAACACCGTTGTTGTTTGCTACGATCTTATAAGCTAAAATAATACTAAGAGATGGTTTAACCGAAATGTTTCGTTCATTTTGGGTGAAAAGTAACAAACCACAGTTTTTTTTTTTTTTTTTTTTTTTAAGGACTAATAACTTTAATAAACTTAATTCACTGCTAACTTTGTAGATGTTAGCAGTGAACAGCTACAAAGTTAGACGTTCATTGCTAACATTAACTTTGTAGTTAGATGTTAGCTACAAAGTTAACATCTAACTGCAAAAGTTCGTTGTTCGTTGTCGGTCCAAACCAAATTTCAGAAGAATAACTACGAAATTTTTAAAAATTCTTATCAGATTTATTCTGTTTTGGGGAAAATGCTAACATTAGCTAAAATTTAAAGCATTGATTGAAAGAAAAGATGAAATCAAAGCTCGCTCTTGACTCTTGTTTACCTTCAGTTGATGCTAGCTGCCTGCTACGTCAACAGATAGCCTAGCTTGTTACAGTTACATTAGTGTTGTAAATTTAAAGCTCCACATTCTCTTCCCTGATTGGTTAAAACGCTTTCCTCTAACCAGAGCTGAACAATCAGGAGGATTGGTATTGAGGAGCTAAAAGGATTTTTAAAGTGACGAGGGATTTTCTGGACATGTCTAAGTGTTTGTTTTGCTTTCTTTTAGTAACTGTCCATGAAAATGTTGTGATATTGTCTATTTTCAGTGTTGACAAGCAGAAACTTCAGGCTCATCTAATGTTAGCCGGCTTAATTCAGAGTCCAGAACACAAAGTATTTATACAACACAACAAAGTTTCCTCATGTGGTTCAGTATTTGTTTCGTTAAAATGTGTAGCTTTACCAACATGAATGAAAATTTGAGAAGTTACTCGACTTGCTAGCAGATTTTGGGCCGAGTTTGAATATTTCTCTCATTCACTGTAAAACAGACTTTAGGCCACTTTTAAATTTTGTTAGCATGTTGCATCAAATATAAGAAAACATTAATTGTAGCAAATTATTAGCATACATTGCAAAGGTTCATGGTCAGTTCATAGTTCATATTGTTTATAATTAGCATATTTAAGATTGTATAATGACATTTTCCAAGTCAATTTATGTCTTTACCATTTTAGCCCCTTACTACCTCTACAAGCAATCAAATTTATGTCCGTTGTGTACAAATTAAATTCTTTGTTTATGCGGATGAGAAGTTATAAAAACCTGAAATATAATCCACTTTAATCATATGTAATTGTAGCTTTTATATTGTCAGCCATTTTTTTCCACTAAGAAAAGCTAAAAACTCCAACAGTGCAAAATGACTAAAAGTCGTTTTCATGGTTAGACATTTTTATGATCAGTTCAGAAAAATGTCCCAAATTTGAACAACTACATTTTATTCTGAATGAGTGAACAAGGTGAGCTTAGCCCAAAAGGTGTTAGCATGTTTACCATGTTAGCTAGCTAGCTGTCTGAAAATCAGCTTTCATCGTGAAGTCATGAAACGGCTCAACGTTGATATTTAACAGTTTTATAATCTGGATGAAAGTAATGAAACTGAAGACATTGTTACAAAAATGATAATTAGCATCCATTTGCTAACAGCAGTTAACATTTGTACATTTGGTTTATTTATTAAATGATAAAACATTTTTCATGTTTTCACTAAAACTTCTATGTGGTAAATTGATCTTGTTGTTGATAAACAACTATTCTCTCTATTTTCATCATAGTCAAGCTAGCCCTTTATTTGGCTAATGCTAAATTGCTAGCAAGAATAAAGTTAACTAAAATTTAGGTTTGAGGTACCAAATATGATTTAAATTTCCACTTTAATGAATCAAACTCCTCAAAACTTTTTGAACTTTAATAAAATGAAATTCTTGCTAGTTTATCTCAGAAATTAATTTTGAAATGTTATTTTCGTTGTGAAAACGAAGACTGATGCTTGCTCTACTACACGTTTAGGTCACTTTGTGTGTTTTTATTTATTTTTCCAGCCATATTTTCTGTGAATCTCTTCCAGAAATAATCAAACGTTTCTTTCTCTGGACGAACATCGTGGCATAAAGCCGATGGTGCTGAAAGGCGACTGAAATTCCAGTTTTCCTGAATGTTTTTTGTTTTTGTTGGTTCAACCACTATTGAAGGAAAAGCACAGATTTGTTGTGAAAGCAGCATCATGTTACTTTCTGCTAACCTTAAGCCTCTTACTTTATACATAGCTGTGACTAAAGTTTACCAGATAAGCAACTGAAATAGCAAACCGTCTTTGTGATCTTTTTTGTGTGAATATGTTTTCATGTAAAAAAGAAAAGTAAAAAAATAAGAAAGATGCCTTGATATGTACAGAGCAAACAAACTTATCAATGCAACCAGAGGGACGAATGTTTTTAGCCCTCATAAGTGCTTTTATATGGGATATCTGAGCGGATCGGAGCCAGTTTTGCTACAAACTCGCTCCAATGCGTTCAGAACCTTTCATTGCCTTCGTTGTTCCTTTCATCAGCTCTCCACACTTTCAATGTGAAACTTTAAGTGCATTTATTCTAAATATGTTTTGTTTGAAAGGATTCCTCGTTGTTTCTAACTTTCTGTCATGTCACTAAATATATTAAAGACATCTTGGTCGAATCTAAACATTTTGTTCTGAGTTTGACTAGAAAAGTTGCAAATGTGAAAATCTTTGACGGTATTTTACTACAAAACAGATTAAAACATTTTTCTTGTTTTTGATGTTTTTTTGGAAACAATATTTTGTAAAAAAAAAAAAAAAAAAGAAATTCAGTTTGTGCCAATTATACAAGTTTATAAGTCATGTTGAAGAAAATATTTTATTTTTAGCCCAAAATTGCAAGAATAAACTCGTAAAACTTGAACTAGGACAAAGTCGCATGTTGACTTTATTTAGTGATACGACTTTTTCCTCATTTCAACTTTATTCTCGTAATATTGACTTTTTCTTGTTTCACATTTCTAATACTTTAAACTTCTTATTTTACATTATAATTACCAAAAGTGTTTCTATTTGCTAAACACCAAAAATAAAAATCTGCAACATTTTGTATTTGTAACTTTCCTCGAATGTAGCATGATCTTCTTTTAGTGAATTCTTGATTATTCATAGAAAATTGTTTTAAAAAAAACATTTTTACAGAATTTTTACAATTGAAGCAAAATTTTATTTACAATTTAAGTGCAAAATGTCTTTTTTTCTAGTTCATGGCTTAATTTCTGCTCTTTTATAGCAAATTGCCTTTGAGTCTGTATTCTCAAGTTAACGATTAACAAAATTAGTTGATAATTTTAATAATTGATTAATCACAATTATCAGTTTAATAGTCATACAAAATGAAGCTGCTTTATGTAAATACTTATTGGAGACGAAGCGAAGTGAAGAACTGCACTTTTACACCGATTCAGATTTTATTGACAGTTTGACAAAATGGCAAATTACACAGACCGTTCCCGAAGTGACGGCGGTTAAAATATCATGAGAGACATACAGACAGGAAAGCACAGACTGGTTCCCAGAAGCCACCAAAACAAACATGGCACTTTGATTTGGGCCGCCCGGTTCTGAAACCACAACAAAAACAACCGGATTCCTCGAAAACCTTAACGGAGAAGATATTTAGAGCTTTTTAACGGGAAACTGCAACAGAGCACAGAAACAACGGAGCTCAGACGGTTTCATCGGGACTTTACTCCACCTTTCATTTCGCAGCTTGGAAACACGACACCATATTAAATATTTCTCTCTTTAAACAGTCGCAAAAACCAAAATACTACCAAGTATTTCTGGTTGAATTTACAGTTCTAATACTTTAGTACATCTGAAATAAAACAACAGGTAACTTTTCAGCAGCACATAGAAGTTTGTTTTATCTAAATAAAAAGTGTTGACTGGCAGATGGTTGCATTGTTGCGTTACCTAACAAGCTCCTATTTCTTGCTGAAAGGTTTTTATAAGTTCATTTTGTCTTATTTCAAGAATACTAAGATATTTGCACCAGAAACTGAACCAAAATACAAAAGTAGGAATTTGTGTTTGTGCAGCAGGAACAGAGTGGATAAAGGCTTCATGATGTCGCTACGGTTCAAACAAAAATATAACATCAGAGTAAATTAAGGTTTAAATCATCTCTGGGAAATGTTCTCCAGATTTCAGCAGAACCCACAGAATCACCTCAGTTCATTATTCTTCACTTCAGCAAACACAGGAAGACTCAAATTGAAGTTAAATCCTTTGACCCAGTGTGGAAATCACATCTTTTAGATTTCAGACTTCTTATTGCTTTACTCTGATTAGTTATAATTATGTTTACTGACATAAATAAGGCTGAACGTCGTCTAAGACTCAATAATTCAGCTGGAAAAGCAAAACTTATTTATAGACACATTATTTACAGACTGATTCATTAATACTATATCCTCAAGATAAATAAAATCTAATTTTTAGATATCAAATTGGTATGTTTGGAGGCCGAGACAGTTTTGAAAAGTAAGCCACGAAAGATTCAGAACTGACAAGACAAGTTCTGAATCCAAGCAGAAAGTTAAGTGGAAGGAAGAAAACTGGTTTCCAGAGATTAGAGCATCAACAAGCGATTAACGGATGGTTTCTTTTCCCAGAGCAGGTTTTGTAACGGAAACAATTTTTTTAGTGCAAAGAACGAAATCAGAGATCATCTGACATCCACCGGTTTGGACCAGATTTACCAAACAACAAGTAAATTTTCAGTTTCTATAAAATCTCCTTCGGTCTTTTATACGATTCTCCACATCTAAGATAAAATCTTTGGGCTTCCAGCTGGAATCAGAGCCGCAGGAATCTGGAGTTTGGCAACAAAACAAACAGAAAAACGTCACGACTGTGGATTGAACAGGATTTCTTTCTCATTTATGACACTAAAGTGAGAATTTTCACTGCAAAAACAAAATCAAAAACAGTATTTTTAGTCTAGCTTTCATTGAAAATATCTTAGTACACTTGAGATAAGAAAAAAACAACTTACAATAAATTTTTCAGCAAGGCTTGTTTCATGTAAATTATTCCACTTATAGGGGAAAATTGTGTTATAAGTCTAATAATCTGCCAGTTTAACCAACACGTTTTAATAAATACGAAGGAATTATTGACTTAAACAAGCTACTATCTTGCCAAAAATGCTACTTGTAAGTTGGTTGACTTAAAATAAGACAAAACTAAGACATTTGAACTAAAAGCTGGACTGAAAACACTTGGTAAGATTTTGCTTTTTTGCAGTGAAAAAGATTAAATTTGTGAACTTTACAGCTTTTTTAACTGACACTAAAGTCACTTCAAAAACAAAATCTTGCCCTGGTTTCTAGCGCAAATATCTTTATATTTCTGAAATAAAATGTTTGCAAAAAAAGTTTTTCCCATTTTGTAAGTGAAACTCGAGCTGGTTGCTAGGCAACGAGCTGGTCTTGGCTGGTGTTGCTAGGTAACACCAGCTATAAAATAAGTGAAAAATTATTTTTTTTAATTTTTTTTTAACAATATTAAGGAATTATTATTTGCTCTAAAAACCAGGCCAGAAATACTTGGTGAGATTTTGTGTTTTTGCAGTGTTAAGAGTTTCTGACATTTAAACGGAATAAAAGGAGTCGGAGTGAGACCTCCTGCTTCAGAACCCCAGCTTTGCTTCCGATGCTTTCAGGAACCAAACGGAGCGGGAAATGAAGCCCGGCGCAATGTTTTCAGTCGAGTTCTATTAAGCGAGACCAGCTTCGCATTCTGGAGCTCGTAATTAAACAGTTCATGACCTTTTTTGTGCAGCAGGGGGCGCTGCTGAGCAGAGTTAGCTTTAGCGATTCCCACCCAACATATCAGAGGCGTTTAACATTATTCACACAGAAAAGGTCCAAGATTCACAACTTCTTTGGTAAGTTTCTATCAACGTTTAGAAAACTGAAGCAAGTTAATTATTCCAGTGGAAATATAGTGATACACCTTGAGGTTTTGTTCATTTTAACAACTTAAAACCACAAACTTTACTGTATGCACTGCAAAAACATAAAATCTTAAAATTTACGTTTGGTCAAGTTCGTAGACCAAGTTGAAATAAGACAAAACCAACATACAAGTAACTTTTCTGCAAGAGGTAGGAGTTTGTTTAATATTGATTTTAAAAAGTAAAATGAGAAAAAGGTCTTGTTATAAGTGAAATAATTTGCCAGTGTATCTGGCGCTTCTTTAAAAAAAAAGTCAACGTTATGACCAACATCTTGCTGAACAGTTGCATGCAAGTTAATTTTGTCATATTTAAAGTTTACTGAGATATTTACACATGAAATTAGACAGAAAGGTTTTGGTAAGATTTTGTGTTTTTGCAGTGAATCAATGGGATTTTATGCAACAGACCAACACAAAGCAGCGTGAATTTGCTTATAAAATGGTAAAAATGTTTACAGCAAAATAACCCGACGGTGGAACTAGTAGTTTTTCTTATCAATACCAATGAATTATGGACTTGAAATAAGCTGCTATATCTTGTTGAAAAAAATACTTTTAAGTTAGTTTTTTTTATTTTATTTTAAGTGTACTATAAGACATTCACACTTGAATTTAGACCAAAAATACTTGGCAAGATTTTGCATGCAGCTAGGGGAGTTTAGATCAAAGAATATCATTGTGTTAGGATGGCCTAGTCAAAGTACAACTGTGTCAACACTTCATTTAGAATGACTTTGAACATCAGTTTTTCAGTCTAAATGAGTTTGAGCTTCTTTGTAAAGACAAACTGGCAAAAGATACTATTTCACTTTCACTATAATTTTGAACATTTGTCTATCGCATAAAATCCCAATAAAATTGAGAAATTCTGTTTTTAAAGTGCCAAAATGTGAAAACGTTAGAGCTCTGAATACTTTTATGGGAATAAGTGGGGGAGGTTTTTGACAAATAAACCAACCACTGACCTCCAAACTGTTAGAAAATGTGTCTGAACGATAAAATAAAAATGTGCGGCTTCAATCGCTGTCAAAAGTAATTAAATATCTGACCGAAGGCTTAAAATATTGGCAACAGTTTCTCATTAATGAATAAAACCGACCGTAAAGCAGCAGTTAGACAGTTTATAGGTAAAACCTCGGTTACTGCGGTGAGCCCTTCATGGAGGCGGGTCCGTTCTTCAGCTGGACCCTTCCGGTCCAACGGACTCCCTTTGTTTACGTTTTCCCGACTGGAGGACACAGACCCGCTGGCAGCCATGTTTGGCGTCCAGCTAACTCAGTGTGTGAGACACGCGAGACTCCGAGAGGCCGCAGGCCCTAAACAGGAAGCGATTATAGGAGGACGCAGTCCGACTCCTTCTCTCTTCTTCTGGCCTGCTGCAACCCCTGACCTCTGACCTGGAGAAAACATAGACAACAGTCACATTTGGAAAACAACAAAACTACTGAAAATCTTTTTGTTTTTTTGTTTTTATTACAAATCAGGAAACTCACGGCTACCAGCTATAAACTAAAATAAAATATTAGTTGTGCTGAAGAAATAATCAAACATTAGTTATGCTAATGCTAAAGCGCTACACCAGCATGGTATTTAGCAGAAGCTAATGCTAAAGCGCTACATCAACCTGGTATTTAGCAGAAGCTAATGCTAAAGCGCTACACCAACATGGTATTTAGCAGAAGCTAATGCTAAACAGCTACACCAATGTGGTATTTAGAAGAAGCTAATGCTAAAGTGCTACACCATCACAGTATTTAGCAGAAGCTAAGGCTAATGCAGTGAATACCCACATAATATGTAGTGAAAGCTAAAGTACAACATCAGCACAGTATTTACCACAAGCTCATGCTAACATGTTACACCACCAGAACACTTACCGCATTGTACTACATCAGCACAACATTTAGTGGAAGCTAACACTAAAGTGCTAACTTCAATAAGACGTTTGAAAGACAAAAATCTTCTAACGATTTTTATACTAGAAACCAAATTCCTTGGTGAGGTTTTGTTTTCATTGCTCTGAGCAGCTGATACCTGCTGCGGCGTCTGTGCTGGCCCCGCCTGTTGCTGCTGTTGCTGCTGCTGCTGCAATTGCTGCTGCTGCTGGTACTCCTCCTGCTGCAGCTGCCGGGCCAACTCCAAGTCACTGAGAGGTCCAGGAGCGCCTTCCTGCTGCTGCAGGGAAACCGCAACCAGGTAGTCCTGAAGCGAAACAATCGATCAATAACAATAATCAGGGCAGCAGGTACGCCGTCCGGCGAAGGAGTCCTGACCTGGTCGATCTGCCTCTGCTGCTCCTGGCTGCCGGCCGGCAGGTGGGCGGCGGCCGGCGAACGCTCCGGCGCGTGGCTCAGCCTGAAGTCCGAGTTGCAGAAGTTTCCGTCTCCTTCGACGTTATGGAGAGATTCCCAGACCATGCTCTCCTCCTGCAGGAAGCCCTGATCCGTCACCAGCAGGTACAGGTGGCCCTGAGGAGGACGCAGAGGGCAAAGGTCATTTTCACCCTCAGGACAGCTAAATAAAAACAAACATTATCTGACATTTTTTATTTGTAAACATCTACTGCAGGAAATATGTAATAATTTTGAAAGGGAAACAATTTTATTCCTGTTAATTAATTTATTCTTCTCTTTATTTACTTATCTATTTATTTATTATTGCGTTATTAATCGCAATTACTGAATTCAGTTTTGTAAGCAGGGTGTCTGTCTCCCTCTAGCGGCGTGTGGTGGTACTGCAGGGTGTCTGTCTCCCTCTAGCGGTGTGGTGGTACTGCAGGGTGTCTGTCTTTCTCTAGCGGTGTGTGGTGATACTGCAGGGTGTCTATCTCCCTCTAGCGGTGTGTGATGGTACTGCAGGGTGTCTGTCTCCCTCTAGCGGTGTGTGATGGTACTGCAGGGAGCGTTTCCTCCTCACCTTGTGTTTGATCATGGTGCTGAAGTGGTTGTTCCTGAAGAAAACGGAGATCTCTCCCTCTTTCGCCGTGGTGTTGAGCTCACAGAGGCCGTGGTACGACAGCTGGGTGGCCGTCGACTCCAGAAACTGCTCTGCCACCAGACCTACACAAACATAAAATTATTTAGAGCAGCAGAAAGTGGGCAAAAATGTTTTTCTTCTACTTTGAGTAAACTAAACACAAAATATTTTAATAAAATAAACAAAGCAGTTGGATTTTTGTAGGCATAATTATGTTGCAGATTTGCCAGGTTAAGAAAAGAAAAAAAAACAAAAAGATGTTACGTTTTCAAATTTTTTGTTGGTTTTGTAAAACAAACTTGCTTCTGCAAATCAGTCCTAATCAACAAAATCAGGCTTTTCTGACAAATCTACAAAAGGTCCGTATTAAATGTGGATCTGAACCAACTGTCTGAACTGGGAAACCAAAATTGGGCTATTCTTGAACTGGGATCCACCCAGAATCGCGCAGGGGGACGTAAATGGCCTTCGGGCCGAATTTTAGACCCTCTTAATTTAGAGACACATTTAAAGAACATCAAAATTTGGATGAAATGTGAAAAGGCTCTATTGTTTTTTTCTTTTTTTTTTAAAGTGAGTTAACAGGAAAAGCTGATTATTAGTGAGGGGCAGCTGAAGAGGCCTGCACTCGAACCGGCGGCAGCAGCATTGAACACGTTGTCCTACATGCCTCTTCAGGTCTGTGTGTGTGTTCAATGTGTGTGTGTGTGTGTGTGTGTGTGTGTGTGTGTGTGTGTGTGTGTGTGTGTGTGTGCTCACCTTCGCTGACTCTGCTGCTGTCTGCAGAGTGCTTGCAGTCAATAATTTTCTCCACCAGCTGGTTGTAGCTCAGCTTCCCCACAGCAGCCACAGACTCTGGACTCTAAATACACAAAGCGGACGGTTCTTCAACCAGACGAGTCCAGCAAGAGTTTCTGCTTCTATACTTCCTCATATGATGAATTTACAGAAGTTGCAAACTAATTTTCTCCATATTAGCTTACTGCTAACTAAGACTACTGCTAACGATTATTTTAATAATAGACAATTAATAGGATTAAAAATTGCTATATTTTACAAATTTTTAATTTTAATACTAAACTTCACACAAATCAATGCAAATTAAATGCAAACTGTACATATAATTGGTAAAGTTTTGGCATAATTATTGCTCTGAGTGTGTTGCCTGGTTAATGATTAATCGGTTACTAAATTAGTTGACGATTAATCACGACTAACCCGATTAATCGTTTGAGCGTCACTGCTAACTCTGGGTTAGCGTGTTACCTGCGGGTCCACCAGCCAGCCGTGGTACAGCGGGATGTTCAGCAGGTCGAATACGATGCACTCCGGCGTGTATTCAAAGTCCGTGACTCCCGTGAAGCGAACATTGACGTCCAGACCCGTGGACAGCTTCGGAAGAACCGCCATGGCGTCGCTCATGTTCTGCAGAAACAAAGCTGTCATCAGTTCATCAGCATTACTGCTGCAAGTTTAAATCAAGCCCTGATCAAACCAAGAAACACTAAGATTTCTGTCCGAAATATTCTGAAAGGCGACTCAGGAAGGAAGAAACCATCAATCCAAAAACAACATAAGGAGTCGCAATTTAAGACTTTTAAAGGCCATTAGCAATGAAACTTAAGACACAGCAGAAATGTCCTAAAGCAAATTTTATGTTCTAATTTAGTAGTAGTGTAGCATCATGTGTTGGAAACAAAAGTGAGCCAGTGGTGAAGGCGAACATCACACTTTCCCAAGACAGATAAAAGTTATATAACTAGCCAGCTAGTATATTAGGAGCTAGTTAGCAGTAGCCACAACAGCTCTGAGTCACAGAACACAATAATTATGTTTGTAGGTGACTCAAACATTTGCCTGGCAGTGAAATCCCTTAAAGAAACTCCAAAAACCTACAAGATTAAATACTCCTGATAAAAGCCAACTTATATTTCCTAAATGAATTTAAAACATTTTAAGGTCTTAATTTTAGGTACGTTAACATTTAAAGGATGCGCGGACATCCTGGCTTCTGCTGTGTGAAAATAAAATTCATTTTCATCTAGTTTCTATTGCAAATATCTACTTAAAATAAGACTAAACTAACTTACAAGCAACTTTTAAGCGAGATATAGGAGCTTGTATTGCCTAAATAATTTCTCTCACCGTTACCTAGTGAAATAAAAAGGAACATTTCTTAGAAAAAGAAGCGTTTTTGTTTTCAGTGTGTCGGTACCTGCTGGAAGTTGAGCTCCATGGCGTTCGTCTTCTCTCTGGGTGTGACTGATAAAACACACTCTCCTATATGACACACACACACGCACACATACACATACACACACACACACAAGTCGGTAAGATTACTAAATCAAACAGCTGCAAGTTTTTGTGCTTGTTGTTCACAGTCACTATGGAACCAGCTGGTTGTGAAAACAGAACATCCTGGATATTAGACGAAGTTTTTTTAATCTGTTTGATAAATAATCCTAATCCAGAAAAAAGCCAGCGTAACATTTGTTTTTCTGCTTCAGAGAAACGCAGAGATGTAAATCAGGAACTCACCCAGGTGAGCCATCAGCTCCTCAGTGGTGACCACTTCCGTCTGAGCAGGAAGTTTGGCCTAAATAAACAGCATAACGAAGTTAAAATCTGCTCAAATCCACAGCTTGGCTAAGATTTATTATGCCGGCAGCCTCTAAATCTGCAGAAACTATCAAATTCATGACCATTCATTTAATGATAGAAGTTTTTAATAAAAGCTGAGAATTCATCCTCTGAAATACTTTAATTTCTTTTCAAAAAATTATAGATTATTCTGACAAAAATGACATTTAAGGCAATGAATTGAACAGTCATTAATATATTTACACCAGGCTTAATTATTATGAACATAATTTGTTCACTTTGAATGAACATTTATTGTGTTTTTGTTAAAATTAAGTTTATTTTCTATTCTGTAGGATCTTATTGTTATATTTGGACCAGACTAAAAACACAATCCAGCTTCAGTAAAATTATGAAGCTTGTGAAGTTACTTTGGTTTCATAAATAAATCAACAGCAGACTGTCCTGGTAGTGATAATAATCTGATGTTTGCTACAACTTTATGCTGGTAATGTTATGAATTATTATAATATAAATTCAAATTCAAAAGTATTTTTTAGTCCGAAGGAAAAATTAAATTTAAAATATATTAAATATAAATTATACTGAGTACATATAATTAAATTAATTGTATTTAGACTAAATAGTCAGATAGATAGACTAAATTATATTAAACATACAACTTTATTACCGATACTATTCTGACTTTCTTCTTGTACTATTATGAATTTATTCTCACATTACTACGACTTTATTCTCATTAGTTTGTCTTTATTCCTGTATGATTTTATTCTAGTAATTTTATTACTTTATTCTCTGTTTCTAAAACTGAATCGTATTATCAAGAGCTTTAAAGGACGGTTTGATTCACCTTCCAGCGCAGGAAGAGCGTGTTCATGATGGCCAGCAGGGGGCAGGGTCCGTTCTCGCTCTGAGTAACGATGGGAGTCTTCTTCTCCTTCCAGGTGATCCACTTCACCAGGTAATAAGCCGGCATGGCAGGTCCTGGCTCTGCAGGAGCTACTGCGGCTACAGCAGGAGCTGCAGCGGCGGCGGCAACAGCTCCCCCTGTGGTCAGGATGAAAAAACTTAAACTTAATCATAAACTTAAACAATTATAACAACATCAATGGCTGTAAAACATCTGTGAAATAGTGATGAGATTAAACAAATCTTTTTTTAAAACTGCTGTGTTTTCATCCAGCAAATCTGTTTTTGTAATTCCAACTTGTGTATTTTTATGCTAATGAGCTGCGTTTCCATTGGATGACGCCATTGCATGTTTTTAACAAATTAAGTTCATTCAGAAGTGATTTTTGCTGCGTTTCTTATTTAATGGAAACAACACAATTGTGAAATTGTGTTTTTTTGAGCTTAGACAATGAGCTTAGACAAAGATTTGCGCTTATTATAATGTAAATGCAGCTAATGACGGTTAAATCCAGAGGGATGATCTCACCTGCCGCTTCCAGCGCCTCGTCCGCTTTCAGACTGGGAGCCTCGGCGGACGGAGAGCCGCCTTCGGCGCCCGGAGCGAAGCAGGTGGATGACAAGCCGTCCTCGATGTCCAGAGAGTTTCCCGTGGTCGTGACGCCGTCGGAGAGGTCCAGGCTGGGAATGGAGAAGGACGCCGAGTCGGAGGATTCCCGCTGCTCGTCGGAGTCCGCCGCCGTCATCCCAGATGAACTTTCCTCCAGGTCCGGGTCTGGAGCTGGAAAACAGAGCGAGAGAGAGAGAGAGGATGATTCAGGCTGATTTAAGTAACAGGAAGGCAACAGAACAAAACAGGAAGAAATTTCATTACTCAGAGGATTTGCTCTGACATAAAAATCAATCTAAAACATTTCACATGGCTGTGGATGCACGACACAGCGGCGTTAATGTCGGCACTTCTTAACATATCGTATCAGTTCGATAAATAAAACCAGGCTGATATGAGAAAACTGTATTTATTTTTAATCTTGTTTCTGACTGTTTCTGGTTGTTTTCGAAAAAGGTGTTAAAACTGTAGTGAAAAAAAATAAACATCAGATATCGGCCATTACAGCAAAATTAAATTTGGATATCAATATCGGTACAAATTTTAATATCATATTTTGACTGATAAAGTCAAAATCTGTTAATGGCAGTAAAACACAAACTTTATGACATTATTAGAAATTTGCAGCTTGATTTTATCCTATTTTTACTTTAAATATTATCTTACGAACCTGCAGAGAATCCAGGCAGCAATTTAAATGTTGCACCTTAAAATTTAAATCTGTGATTTTTTTCAAACAGATTTGATTTTAACCTTTTTTTTTGCTTGCTTTATTTTCTAAAAATAAAATTAAAGATTTTTTAAAACGTAGTTTCTATTTTGATCCCTTCTTGTGAGTTTTGTGACAAAGTATTTGAGCCAGTCAACGAGAATCTGTTTAATTATGAGAACACAGTTATGACAGTAGCAAAAAAAGACTCAATTTTACAAGAAAAGCCTTAAAATTAAAGAGAAAAGTTACTTTAATGTGAAAAAGTTGAGAGGTAATGTTATTTTTTTTGAAAAAGACACAGTGGCTTGTAAAATTGTTTCAAAGTTACTGGTAATTTGGTGATGATGTGTTGAAAAGAATTTAGGTGTTTACCAATGTCTGGTCAGCAAAGTTTACATTTTGTGGCTATTTTTTATGCTGGCGTTCCCATAAACTTACAACTTTATTCAACTTTATTCTGGTAATTTATCATTTTATTCTCACCGTTAATACAAAAGCCTCAATATTTTATTGTGTAATTTAATGTCCCAGAAAGCAGAAGCTGAACTTGTCAGACAAGATGGCCACCCAGGGCGTGATGACATCACTCTGAAAATCAGGAAGTAAAAAAAACAAAACAAACAAACAAAAAAAAACAACAAATTTTCCAAAAATTAAATTAAATTAATTAATTCTGACAATCTAGATTCACTAAAGTTGAAAATCTACAAAAAAACAAAACTATTCAGCAGCTACTTTTAAATAAAAATGTACTAAACCTGATAAAGTTCAGATGGATTATAAGAGCTACAAAACAGCATACAGTTTCAGTTATAGGAGGAATAATAGAGGATTTCTGTTTCAATATCAAAACAAAACACCTTTTTTCCAACCAAATTAAATTTTATTTAATATTTCTAAAATATTAGTTATACTAAAAGTTTGTTTTAAAATAAACTTGAACAGAACCCCACACTGTTTACATTTATTTCCAAGAAAATACGATTTAATCCCATTTATTAAGCAGCTGCTGGGTTTTTTTGCCCGTTGTTTTGCTCTGCTGGCCTGCTGCCACTCATATCCAGTAAAAACAAAGGATCATTGAAGCGTTTTTCTGCTCCGTCTCAGTTTCCTGAATATTAACCAGCTGGAATGCAGCCGTACGAAATACAGCAAGCCAGTTTGGCATTTAATGTCCTGCTTACACTGAGGGGACAGACTGTCACCGGATTCATGCCACAAACGTCTGAAGCCTCTTTATTTCAGCTCCCTTCCACAAATATCAAACTACAAGTGGATTTTAAAATACATTTAGGAAGTTTATTGTTAGAAACTCCTTAATCTTTAATATTTAATTTGTAATAAATCATAAGGTTTGTACTGATAACAGCCTGGTCCTACAGTAAGAGTATCTTGTACAGGTTAAAAGTCCAGAGACGTCTGTTAATGAGTAGAAAATGACAGATATTATCAGCAGCTGCTGCAGCTTCAGAGAAAATAAAGATGTTTTCTCTGGGTATATATAAATAAACCTTTTAGAAATATACTACATAGAACCACAGATCCACATCAGCTGTGAAAAGATTAATGCAGCTGAGGTCAACTAAAGCAAATTTACAGAGGTTTTAGTTAGTTTAGTCGGCACCTCGGGGATTTCCTCTGTTTTTACTCACTAAACTTGTTTTAACATAGCTTGTTTCAATATATTTTTTAAAATACCCACATTTATCTTTCATCCTATTATAAAATAATAAGAAATTGTCATATTTGACTCCAATTAAAGTGCATTTTTGGAAAACCAAGGTAAAAAAAAAAAGCATTATTCCAACATTTTACTGAAAAAGACTAAATTAAAAAGCAGATGCTTTCTACTTTTGGGAACTACCAGAACACCACTCAGCATCTTCCGGGTTAAAGTTAGATGAAGAGATTTTAGTTTTACATCAGTTCTGTCTGTTCTGAGTTACTTTCAGAATGTTTTAAGTCGTCTGTCTCTTTAAATCCAAATTAACTCCCAGTCACACCCACCAACTCAAAGTGTACACTCACAGATTAAAATGGCCGCCAACAGACAAACTTACACAACTGGATATCTTTGAACACAACCAACAAGAATGCTGAAGTGTTTTCCCGGACGGTAATTCAACAACAAAACACTTGGCTTTTCCGGAACCAAAAGTGCTGGAACTCAACTTGGGTTGCTAGGTGACGGGCGGAATGCCGCTGGGGTTGCTAGGTGACGGGCGGAATGCCGCGAGGTGACGGGCGGAATGCCGCTGGGGTTGCTAGGTGACGGGCGGAATGCCACTGGGGTTGCTAGGTGACGGGCGGAATGCCGCTGGGGTTGCTAGGTGACGGGCGGAATGCCGCTGGGGTTGCTAGGTGACGGGCGGAATGCCGCTGCGGTTGCTAGGTGACGGTTAGGCTCCTGATTTGTGATGTCAAATTCTCCAAGTTTTTGAAAGGACCCCTCAGAAAGACTAAGTTTCATTTTGGACCACATTAACACTCTTAAAGGACCGGTTGTTTAAAAATGTATTGATAAAACCCATTAAAAAACTGCTAAAGTATCAATAAATAGCTGCGTATTCAATACGTTCTCCCTTAAACGGTATAGAACATTCAGGGTTTTATGATTATTTTTCAGAATCACTGATTTTCTGTTGCTTATTTAGAAAGGAGTAAAATTGTAAATAAAATTAAAAAAAGTGAAAAAATGCTTCCATCTCTAGATTTGACCTGAATTGCAGTGTTCAAGAAATCACAACAAACTGGAGGGATCGATTGATATAATTTGGCATCTGGAGAATAGTCGGCCACATAAAAGCTCTGGTAGGCCAGGTTTGGCCCCTGGGCCTCGAGTTTGACACATGTGCCATAAAACATTAACTTATTACCGAAATATGGCTGAAATAAACACTTATTTATCCGTGATGTCGTCTTACCTGGCTCTGCTCCTCTTCCTGCTCCCCCTTCAGTCTTTATGTGTCTGAGCTGGACCGACAGAGTTTCGTCCTCCGTCGTAGCGATGGTCATCGTCTCGTTTTCCGACAGACTAGGCGATGATTCGGGTGGAGTGGGCGTGGCCTCGTCATCCTCCTCCGGTTCTTTACTGCTGACGTTTTGGACTTTCGCCTCCCAGTCGGACTTATTGGTAAAAACAGAGTCGTTCGTTTCTTTGGAGCGGCTCTCCGTGTTCAGACTCGGCTCCTCTTTGCTGCGTCCAATCAGCAGGCTGTCTGGAGCGGCTGGCGGAGCGGCTGGCGGAGCGCTGGATTCTGCCATAATCAGCCAAACCGATGAAACTGGATGCAGACAGACTCGGGCTTTCACTTTCCAGGTTTTAAAGGAGAAATGAATTTATGGCTCATGAGATCAGCACATCTATCTTCAGAGTGGTTTAAGTGGAAGATGCGGCTCTGTGGGTTGTGAAGAACATCTCAATGTGACCAAATTCTGCTGAAACTCCCAGAAAAAAACTGCATTTTTCTGCCTTTGTTTCTGTAAATAAACATCTACAGAGTTCCAGGTGCCAGTCAGGCTCTCATCTTGACTTGAAGAATGAACACTGGAGAACTGAAAGAATGACTGTCCTCTTAGTTGTCGTTCCGGGGTCAGAAAAGGAAGGGAGGATTTTCTGAGTCTTCAGTCAGCAGACAGACCTGAAGAGAGAAAACAGAGATCCGTTTGTGGTCACTTTGTTATCACAGATATAATTCTGCTAAGGGCTGAAACAGTTAATCAGATTAATCTCTAATTATTTGGATGGTGATTCTGTGGGCATTGAGGATGTCCAATAGCAGTCCATCTCCCAACGAATCTGAAGAAGCCTCTGACTGAAGAATGTATGACAGTCTGATGATTGTCTCAATTTCTGGGCAGTAGAGATGATATTCCAAAGCAGCATGTACTGGATGACATAAGTTGTTAGCAAGCATTGCTAATCCACCTCATTTGCTTTGCCACCCCTCTTATACTCTCTGTCTGCCTGAAGAGAGATGTTGGAGTTGGGGATAAGAGTCTGTATAATCTGCAAAATGTTGCATAAAGTGTAATCTCATCTGCTGAGGCAGCAGCATCAGAACCGGAACTTAAAAAACCCTCAAGAACCTGATAAAGAAGGCTGGTCCTGGTTCTGTTCCGGTTCTATACCTTTGGAGAAGATGATGCGAAGGATTCTTCATAAAAATCAAGAAAACTATGCACAACCCTGAGCATCCTTTTCATGAGACTGCTTTATTACCTCACAGCAGTGTCTTCAGGCAGAAGATTCTCCAGAGCTGCTGTAAAACAGACTGCTACAGGAGATCTTCCCACCCCGCAGCATCAACAACAACCCTTTGAAGAATCTTGGACAATAGAGCTATTCTCTTTGATTATTAAGGTATTTCTGAATTGAATTTATTGAAATATATAAAGTAAAATTTGTCACAGTGTCCCATAGTTTTAATATAAAACAAAATTACTTAAATTTGCAGCTTTTGAGACTCTGCAGATGCCTTAATTATCACAAAATGATGGTGTTATTTAAAAGTTCTTTCAGTGTTTGTTTGTTTTGACTCTTTTGAAAATGTTGCTGCCCTATATGTGGTCAGGTGACCTCGCCACACCTTGCTTTGTAGCTTCTAAACAGGAAGTAAACATATGGAACTGTCTGATGTATGTTATCGTTTGGAAGTGAAAGGTAACCGAAGTGAGGGTTTTCCCTTTAAATTAACCAAATGGCTACCTTGACAACGATCATTACCCAGCAAGGCGTCTGCTTAAGTTGACCAGAATGCTTCCTAGTCAGGTAAGAAAACACAGCGTCGCTCTATTAAACACATTTTATTAGCCAAAACTTTCACCTGAAACTGTTGTTTCAAACTCCTGACAGAACGGGCTTAGCAGAGAGTTTTTAAAACTCGTCTCACCTCAAATGAAACCTGCCTCAGCCCAGAAACGCCCGTCCTGCTGATGCCTCATCATCTTAAGCAGCTTTCTGACACAACTCCCCCCGTTAGCAAACTTGCAGCTAGCTTCCCTGGGCTAACCGAGCTAACTTACCTACTAAAACAGCAACAACATACACTGATGTGGTGGAAAGTGTAAGAGAAACACGACGCCGATTGCTGCTGTCACTTTTGAGAAGAAGATATGTTTTAAACGCCTCACCTTTTCAGCATCGACTGCGCCTCGGTGATGTGCGCTGATGGTAGCTGCTGAGCAGGCATGCTAGCTGTTTACATTCCTCTCCGCTAAGCCCCGCCCACCAATTGGTAACTGACACGTCACAGCTCGAAGCGTCAGTTTAACCTCCCTACACAAAACTTGTGTTTATAAAATATGGGTTTAAGGTGGATTATTCTACAACCGTATCCGTGCGCCGGGCAGCAATAACTAACTTTTATAGAGAGAACGAGCGGCCATTTGTCAACTCATGCTGCGTTTTGTTAGCCTCGGAAAACGGAGCTTTCGTGGGGGGAATGACGTCGCTCGTGTTGCATTTTCAAAAATTCTGGGTGAAAAATCTTTAAATCAGGTGTTCATCTAATTTGGAGTTACAGATAATGTTGGGGTTTTTTTTAAATTAGATTTGTGCTAGAAATAAATACTTTCTGGTCATAAATATTTGAGGTGATAAATAGTTTTCACAGTTTTATGAGTGGCTTTCCAATTCAAGGAAATTAGATTTATATCTAATTAATGAGAAGTGTGTTGTCATTTGAACACATAAAGGTTGTAACAGTAATATGGTAACAATTTGCGGAATATTTAGTGTCCACAAGAGGCAATGAGAAGATGTAAGAAGCCCCTTTATGCCTTATTAAGAAGTCATTTGTTAGAGACAGAGCCGGCCCAAAATATAAACAAACTAAGCAGCCTCACAGACCCAAAACAATGCTTGAATTTGAACATATATCTAGAAATGTAATTTATCTTGGGCTTGACTTTCTTTACTTTAGAGCTGCCAAGGACCAAAATATTTAAATTATTAGCAAAAATAAAATTTTGCATCCAAAAAACTCAAAAGAACAGATGCAGAAAACCATGATACCAACAACCTGTAACAATTTTAAACCAACCTCCTCTTGTATGAAATTGGAATTTGTTGAGTACCCTTCTGGTGACCTTTAATTATGTAAATAATTTTTTATTTATTTTAAGGTTTATATAAAAAAAAACTAAACTAATCACTAGGCTGTAATTTTCATTAGAAAGCTATCAGGTTTCCTATGAATCCTGGACAGCTGATAAACTTTGTTTCACACAAAGACAAAGTTTGAAGAGTCTTGGAAATGACTGAGACAAAACAAACAGAAACCTCTTGTCTGTTTTGTGTCTGGAAACGGAGATAAAACAGAAGCAGATCTTCTGTCTGCACTCAAACAGACATCAGGGAATTAGTTTTTTATCAGTCCAGTTTTTAGTTAATCCAGTTAACTCAGTTAATTTAAGTTTTCCAGAAAAACATATTCATTTAGAAGACAAACACAATTCATGTCCAGAAATCTAAACAAATCATTACCGACACATTTAAATAAAATTACATATGTCCAAATTATGTGCTTCTTGTTTTACACTGCATCCACATTTATTTCACTATACTAATTATTAAAGAAATAACATCTAAGGATAATAGCGTTGCTAACTGCAGCTTTACAAAGTTATTTAAAAAACACATCAGCATAGAAATGGCTTGGTGCTAAGTAACCACAAGGTGGCGCTGTCACAGCAGTTTTTCTAGGTTTATTAGTATTTTAATGTTTTAAATGAGTTATAAACTTTACAAGTAAGAAATTTTTTCATTTATTTTTCTAAAATAGAGACACTTCAAAAGTGAAATGATGCAATAAAAGGAGAATAAACCAAATTAAAATCTTTATTTAAGAATTAACAGCTGCTTTCAACACTTATTTATTTATTTTTTTCCAGTTTACATTTTGAGCCTCCACTGCTGCCAAATGAAGGATGAGGTTTTACTGATGAGTTTCAGGTTAGTTTCACAGAAAGAGCCGAGAAAAAAAACTGAATGTAAGCAAAAACAAAAAACATTTGCAGCTGTCCACCTTTTGTAAAATTTAGCAACCAACAAAAACTGTTAAATTGATATTTGGAGCCTTTTTAATAGTTTTTAATGTGATTTAATGGTTCTTTCTTCATGGAAGTTGACTCTTCCTCGTCGCTCCACTCAGGACTGGATTGCTTCTGGAGCTGACTTCTTGTGACAGAAATCTGTAAAGGGAAATAAAAGACGAGTTATCTGGCGTTGTTGGTGGCGTCCTGGTGGTTTTGTTTACGGCGGCAGACCTGCCACTCCGTCGTAGGTGTACGGTTTGTCGTGTGGGACTCCCAGACACTCGGCCATTTTCTTGAGGTCATCGTGGTCGGCTTGGTGTTGCTTCACATCCTGGTGCGAACCCTCCCTCCCTGATTCACAGACAAAACAAGATCACGTCAACAAGACGTCCCAAATAATAAACCATGACGTAAATTACCCTTGCTGAATTTATTAATGTCAGTGAGTGTCTGTTTTACTGTAGCTAAGCAGGAAATTCATCGTTGGAGATTTGTAGGTCATCAGCAGACAGTCGTCGCAGCTCTCGTAGAATTCAACATTTCCGGTTTCGTTGAAGTTGATTTCCACTCCGTTCTTCTCCACTCCTAATAAATACACAAATCAGGCTGGTTACACCGATGCAAGCAAAGGCACAAAACACCAATTATACACCAAAAATATCAAACATATATGGTGAATATTTACAGTGCAAATATCTTTGTACACTTGAAATATGACAAAATGACTTACAAGTCACTTTTAAGCAAGAGCTAAGAGTTTGTTTTAAGTAAATATTTCCACTGGAACATTATTTCACGTTAAGGGATTTTCCCATGTCATAAATGAGGCATTATTCTCTGAAAGTCAAATGATTGTTAATTTATTCTGAAGAAGTTATGTCGTGTTTGATTTTTCACCCAGTTTCGCTTATTTCCATTGGACCTGAAACAATTAATCCGATGAATCCTGATTAATTGATTTTTAAATTAATCGTCAACTACTTAGTAATCGATTAATTAGTAATTAGTACGACTCAGAGTAGTAATTAAACCAAACTGTACAATAAATAAATACATTTTGCATTTAAGAAAAAAATAATTTTAGCCAAATTCCTCAACTGGTATAGTTTTAGTTTTACTTGCTAACTTTATTGAATTTTAAGCAATAAAAAATAATTTTCTCATTTAGAAAAGGAATATAATTATTTCTTTATTTGCATCTTCGAATACATATTTAGTGGTTAAAGTGGTCAAATAATTTTTTTTTAGAATTTTGAATTTTTGATTAGCTGGTTAATCAGCTAATCATCAGAATAATAAATAGATTAATTGATTACTAAAAATAATCATTAGTTACAACCCCAGTTTTCTTTATCTCCTGTTGCTTTGTGTTGACTTCAGACTAAGACATTAAAAAGCCGACTCACTAAAAATATTCACAATTCACATATCTGTCCTGTTTTGGGTTTATGTTTGTGTGCAACTTACTGACTGACTGAGTGGCCAGTGTGTGATGTTCGGCGTCGTCAGAGGGAATCGTCAAGTTCATAAAGTAGATGGTGCAGGAATCGCTAGAAGTCGATGACGCCGGTTAGAAACGACACCAGCAGTCTGCTGAACTTTAAACTCCCAAAAAAGATTTACTGAACCGCAGAGCCTTACCAAGAGTTTTTCATCTAGTCTCTAGTGCAAATATCCTGTTAACTTAAACTACAATTCACTTTTTAGCAAGATTTAGGAGCTTGTTTTGAGTCAATAATTTGTTAATTGTGATCTTTAAAAGTTTCACAAGAAGATTTTTTCATTTATTTCACAATAAACCAGCGCTAAGCCGTTACCAGTTTTGTCTTATTTAAGTGTTATTTGCACAAGAGACTAGACCAAAAGTACTTGGTAAGATTTTGTGTTTTTACAGTGCAGCTTTTATTTAGCTTCAGTTTCTGAGGGGTTTTACTGTTTTATTCATGTTTAAACTTACGAGAATTTGTTCCTCTCGATGTACTCGATTGTTTTGTTGTCAGCAAGGAGTTTGTACTCAACGTGGGAACTGGTTAAGTTCCCCAGTAAATATTGGCCAGTGTGAAAGTCAGTAACGGACCAGATCAGAACCCATTCGCCATAAATCTGCAGGAACACAGAAGAGAGGGAATGCTTGATGAACAGTTAGAGATCTAAGAATTATTAAAATGTTTTTAAGGAGATTGAACTGGTGATATGACTTTTAGAGTAAATCACCGCAAAAGCTGCAGGACATTTAATCAGGGCTTCAAAAAACACAAACTCTGAAGTATTTTATGTTTTGTTTCTAGAACAAATATCTTAGTGCACTTGAAATTACAGGTAGCGTTTCAGAAAAATATAGGTTTATTTTAGAATTCTGATAAAAAGTACTAGTTGTTACTAGTACAGATTATTTTATTTAAAACAAGACATATAACACTAAACAATGTTTAGTGTTATATGTGAGATAATTTGCCACTTTTTCAACAATATTAAAGAATTATTGGCTTAAAGTTCTTAAACCAAAATTAAGAAATTACTAGCTTACAACAAACTCCCATCTCTTACTAAAAAGTTACTTCTAAGTTATTTTTGTCTGCTTTCCAAGTGTACTAAGATATTTGCATTAGGAACTAGACAAAAAGTTCTTGATCAGATAAAATTTTCCTGCAGTGAAACATTTGAAAATGCCTCATCCTAGTGATCTAAGTGACCAGAACCAGACTCACCTTATGCAGGTTTTTACTGGGCAGCCGTTTGGCCAGACCCTGGCACTCCTCTGGAGCCGGTGCTGCACTGCAGCCGATCGCTGCTACCAGCAGCAACGCAATCTTTGCTGCAGCCATCCTGCTTTCAGACCCAACAGTGACACAGTCACTGAGGCCGGTCTGTTTTATAATGAGCTGGGCCTCAGCTGCTGTGGCTGCAGGGGCCCGGAGTCCAAAGATAATGTGTGTTCAGGGGGCGACTTATCTCCGACTCATCCTTTCATTCATCAGCGGAAACGTTTTTAAACTGAAGAAAAACATCTAAAATCACCAGTTTATCAAGTTTCATTTTGTCAAACCTCCAAGTGTTGGATAAACTAGTTTTTAGGTTAGCACTTAAAAACTGAAAGAAGAGAAAGACAGGAGTGGGACCTATTTCCCAGAATGCTTAGCGGCATGTTTTTGTGTCCTGAGATGGACATGAGTTACATGACTCTTGTTATGAAGGCAAATGTTTATTTTAATGTCCAGTTCACCCTAAATGTTTCTGAGCTTTCATAATGATGTTTAATAAGATTAATTATTGGGTCAGAAATTTTGCTCATACAATTTGAAACAAGAATTTAAATTATTCTGAGGTAAAATACGTAGCTATTTTAACTTGATATTGTGAATGACAATAATAGAGAAATGTGGCTCTATAACCAGGTGAGGGCAGTTTCTTTTCTGGCATATTGTGAAGTAATTATTTGTAGCATTAAGTTAAAACTCATAATTCAAGATTAATGAACTTAAAAAACAATGTTTAGACAACTTGTCTCATTAAATCAACTGTAGGATTTTCAAGTTAAACCTCCTTCAAATATTTTACAGTGCAGGTTTCTTTTTCCTTTATGTATTGTCTATGAATTATTCCTTATTTCTGTTGGCATTTTGGATCTTCTTTATGTCCGCCTTCACCGGTCTTTTGTGGGTTAACACAAAGAGTCAATATTTGTTGATCAGTTTTATTTTCTTTGCAGCTTAAAGACTACATGTTGCACAAGAAAAAACATTTTCGTCATTGTGCAAATAAGATGCAGAATGACTATAAAGAATTTGGCAAACTGATGCTCTCCTCTTCTTTGCAAAAACCTGCAGAAACAGACAAAAGAAAAGGAAAACCTCAGAACATTAGACTGTTGGAGCAGAAAAACCTCAAAGCAGTTCGCACCTTTCTCAGGCTTGTGGAGGAAGTCTGGTTCCCCAGAGAAGCCCAAGCAGCTGGCCTGCTTCTTAAAACGCTCCATGTCAGCCTCCGTCATGGCCGATTCTCTGCCTGGAAAACAAGTAATAGGAAGTAATTAATTTAATTAATTTACAGTTTGGAAGAAAAACAAGAAAATGTATCCATGTGACTGATTTCTTCTCACCTAGAAAGTAAAGGGAACGAGCGGTGATTTCGTTCTGGGCGTTTGCGTGGCTGAGTTTAAATAGCTGAAGGAGGATTTCGATGTTTTTGGCGGTGCTGTTTATCATCAAGACCAAACAGCCGTCGGAGCACGGCAGCACCTGAGTCTCAGAGGTCATGTTAAGATCTGGGAATAAACACAGAAAAAAGTGACAAAACACGAGATAATCATCTGGAAAATGTTTAAAACAACTGAAATTAAATAGAATTAATAATAATTTAGTCAAACCACGGAGTATTACGATCCATTGGATGGATCTTAATTTTCATATTTATTCATGTTTTAAGATATATATTTTTATAATGTTTTTATATTTATCTGGCAAAAATAAATATGAAAATTAAGTAATAAAATTATGAGAATAAAGTCAAAACATTGCAGGAATAGGATTGTAGTTTTACAAAAATAAAGTAATAAAATTTCAAGCATAAAGTCTTATTATTTAGAGTTAAATCTAAATAATATGAGATTAAAATAAAAATAAAATATTACAGGAATAAAATCCTTATGCAATTATGTAATTATGACTTATAATAAAAATAATTTCAATAATTTTATTTTCTTACAATGGCCCTAATACTCTTGTACATTATCTATATGATTTAAAAAGGAAATTAATAGAAATTTAGGTGAAAATCTGGAAAAAGACAATTCAAACTGAGAAAATGTGCAGTGTTCGTAAGGACAAATAGATAAAAAAAAAAAGAAAATAAACAAATGTAAAATCCAGTCCTCCAATGGTTTTTAATTGGAAGCTCTAGGCTGACCTCTCCTGCAGGATTTTGACTCTTTGTGTCAGATCACATTGGGAAACTTACATGAGGACGTTATGGTGTTGCCCTCTATCTTCATGCTCGGGGAGTTTTTCATGCAGGTTCCATTTCTAGGAAAAAGGTGAGTTCACAACCTTAAAGCTGAACTATTGAGCTTTGTTGAACAGATTAGGATAAGTCTATTGTCTCTAGAAAACATGTCCATTACCACTTTTTACACAAAATCATTCTGTGATGAGATTTTAGTCTGGTCAGTTCTTCCTGAGTATCTTCTGTTTTAGTGTCTCTGTCACTTTAAAACCAAATAAGACGCTGCTGGCCACGCCCTCAACTCAATGTTTACAACCAAGTGGGGTGTAGCAAAGGGTTTCTACATGGTGAGTCAACAATAAAACAAGTGTCTTTTCCAGCAGCCATTGTACAGTCCATTAAATGGTAACAATCTGTTCTGGATTTATACCATCAACTAATTTGCTATTGCGCTAAACCCCCCCCACTTTTTCTTTTTGTGTCACTGTAATTATAAAGATAGTACATGATTTAAAGACTGCTTCTCAAAAATAAAAATAAAATAGTACAGTTTATATATCTTATCATCTCATAAAACACGTGGTTATAATAAAAAATAAAGATTAAATAGCCTGGAGGGCACATTGATGGAGTAAATAGCTAACAATCCCATGAGTTCAATAAACAATTTTATATTGAATTATAATCTTTCAACAGAATTACAACAATTATTTTTCCTGAAGAGAACTCTAACATAGTCTAGAAAAATAGGTCCCTCTATAACAAGTAGTATTTAAATTAGTACAATTAGCTTTGTTGATTTTTAAGAATAATTTGGATTGTGCTTCCGGATCACTTTGTGCAGTGACCAAATAAAAACCCAAAGTTGAGTAAACGGACTGGAACTCAGCTTGGGTTGCTAGGTGACGTGCTGGAACTCAGCTTGGGTTGCTAGGTGACGGGCTGGAACTCAGCTTGGGTTGCTAGGTGACGGGCTGGAACTCAGCTTGGGTTGCTAGGTGACGGGCTGGAACTCAGCTTGGGTTGCTAGGTGACGGGCTGGAACTCAGCTTGGGTTGCTAGGTGACGGGCTGGAACTCAGCTTGGGTTGCTAGGTGACGTGCTGGAACTCAGCTTGGGTTGCTAGGTGACGGGCTGGAACTCATCTTGGGTTGCTAGGTGACGGACGGAGCTCCATTGGGGTTGCTAGGTCAGAGGCAGTGCCTCCTGTTTTGTTACATACTGCAGATTTTTGAAACGGCTCAAAGTCCAGACACCAAAAAACATAAATTCATTTCAAGAGCAGTTGTGTGGTTTTTCCAAACACTCGTGTCGTTTTTAGAATCGTAAAGACTCAAATGGAAGTACAAAAACATACAAAACGTGCAAAAAAAAAACATGAACTTATTGCCAAAAACTGGCTGGATATTTATTTCTCAATATATATATATAGCTTTGGGTTGTTTTTAGAATCAAATGGAGTACTCCTATTTATGTTTATTTATGTTTACTTATGTGTAATTACGTGTATTTATGTTTATTTATGTGTGAGCATGCTTTCCTTTCCTGTGCAGTTTGGCTGAATACTTTCTTTTAACAGTTTTTGGAAGTTTGTCTTTTTCAAGTTCATGTATCCAGAAGTTTCAGAATTTATTTATTTATTTATTTATTTATTTATTTATTTATTTATTTATTTATGTGTTCTAATGTCAGAAAAATAGTCAGTTACAATTAGCTTGACTGATCAGATAAAATATTCAGTGTCACCTTTACAGAGGAATGAAGTCGGTTTTTCATTTTATGGGTTTTTCGTAAAAAACTCGTAAACGGTTAAACGATTTGACACACAAACTGAAAAATACTTCCATATAACCACCAATAGAACGATGTCTTGTAATTGTATTTATGAAGAGGTACTGCCTGTTTATATAAAACAACTCAGTTATCCAACATTTTCAATTATTATGAACAAATAGCTTTCAGTTTTTTGCTTTTTTCTTCCTTTTTCTATTTACAACTCAGTAATTCTTTGATGTTGTGTTTTCCTTTTATCTCTATACATGTAGCAGATTTGTATATTTACTATTAACTCACAACTTGCTTCCTTGAACCATGACAATCTCATTGTTGCCTGCCGGCGACGCTGTAAGGTTCACCCAGGAGCTTTCGGTTAACTTCAGCATCGCATTATGAAAGTCGTGATCCGTGTAGCCTGCAAGGAAATTTTTTTTTCCATAGACCTGCAAACAAACAAGGAGCTGGTTAATGGTCAGAACATGAGACATGAAGGAATAACTGATTTTATTTTAAATGTTTGTTGTGTTTCTACTGTTTGCAGTTGGTAAAATGCTGGTTATCCAGGTTAGCTATCTGTTTAGCTACATAGCTGGTTAGCTTTGTGGCTAACTAGCCAACCAAGACACTTTACCATTTGGTTATCTGAATAACGAAATTATTATTTGATTATTTACATCCAAAGTACAATTTAGATATGAATATGTTCACTTTTTAGAGAACATCAGGTCCAAGTTTGCAGAAGAAGATTTTGACAAAGATATTCTTATTAAAATCCTGTTTAGACAAATGTTACACAAGGAGCTAATGCTCATTTTGTGACTGGATTGTATAAATGAAAAAACACAATTTCACCACAGTGTGTTTTCCAAGAAATGCAATTAAAATCATAAATTTGTTCATGCAATAAATCATTAAAAAACATGGTGCGCCATCATCCTCCATCTACTTCCTGTTGTTTTCTTCTGCCTGGTTTGCGCCGTGGCAACATCTGGTTGTTGATCGTGTGATTTGTATGATGCAATAAAAGTGTTTCCATTGCAGTTTTGTGAAATAAAACAACTTTGATTCAGCTGAAAAATGACCACATCCTAGCGATAAAAGTTATCAAAATATTTACACAACGGAAACACAAATAGAATCACAACATAAAAATTGTTTGGCGTGAAGTAGTAACGGGGTATGAATGAGAGGAAGTGTTTACCACAGACGGGTCAGCCAGAGAGACAGGTGTGACCAGAGGCTGGCATTCTTCAGGTGAGAGAGCCGAGCCAATCAGAAGCAGCGAAGCAAACAGCAGCGTGTTGAGCCACAGGTTCATGACGACAATACAGAGACAATCGGGTCAAAAAAGGATGCAAGAAGAAGGAGCTACAGTAGTAAATCCTGTGAGCTGCTTGAATTTTATACAATCTGATTAGGTAACAAATCTGTGGACTTTACAGCAGTTGTGTAAGAACAGTTTTTTTTTTCAAATTGGGATTTTCCTATGTATGGTTTGTTTGACCTGTGGGAAATTTTGCAATGATAGTGTCTCGTTTGTGTAGCAATCTTTTTTTTGTTTTTGTTTGTTTGACTGACTTTTAACATCGAGGACTTTGTGTGGATTGATCAAGATTAAGGTCAACCCACTCAAATATTGATTTCTGTGAAGTTCAGATCCACAAAAGTTCCTGGAGAATTTCCACTAGGACGCAACGCAAATGTACTGACACAAGAAAATGGTTATGATTCAGCAAGATTTGACAACTTTTATAATGAGTCCATTATTGACCCCAACGGATGTGACTTTTTGAGTAAAATTTAAGAAGCAAGTGTTTATTTGTCCTGACAGATAAAAACCCCTCCACTCTGTGTAAATTATTAGCCAACAGGGAACAAAGTTTCAGAAAACAAGGTTATCGGAAATGGGAAAAAATGGCCCAAAGGTCTAATGCAGAAATCCGACTTTTATCTGAGGGATTCTAGGAGTGAAATGGAGATAAACATCCAGGAGAGTCCAAAGTGCGGCCCAGGATCATTTGTGGTTGAAAATATGATTAAACAGAAGGGAATCATATTCTATTACATTCTATTAATCCTGTTCTGCTTCCCCTTTGAATTTCCAAAGAGCCCAAGATGAACCATGTGGTTGCCATGTTTGAAATTAATTGTAAAAATGTCCTGTTCAATGTTCTAATTTAAAAAAACATTCTGCAGACCACAATTATTAATTTTCCTGTTTATGTTAGCTGGGTCCCCTGTTGGTTTGTTTTTCAAGAAATCAAATACTTGAAACAGCTCAACATTCGCTGAGTGCCATGAAGACTCACCATTACAGAGCTTAGTTTTCCATCTGAAGCTCAAAACATGCAAGATAATTTAAACAGAAAGTTGAGAAATAATTATTTTAATAAGAAATATTTTTTAAAAATTAAAAAAGGACAAATCATAAAGAGGGAAAACTAATTAAGGTGTAAAATAAAACCAGAAAAGACCAATATTTTACTGATAGATTACAGAGACTTCAGTTCAGCAGGTCAATAATTAACATAAAAGTCCCTCATACTAGGAAGATTTAAAACACTTCCTAGTTCTATTTTAAAGATACTTTAAATGTTTTTCTTCCATGTCAACATAAAAATGCCAAGAAATGCTTTAAAGTCAGAGACTAAAGTATGAAAACAAACCTTACACTGGTTGCAGTAGCAGTAAATGAACACTAGGAGGAGGCAGAGTTCAACTAACTTGACCTGAAACTTAAACAAGAGACAAAACAACAAAACCCTCCTGAGGTGTAAATTAATCAGAACCAGAACCAGAACCAGACTGCAGATTAAAGATGTTCTCTTCACCTTCTGCTACATTTCCTATCAGAAATAAACTCCTGTACAGAAACTCTGAATGTACGGAAGAAGATTAAGGCAAAAATAGAAAATGATAATAATATTAATAAAATCAGTTTTTGCTCATAATTATGAATTCAATCTAAAAAATTTGATATTTTTCCTCACAAAATTCTTTCTCACTCTAAATTTTTGAGATTTTTTTAACATATCAGAATTTTTACTTTTTTAGGCTTCATTTCTCTGACTTCTTACTTTTTTTCTTCAGATGTTTAACTTTAACTTTCAGAATCCTTTTTTTGGTGTCCCTAATCCACTCTTTTGGGCTTAGCTTTATTTTTTAAATCCTTTCTAGTAAATTACTGCAACAGCACAAATAACATGTTTATCATAAAATGACATAACTTTTAGTTTAGATAATCTGAAATATGCTGGGCATTGGTTGTTGAAGGTCTGCAATTAGAAACAACAGTTTTCAATGTTTTCATTTTGACAGAAACATTTTGAAGAGCATTTTTAACACTGGAAAACTTTTAAAAATGTCTTAGCTTGCAGAAAACAGTTTTATTATTGCATATTGCGCAATGGTGGCATTAAGAATATAAGTATGTATTGCTGTTTCCAGGAGAAACAGCAATGTAAAACTAAAAAAAAGGTAAACCCAATGTTAAACTAATCTGCTATGAAAGCTTTAAAGGCTCAAATCCTCACAATAATGAAGCAATCATGAAAAAAAAGCTTCATGCAGAAAGAAAATTAGCAATTTTCTCCCAGTAAGAGTTAAATAAAAATATAAATAGTGTGAACATTGTTGCAGGAAGATTAGTGTAAATCACATTTTATATTTTTATTAGAATAATCAGTGAGAATAATGAGTGACAGAAAAAAGTCTGGAATCCCAGGGTTCATTTCCTGCTGTGTTGATGATGAATACAACCGACTTTATTAGAGTTAAATTACCTCATCATATTCTGTTAGATTTTTTGTCTCACAGCTGGAAGCGGTGCATCCGGAGAACAGACCGGAGGTGATTGGTTGATTTTTTTTTTTTTTTTTTGAGATCGTGCATTCATGACTTTACTTTCCTGCAAGTCGAGGAATTGCAGACCAAAGCAGTTTTTAAATGTAAAGGCATTCAGGAAGCAACAAGACAGAAATACAAGACAGATTTTGAATAATACAGAGTTTTCCTATGGATGTTTCATTGTTTATGTGCATTTTTCAGTCTGAATCATTGACTGTTTATTAGTTTTGCTGGTTCAAGAGATAAACAGACCTGAGTGAATCCTGTATGTGGTCCCAACTCTTTCCTGATAAATCACACTGCAGTCATTTGTCATGGTCAGGAGAAACACAGTGTGCATTTAGACGTTTAAATAAACAGAGACTGTGTTTTAGAGGCTTAATCCAGTAGAAAATATCTATATATCTTTATCAGACAAAAATACCCAGGGTAAATATGGAAAGCTGCTGTCAAATGATCATTTCACTTATAAAAGAAATAGTTATTTACTACTCTAAAGCTAAATATAACCTCTCTGATAACACAAAGTTGGCTAAAAGGCAGAAAAAAACAGCTTCAAAACCTCCCTGCTGTTTTTTGCAGTTAGTTCAATATTTTTTTTTTGGTGTTTGGAAAATGAGCTGTTTCAAAAAACCCAGATTGTTGTAACAAATGACTTATTCTATCCTGTTAAGGAAGCATCGTGGTGATCTACAGCAAGATCCAACGTTGACAAATGGAGAAAACATGTAAAAATGGTGAACATTCTCAGGAATGACCACAAAAGAACCAAGAACTACATCTAACCCACTGCAGATAAGTTAAGGTCAGTGTTTAACAATAAGACAGAGATGTTGTAGCTGGATGTTGAAGAAACTGAACATCAAATTTTTCCCACAGAAACATCTTGAGGGTCTTTAAGACTTCAGGGAAAAAGAGATTTTAGAGGCTGATTGGCCACTTTCATCCAATGTAACACAAAAACAAAACAAAATAAAGCAATATTGTGCTGACAGAAGGTTTTATTTTTGTTGTCATGACCACTGAAGACCAACCAATCAGAAGTTACATGGCAACATTTGAATTACTTCACTTAAATGGCTTCTGCAGACCATTTGAAATGACTAATTTTATCCTCCCTGTTTTCAGTGCAGCATTCAACTGAAGGTTGTTTTTTCCCAGGGTTTTATTAGATAAATTAAATCAATTAATTAGCAGCTGTGAGGTTAAAGCGCCTCCATACCAAAAGCTGCATTGCAACACGATGATTTGAAGCCATGCGTTGCATCGATCAGCCTCCTCGTCCGCAGTGCAAAAGACAAACTTGCTCTCTGATCCTCCCACGCCGTGTGATCCAAACGCAGCTGAGAGTCAGGACGACAGGCTGCACGCAGTCAGTGATGGCTTTTTACTTTGAGACATTCAAAGGCGCTATTTTCTACATAATTAAGCGTGGAGGTGGTTCGGCTTAACGAAAGGTCAAAGTCACCGAAGTCGGTGGAGCAAAAGAAGAGACAGGCTGCATTAAATATGAAATGATTGAAGCAGAAAGATGAATGCTAGATCAATCAGAGATCAGATTTACCTCTGTGCTAGAATAATATCCAAGGTTTTTGAGTTTTTTAGATGGAATATACTTTAATATAGTATCAGCAGTTTGTTCACTGCAAAACTCAAAATATTATCAAGTGTCTAGTTCCTACTGTAAATATCTTTTACACTTGACAAAATAGGAGCTTATTTTACATAAATGATTCTGTAATATTGGTAGAAAATTACTAGTTTCATTGTTTTCACTTATAACCAGGCATGTTTTCCATTATATATGAAACAATCAAGTATTTTTTCATTAAAACACAACCTTATAATAATGCTGAAAAGTTATTTGTAAGTTAGTTTTGTCTCATTTCATGTGTATTAAGATATTTGCACCAGAAATTAAGAATTGTTGGTAAGATTTTGTTGAATTTTACAACTTTTTTTGCTCATTAAAGTGTATTTTTACTGCAAAGACAAAATCTTACTATGTATTTTTGTTATACTGTATAATCCAAATATTCCAGTACATAAAATAATATAAAGCTAACTCAGAAGTAGCTTTTCAGCATTACATCAGAGCTTTTTTGAGTCAATAAATCCTTATAATTTATGAAAAATTATTTTACTTATAACAAAGGGAAAATGTCTTGCTATAAGTTTAATGATACATCAGAGTAACTAGAACTTTTTCATTAATATTAAGGAGTTATTGACTTAAAACAAACTCCTGTTTCTTGCTGGAAGTTAGTTTTGTCTTATTTCAAGTTCACTCAGATATTTTCTGACTAGACGAAACACGCTTGGTAAGATTTTGTATTTTTCTGAACATTTACACCCAGTCAAGCACAAATGTAAACAAATGGGTGTCATATTTAGGTTTCTATTTGTGAGCTTGAGGTATTCTGAACTCTCTTCCTACCAGAGCGATCAGCGTGCCGAGCAGAGATCCCACCTCTCCAAATCAAACCCACTGTTCTGATCAGCAACCTGCTCAGGTTTCCCTGAGTTTCATCTCCTTCATTAAAATGCTCTGCCCTCGGGCAGCTTTGTCGCTTCGCAGGCGTTTGTAAAGGTGTTAGATAAGGTAAGAGTAACACGCGCTCACCGTAATCAAGGGAAGGCAAGACGAATCGGATCAATCCAGCATGTGGGTTTCTGGTGAGCCATATTTGCAGGTTTCTGCCTCTGTAACGCCTCATGTTTTGGGTTTTGATCCATTAATTTGTGTAAATCTAAAATTTTTACTGGTTTTCTCAACTGTTCACTGTGTGATGTCTGTTATGACATTTTTGTGATTCATAATGTAAAACACTTTGAAGTGCCTTGTTTCTGAAATGTGCGACACAAAAACCTGGCTGACTGATTGATTGATTGATTGACTGATTGATTGATTGATTAACTGACTGAAGTCAGAGATTTGACCAGATTCGACCAGGATCTGACGAGTAACCACCCAGTAAATGTAAATCCTGAGGACTACACAGTAAGAAAAGGAGAAAATGAACAAACAGTGTGTTTCACAGCAAACTGGTGTAAACTGGGAAACAATTTGCCTGTAAGAAATTAAGATCCCAAAACAACAAAGAAAAATCAAATAAAAACAACAAAGCAAACAGGAAACAACCTGCAAACCACGCTGTAAATTTGGTGTGCGTATTTAAATTTGATCACTTTTCCCAACGCGTGACTTCACCGATGTTGGCGTCGTCATGCCGCTATTTCCAGTACTGGTTGCCATGGGAACCACACCTTTTGCATCCGTTTTTATTATCAACCCAGAGAGAGAAAACGTGTTTGGACTAAACCTGTTTATTTTTTCAGTATAAGTTTTTAAGCCCGCCCGTTTTTGATGTAACTTCATGAAGGTTTCCTTCTTCTTTATTTTTTATTTTTTTTAAAATTCATCGCTTGTTCGAAAACCCAAATCAGATCAATATGCCAGCTTTGCAAAACGCTGAAATCCCCCCCTTTTTTTTTTGTTAGCAGCAGCATGTTGTAATTTGTCTCCACCCATCAACCATCTGTCAGCTTTCATGTGTGATTCACACATGCAGATTATGGAAATACAGGCTAATAACATCCACAGAGAAGCAGCTTAATTTAAAAATACGACTCAAATCTCTGAAAGCAAGTTTTCTCATTCCAACAGAAAGTCTCTGGATTTCTGTGCATAAAAAAGTATTAATAAAGTGCAACTTGCAGGGAGATTTCGGAAAAGAAATACCTCAAACTGAAGGTTTAGATGGGGGTGTCCAAAGTGCGGCTCGGGGGCCATTTGTGGCCTTTGGGCTGATTTTATGTGGCCCACAAGTGTAATTAAAATAAAAAATGATACAAATTTGGCACACAGATGCAGGTGAAGACGTTTTGTTACCAACATGATTTTCCTGCACAAGAAAATAGACTTTTCTTAATCTCTGACTTTTACTGAAAAGCTGTGTCCAATTCTTTCTTAAATTTGTCTAACTGTAGCGAACGTTTTATGAGAAGGCTTTTTATTATGAGTGAAAATAAATTTAGAAATTGAAAAATAACTGAAAACATGGCTTCTTTCTGTCAATACAGCAAACATGGAAACTTAAAGTATTAATAAGTAGCAAAGTTTTGCAAAAACTCTCAGAAATTTTCTGAAAAACAAAAACATTTTAGATTAATATCAGAATTTTTCCATAATAAAGTTGGAAATTGTTTTATTTTCAAATGTCAATTTTTTTTTTTTTTAAATTGTGAGTTTTTCAGAGATTCTACTTTAGAGTCCACAATTTTGGCCCACTTGGAAAAACGTTTGCACCCATCGGATTTAAGAAGAACAAAAATCACTGGGAGCAAATTAAGACCCAACAGGAGTTTTTATTTCTTTACAAAACAGAAGTGCAGCGTCAGACAGAAACAGAAGGCAGGGAGGTAAATCTACTCCTCGGGTTTTAACGTGACGACTTGCAACCACTGGGAGAATGCACTGAAGCTCTGATCACACACTGACACACAGTCTGCACGTCACCTTCACTGTAAAAAACAGCAGATTAAAGCGACAGCTGAGAGATTACCGCATCACACAGTTATGTAAGCAAAGAAATCAAAACCGCTGGAAAGACAAAACATAAAAAAATACATTTTTTGTCATCTGCAGGCTCAGAACTGTAACATAAAAACTGAGTGTTTTACTCTGAAAACCCATTAAAACAAAATATTTAGTTATAATTTAACATAATGTTTAACAGCTACTATGCAAAATGTATTTATAACCTCATAGAAAATGTTTGCTAAACAGTATAAGATTACCTTTAAACTTTGTTTTTCTTAAAAAAGCTTAAAAGTCATCTTTAAAGCTATCTTTAAAACACAAATTTTAAAGCTACTCAGAGCTTTAAATAATTCTGTAAAAAAATAAAACAGTTGTGCATTTTTTTATCCTTAGCGTCTGACATTTATTTGCTTGTTTTTAACATAACAGTGTTGAGACCAATTACATTTCCTGTTTTGCAGAAAGTAACTTGTTTCCGTGAAGCAGCTAACTTTATTACCAAAAATGTAAATTTGAGAAAATAAAAACAAAACAAAACAAAAATGAACCAATTATTTGTTTTCTGATTTTTTTGTTGCGACTCCAAAGAGAAATTCACAGTTGTCACCAGATAGAGAAACACTGCAGAGAGCAGGACGTATAACTGGTACAAAAACCCTGAAAACACTGAGCTAAACTTTATACCAGTTTGTTCTTGTACTGTAGGTGACACCTTTTCAAAGCCACAAGACATGAAAAGACCAGAGTGAACAGTTCATTATTTAGTCATCAAAAAGCGCATTTAAAACAGGAGACTTCACAGTTTAATTCCCAACACGCGGTACTTGAAGGAAAAATGCACCTTGGTGAGCTCTGAAAAACAAAATGCTGTTTTCTTCTGACTTAAAAACAACATTGATGTTTGATGACCGCGGCCATTACAGCAGGAAGCGAAGGCTGAAGGATGTAAAAAGTTACTTTACTAAAGTATCACAATTCTTCTTTAACAACATAAAGTCTACTAGCTGTAGCAGCACAGAAATAAAAGCTGAAATTAATTATTTTCATATATTATTCCTGGTGAGTTTGGATTAGCATTGGTAGCTACCAATGCTCAAGCTAGAAGTAAACCACTAGCTAGCTTGTACCACAACTACTTTGTTGTCGTTTACACCAACTTGGTGTAAACCAGTGAACAATTAGCTAATAAGATAATGTTAAACCACTAGCTAGTTTACTAAACAAGCTAGTTCAGAACTAGCTTGTTTAGTAAACTAGATATTTGACAATTGAACTTGTAGTGGTTTACAAGCTAGCAGTAAACGATCTGTGCTGCTAACTAGAACACAGCTAGTGAGAACTTTAACAATACGGTAAGGACATGTTTAATCTGCTGAGGCAACCATTTTGGACAAATAATTATTAACCTGTTGTCATATGGTTTCCTATTGGTGCCATAGAGGCTGATGTACAAAGCAGGGTCAGCTGCTCCACTAGGTGCCATTGTTTAGGCACCTGTCTTGTCACCGATGCTGAAAAAAATGTCTAAAATATGTTTTGCATAAGTCCAAACAAGAATAAATTTAGATACTGTTAAATAAATGAAGTATGAGCTGTTCAGGGTGTCGGTGTCTTTAGAAAAGTGTTGATGGTTCTGAATATAAGAGGTTCAATAAAGATGGTTAGTTCCATTTCAAATAAACTGAAAATAAAAAGAGGACTTGTTGTCTTGGTGACTTTTCCTCTGATGGCTGTAATATTTTTTATTCATAGAAAATAGGGTCAGCTCCCATTGTTTGTCCCATTCAACATACCGGGGTAAGTGTTTTTTCATCTGTGCAGACTGAGCGTTTGCATAGTGTAGCACGAGTGTAAGCTCCTCAGTTATCAATGTAGAGTCTCTAAGGAGCAATTGATTTATTATTGGCAGTCAAAAGTAATAATCTCCCAGGGTTGTTCATCAATCAGCCCTATGCAACGATATAGATGATTGAAAGTTAGATTGTAAAGTTTTATTCTCTAACAGAGATGAATCACCTGGTGAAAGTTTTGGCTTAATGTAACCAGATTGTGAAATTTCAGATAATTACTGTCTTATAATTTATTTGTTTTTCAAGATGGCAGTTTAGTGGAGATAACCACACACACCTCTTTTAAAACGTTTTTACAAATATTTAATTTGGGGACAAAACCAACAACCTGTAAAATATTGTTCATACTGAAACATGCAATATTTTAAGCACATTTCTTTCAGACTTTTTACAGTACATTTTCTCTCATAAATCTGGAGGTGTCTGCTTCATGTACTTTTTTTTAATGAACTTTGCAGTTATTTTTCTTTGTAGAACTTGTTTCCATCTCCAGCCCCCAGACCCTCTGACACTTCCAACCTCTATGCCTTTTTGCAACAGGACCCAATTATTCTGCTATGTTTCCAGGTGGATTTTTCCTTCAAGTACGGTGTGAAAGTAAAGAGTAAACCAACAGCCTCAGGGTGAAATTCACCTACGAAGCCGCGGCCAGGCCCGAAGTTTAGCACAAACACGCACACGTTATAAACAAACACTCAGTAGAGACAGATTTCCTGTCCCGACTCCCTTAAAGGGTAAAAAACATCAGCAAGAGCACTGCTTGAGTTTCTAATCCTATGTAAACAGACTTAGTGTAAGGCAAAGAGGAAGAGGAGGACAGAGAGAGGAAGGATGCAAAGAGAGAGAGGGGATGAAGCTGCGGAGGAGAAAACAATAGTGAAGAAGGGAGAGAAAGGTGAGGATGGTTTGAAAGGCAGACGGCAGAATTAAAGGGTTTAAAGACACAAAGTTTTACCGAAGACTCGACTCCTGCAAGAAAAGTTGAACAGCTGCAGCTTGAACAGAAAAAACACAAAGAAAATGTCTTTTCTTCTCACAGCAACTGTTTGGGTCAGAGCCACTAAAAAAAGAAAATGTAACACTTTATTTGATATTTATTTGGTTGTGAATAAGACTGTCGTGACATTGTCATAAACATGTCATAACACCTGCCATGAACATGTCATAACACCTGTCATAAACATAACACCTGCCATGAACATGTCACAACACCTGTGATGAACATGTCACAACACCTGTGATGAACATGTCACAATGCCTGTCATGAACAGGAGTAAGTCTTTATCAATATTTATGACTGTTGTCATGTAAAGTGACATTCAGTAAGTTACATCAACACTTACTCGTGTTTATAACAGGTGTTATTACATGTTTATAACAGTGTTATTACATGTTTATGATGGTGTCATGACAGTCTTATTCACAACCCGTCAAATAAAATGTCACCAAAGAAATTTTTTAAACTTTTTTCTCAGAATTCCATCTTTAATTTCCCAAAATCAAAAGTCAAAATTCAGAGATTAAGAATTTTGAGATAAAAGTCAAAATTATGTAATAAAATGAAAAAAAGTTCAGATTTCTGAAATTAAAACAGAATTCTAAGGAAAAACCAAATCAGACTTCTGAGATTAAGAATTGCGACTTTACTTCCAAAATTCTTATTCTTCCAATGACTCTAATCCTTTTCTGTAGTTTTTACCCATTTATATTTTTTTAATTTTATGCATTTGAAGCCTAAAAGCAACGACTCCTTTGGTAAATGTTTCCATTTCCATGTCCTTCCATTATGAAACATGTAAATACATTAGACTGAACGTGATGTTTTTGCTATGAGCTGTAAACATTTCTTTTTGTTAATATGCAGAATGCAGTTTAGAAAAGTACAGAATCCATAAATAGATGCACAAGCCTTGGTTCATCAGACAATGTCCACTGAAAACAGTCAATATTGTAAAAAATGCATCTTTTCTGGACACCTTCATTTTTAAAGAAATGTTGACAATACCATAAAAAATTAGTTCATTTTAAATAAGTAAAGAAATTATAATTTATTCTCAGTAGCTCATAAAACAAAGTAATGATCTCATGTTGCAAATGTTAAATGAATAAATTAAATTAAATTAAATACCAATTGAAATTATGTTTAAAAAAATAAATGCTTGTCTTGAGTCTCCGAAGACCAAAGCTAAAATAATTAAGTTTATATCAAACAAAATAAGAAAAGTTGTCTCAATGTCAACTGAAACACACTGTGTGGATTTATGAATGTTTAAAAATTAAAGCATCTTAATCCAACTTCACTAACACTGCAAAAACACAAAACCTCACCAAGTAATTTTGGTCTAGTTTAAATTACTCAAAAGTAAATCTTCAGCAAAATATGAAGGCTTGTTTTAAGTAAATAATCCCTTAACATTGATGAAAAAATGCTTTTTTAAAATTAAATTATGACATGGGAAGAATGTCATGTTATAAGTTAAATAATCTGGAAATGGAACTACTTTCTTAAAATCAATATGAAGAAATTATTTACTAAAAATTAGCTTAGCTAAAGGTGCACTTAAATATTGGTGAAAAGGTTTTTCACTTATAAAAATACATTTTCCCCACAAAACAAGATAATTTTCCTGCTAATAGAAAAAACTTGTTTTTAATCAATAATAAGGAATGGTTTACTTTAAACAAGCTTCTATACAACTTGCTTCATTTTCATTTTCATTTTAATTTAGTTTGCCTTATTTCAGGTTTTCTAAGATATTAGACCAGAAATACTCGGTGAGGTTTTTGTGTTTTTGCAGTGAAAAGCCTACAGAGGTTTTTTTCTTCTTTCTTTCTGCAGCAGCTGACAGCGAAGTAATGAGAGTTTTAGCTCTTTCAAGGGGAGACAGGCGCGAGAGCAAGTGGAAAGATAAGACAGTGAGACGTCTTGGAGAATTATTTTCTTCCTTTATCACCATTTTACTCCTTTATGAGCTTTAGCAACTCAAATGTATTTACCTGTCAAGGTGGCAAAGCCAGCGGAGATTAAAAAAAATCCAATGAAAGTGGAGGGAGAGGAGAGGAGATAAAACGAGTAAAGGTATAAATCGGCAGAGAGGACGGAGGGATGGAGGAGAGGTTTAGTTTGGCAGTGAGACGCTGGGACAGTCAGCAGTAGTTTGTGCAGGGCAGCATTTCCTCCCTATGAGTGACTGTGTTTACAAGACAGGCATATGAAGTGAACTGCGTGGTTATGAGTGTCATCACACTCAGAAAATAAATGTTTCTGCTTTACAAGAGTGGGTATAAAAACCTGTACACTCCTGTTGAAATGGCAGGTTTTGTTTTGTATTTTCTATGGAAGAAGATCAGTGCTACCTACAAAAAAAAAAAATAAAAAATCTATGCATTTTTGACTTTAAATCCCAAATTTTGACTTTTATCTAAGAACTCAACTTATATTTCTAATTTTGTGTAAATTCAAATTAATAACCAAACATTCTTACGTTAGCAAATTAAAATAAATTATGAAACAAATGATTTGCAAACCTGCACTGTAAGCCTGTGCTGAATTTATTCGGTAGATTTCAGTGTTAACACCATGTTTTTTTTTTTTAAATGAGTGAGGTTTCTGAGATTAGAGTGATCATTCTGAGAAAAAGGGGATTAAAAAAAAATATTTTAAAGTAATAACTGAGTTTAATCCCAGATTGGGTTTTCAAATCTGAGAATTCTGAATTTAAAATCTGAATTTTGAGATTAAAAGTCAGATTCCAGAGAAAAACTGTGAGATTTTTTAGATTAAAATCAGAATTTTGTTATTAAAGTCTCTTTTATTGTGGCTCTAATCCTACTCTGTGGATTTGTGACCAATATATCCCACTTTAGATACACACTGAAATCTTGAAGGGGGAATAATAAATAAATAAAAATGTTGAAATTCTCTTAATTCTGTTTTCAGAATTATGCATCAACTTAAAACTCTTGCCAGTAGAAAATCAGAATCACCGTTTAAAAGGTCATTCTTCACCCCAGATGATAAAATAAAGTTATGTTTGCATCAATAAAGCTGAAATTTTAACATGGTTGTATAGATTTTTAATTACCACTATCATGTTTTCTGTGAGGCAAATAAGACGGAGTTTATCTGATACTTTTGCAGATGAAATCTTAATTATAAATAAAGATATAAAATGTAGACTTTGTTAAATACAGCAGTTGATTCATGGCTGAGAAGCTAATATTATAAATCACAAACTGCCATTAAACAGCAATTAGAGACGTTGAGTTAATGAGAGTGAAGAGACGGTGATTCCTTCTGTAATTAAATGGAAAAATGTGTTTAAGAAACCGTTGAATGGTTACAGCTTCAATCCGAAGACACCCTGATGGGAGGGCGGGAGGATGAATGAATGAATAAATGAATAAATGAATGAATGAATAGTTTTATACTCCATCTCTGTTGGAGATCTCTGTCTGGGATTGACGCGAGGCGCTCCAGAACTTAATAATAATAATAAAAAAAATAAAAAATCCTTCCTGCAACTTTTAACACAATACAATCCAGCCATAATTCAAATGGATAAGATTTCATATCCTCGATTCCTCCTGATCCTGCTGATTTCAATCAGCAGAGGCTCTGATGAACACAGGAAGAAAAGTCTCCTTCCCCCTCAGAGAGGAAATTAAAAAAAGAAAACCATCCTGTAAAACTTTATGTCGGTTCTTTGTTCCTTTCAGGTAAAGGTTCGGTCACCTTCCTTGCAGCGACGCTCCCCTCCGGAGATCTTCAGAAACCTAAAGGTTTACCAGGCGAAGAGCAGAGATTGGGTCCTGCTGAGGAGGAAGAGGAGGAGGGAGGAAGATCGCTCCAGGCTTTCTGCCCGTCTGCATGGAGAAAAAAAAAAAAAGCTAAAAGTTGGTTTCAGCACTGTAAAAACTCAAAATCTCACCAAGAATTTCTGGTCCAGTTTCTGGTGCAAATATCTGATTACACGTGAAATATGGCAAACATTTTATTTTCAGTAAATAATTCCTTAACGTTGATGAAAAGGCTCCGGTGATTGATGATGTCACTTCCCCCAGTTGCTGGTTGCTGGGAGACGAGCTGGGGTTGCTAGGTAACGTCTTTAATTTTCCTTGCTCAAACTTTTTCACCAAAACTAATGAATTATGTACTTAAAACATCTTGCTAAAAAGATACTTATAAATTAGTTTGTCTTATTTCAAGATGTTTGAACCAGAAACTAGATAAAAAATATGCTAAGATTTTGTGTTTTTACAGCAGGCTTCAGGTTTAGCACCTCTCCTCCAGAGGCCTAAAGTATCTGTCTGAACCCAGAATAAAGCAGAAATCTGCCCGTTGTGTTTAGGTTCGATGTCTTCATCCACTCAGGAAGCGAACCGTGCCACCTTCCAGCGTTCACACCTGGCCCAGAGCAGAGCAGCGCTCCCGCTTCCATCCCATTCTTTATTCCCACTCCAAGCCCTCGCTCTTCTCCGGGGGGTTTTTGACAGGAGACCTCCAACCATGAGGAGGCCCATTACAGCAGAGGGTGTGCAGGTCGCCTGAGGGGGCCCCGCTGCAAGACAGAAACAGATACACATCAGTGCCGCCGCTCTGCTGCGCCTGCAAATGCAACTCAGAATTCTGATGTACATGAAAGACGCGTGAAACCGAAGGAAAAGCTGGTCTGGGGAATGCAAAATTACATCTAACGATCCTTTCTTGCCGTTTATTCGGTTTCAGATAATAGTTGGGTTTTTATTTTAGAAAGTTACTCACTGCAAAAACACAAAATCAAGTATTTTGTGTTTAGTTTCTGGTGCAAAAGTCTTAGCAAACTTGAAATAAGACAAACTTAAAAGTAACTTTTGGGCAATAAATGGAAGCTTGTTTTGAGTAAATAACTTCTAAATATTGATGAAAAAGTATTAGTTCCACCGGCAGGTTATTGAACTTAGAACAAGACATTTTTCCCATGTTGTAAATTAATTTATCTGCCAAAAGAACAACAACTTTTTCATCAATATGAAGGAATTATTGACAGAAAACATTTAGTTGAGTGGCTTTTTTAAAAAATACATATTTTTAGCAGTATTTTTAGTACACTGTACTTTTTTCTCTTACTTGAGTAAAAATTCTAGATTTTCTCTGAATAAGAACAAACATGTTTTAACCAAAAATTCACCTGACACAGATACACACACACCTGCAGTTTTTATTAAACTTTAATAATTTTTTATAAAAAGATACTGATTTTGGATTTTGTTATTTTGACTAATATGTATTATTGTCCAAAAATCTCCAAATTTCATCTCAACTTTATATTTTGATCTGTCTGACAATTTTTAAATATTGAAGAATTAATAATGTGATGAGTACTTAAGTGGACTTTTTACCAAATATAACCTTCAGCAGTAAACAAATGAAAGCGACAGAAGAAGATTACGACCATTGGAGAAAAAAATAAAAAATTCTGGCTTTAATCTTCTCAGATCAAATTTCAAAATTTTGGACTTTTTTCCCCCAGAATTTTGAATTTTTTTAGAATTTATTCCAGAATTCTATTCTATTGATCTTAGAAGACTTAATTAAAGTAAAAATTCTGACAAAAAAAATTTTTTCAGTGAGAACTGCTTTAATTTATTGATAAGATGTTATTTAATCATACAGCGGTTGTTTTCAAGGTTTTATTTTGTCTCTCTGGGCCCCGTAAACCTTTACGGCGGGCCGTGTTTGGCCCGCGGGCCCTCAGTTCCAGCCCCGTTGCTTTGTGTTTATCTTCCTTCCTAATTTCAGTGACATCTTTGGGGACAACAAAAATCCTGAATCAAAGTAATTCCTTTAGTGCTCAGACTCACCTGTTGATGTCAGCGAGACGCCGCGCTGCCGCCGACGTCCCTTTGTGTCGCTGGGAGGAATGTGTTTGTGTTGGTCACCTGTCCCTTCAGGTCCTCTTTAATTTGGACATTTTGACTGTAGACTTTAGCTGAAAACACCAGTTACTAAGCAACTGGCAGAGAGCGGCTGGAAGCCGGCTCGTCTCATCTCTGCAGTCAAACCGATTCAACGCAGCTTTGTTCACCCTGTCGTCCAACTCTCCTGAGCCTCCTCTGCATCCTCCTCCACACTCACTGCTAAAAAAACTAAACAAACCGTCCAGGATAACTTCACTGGATGTTCCAACAAGTCCTTAAAGTCTCTTAATAAGTTCTGAAAATAAATACAAAGCAACGAAGACAAGTTCTTCTCCCATGAGAGACAGCAACCCTAGCATGTTGCCCAGCAGGCGGTTGATGAAATTCACTGCCGATGCAGCGATGCAGCGAGCGATGCAGCGATGCAGCAGAGCTCGGTGATTTCTGCAACCTTCACCATCTGACCAGAAACCAGACCGGTTCACAGAGCCTCTGCAGGTTTGGCCAAACGTGATGCAAATCTTTCTGAAAGCAACATTTATTTGACATTTGGTCAACAAAACTGGCTGCATTTGGGCAGAGTTCGGTGCTAACTAGTTACTTTTACTCAGTTACTTTTACTTGAGTAATTTTATAATGAAGTATTTTTACTCTTATTTGAATAAAACTTCTGGATTCTATCCTGATAATGTAATTTTTAAATATTAAATGACTGATAATTTGATCAGTTCCTCAGTGCTTGACTAAACTTTCTCCCAAATAGTTTTATTTGAGGGTAACGTTTGGATCCTCGCTGCCTTTACTGGTCGTTGTGTTTCTGCTCAGACGTGACGCCTGCTGGGTGAGACAACGATCACAAGAAAAGCAGCAGCAACACAAAATGCACTTTTCTCTTTGTTACGTTAAAAGTCCAGGTTTCAGATCCACATCAAAACCGCTGAAGGTAAAATGAACTGGATCGATTGATTCAAATGCAAAAACAGAAACTCTTACCAATCTTACTTGGTAGGATTTTGTGTTTTTGCAGCTGATTGTGATTCATTTTACTAACAGGTCATTACATTTTGCTCTGGTTGATTTGTGGAACAAGCAGAATCGAGAAAACGTGCGTCAGTGTTGGTGCCGCGGTTGGTCAATGTGATCGTTGCCTCAGTTTAAGCGTCGGGTTGTCAGGGTTGCTGCCTCTCAGGCTGCCTGTCAGGAAATCCGGTAATCAAACGTGTCCTTCTCCATGTAGTCCGTCCAGGTAGACGACGGCATGCTGCGGTACGGGTCCAAAAGGATCCGGAAGCAGCGGACGATCAGTAGGCCGAGGAAGATGAAGAGGATGAGGACGAAGACGAAAGCCGCCCTCTGCTCGAGCGTGAGGAAGGAGGCGGAGGAAGAGGATGAGGGGAAGTCTGATTCAGAGGCCGAGAAGGTGCTGCTGTAGAGGTCGTCCGCCATGTTCAGACGATGGTTCTGATTGGTTCAGTTCGGGATCATCCGCACCTGTCCACTGAAAACCATCTTTACAGCAGAGGAGTCAAATCGGAGATTTCTGCAAAGCAAAACAATATGTTATTTTTACTGTGAATTACAGATCACAATATAGATTGTTAATTTGTGAGCATAATGTTCCTTGAGTAAGAGAAGTGCAGAAAATTTGTGTGTTACTTAATTTAAAAACATGAAGGCCTTTTTTTTCTTTGAGTGATCAGTTGTGAGTATTTTGAATCGATTCAGACACAACATGTCGTATTTACTTGAAGTGGATTTTTACAGGCCAAATGTCAAACTGTGAGGAAATCTACTGCAACTGGTAACGTTTAGAAAGTAAGACTTTATGCTGCTTCCATTCACTACTGCTATGTTTCTACACAGATTATCAACCAAAGTTATTCTGATGACATGAAGAGTGTCTCCATTACAAAAGTGGAAAAAACGTCACACATTCACTGATGTTAATAAAACCCAATTTAGGAATTGCAATGTTTTTCATTCAGATCTACGTGCATCAGAAAATCAAATTCACATGAAAACTTACAGATTTTTACAATTTCTGTGTAGCTGACGGCTTTAATGTTGCTATTTTTGTCTCAGGATGCCATCGTGTTATTTTGGTGTTTTGCTAAATTTATTTATGCTTTCTTTTTTTTTAAACATATTTATTGACTTATGACATGAAAATAATATACAAGCCTGAAAAAAAGTACTGAAAGGAACCAATAAAAAAATGACTTGTATTGCCTTAAGAAATGACAATGAAAAAAAAGAGTATAAATTAAATAAGAATAAATCACAGATTCTGCTTTCCACATGGAAATACTTGAGTATTTTGATATAAAATACATTTCATTTAACTTCTTCCAGTTTCCGAATGTGTAAGTCTGTTGTCATACATGATGTTGATACAGTGATAATAATGCAAATGTCTGCAATCATAATTATTCAAAATGTCTCAAAGCAACAAAGAAAATGGTTTTCCTCAGTACACAGAGAGAAATGATAAAAGTAAGAAAGAAAACTACACCCCATTTACATGTAAATTGATTTTTATTCTTGTTGCAGTGAGAAGTCAACGCAGGAACTAAATGCAGGACTGAACAAGCAGGAGGTCAGTGCAGAATACTAATGAACTTCATGTCACAAAAACAAAAGCTGAGGCGCTGCCAAAGGAGCGAGCCGGCCGACAGAAAACATGCAACATGAAGTTAGACGCCTGCAGACAAACAGGGCTGTGCAGCCAGAAAGAGAGGATTTTAAAAACCGCTGAACGAGGAACCAGCAGGATAAAGGAGCGACATCGAGGAGTGGTGAAGGAAGACGCCTCACATGGGGGAAAGAAAAGAAATTCAGATAAAGAAACTGAAATCAAGAGCTAGAAACTGATCAGAGCAAAAAGAAAATCCAAACTCTTCCTGAAGACATGAAGAAAAACAGCAGAATTTCCCACTGACTTTAGAAGGCCTCTGAATAATTTATGCTAATATTTCTGTCTCAAAAAACAATTTTTTTTCTTTTTGCTTTCATTTTCACAGTTTGACTTCATGAAGTCATCCCCACTGAACGTATTAAAGCTGCAACTTTTATAAAAAAAAGAAAAGTTACCATCTCTTGTCAGTGTGTTATGAGACAGATAACTTGTGAAAAAACAAATCTCCTCCACTGCCTTTCATGCTACAAAAGCTGTTTTTTGAAAATCCCAGTCAAAAACAGCCAATCAGAGCTGGTAGGAGTGTCTTAGCGCTGTAAATTATTCTTGTGTATGCGCAGTTTCATGTGGTCATGCTCAAAAGTGAATCAAAAGAGTTGAGTCCCACTTTTTTCCTTCACGGTGCTCAGCTCTCACTCTCAGTGGCTTCGACCTGCTCAGAACTTTGTTTTGGTCTTTTGTAGAGCCGGTTCTCTTCCTGTTCCAGGAAAACTGTCCCTCATCAGTGGCCCTGCTAGCTACCCTGAGCATTCCTGGCTATCGGGGAAAAGCTGTAGCATAGCAGAGAGCAAGAGGGAGGGTGTAAGCAGCCCCTACACAAACATGATTTACACCGTTGGACTCTCCTACAGGCTCCAATTGATTCTTTCACAGATTATCCGTCTTGACAGAGTGACAATTTTATCAAATATGTAAAAGAATTTTATTTTTCAATAAAAGTTACTGCAGCTTTAAGGATTCATGTATTTTTTAATAAACTGAAGGTTTCAGTTCTTGAGGTCCTCTGGGTTGTTTCTTCACTTCCTCAGACTAAAACATTACGACCCAGGAACAGGTTTTTGTTGGTTTCATGTTGTGTTTATTGTTATTTTTCTAAATAAACTGGTTTGGTGTGCAGATTTGAACCCACCTGCTCCAGTAGGTTCTGTTAAATGAAGCCAACCTTTGTCCTCCTTCTCTGCTTTGAGCATAGCGGTTATTTTCTGCAGCAGCATGGAGTCGTTTCAGAGTCCTCAGAAAGCCAAGCTGTTTCTTTAAGTCCGTGTCTTTCAAACTTCATTTTTCCCTCACGCTGTTGTTCTCTTCCCAGCAGTCTGTGGGTGGGATTGTGGGTGTTGTTAGTTTTAAACACATCGTTTTGGCAAGAAGCTTTTTATTTCCTTCCCACATGGAGACTAAAGCCAAACTCAATTGGCTTTAAATTTTGTCATCTCTTTTTCAGGCTCGGTTTGCAGCTCCAAAATCAGAAGGTGATAAATTAAATGAACTTTAAGCTGTTTACATGCACAAACAGTTGGATTATAGGGGATTTTCTCCTCTTGAAACTCAAGTTTGTGTCTGGTATGTAAAAGGAATAAAAGCATTTTCTAGATTTTTCTGTTTGGACTCATTGTCCAACATGTCCTGCAAGGTGAACCTAAACCTCTGCAAAAATTACCATAGGTTTTTAATCTAAAATGTCATGAGATATTACTTTACATGCGTCACGTAACGCTAAACTTGATTAGTTTGAACAAGACGAGCGCAGAACGTCTGTGAAGGATTTGCTGAGTCTGTGTATTCAAACTCCCTCCTGCCATCCTCGTTAATATTTCACTGCCCATCTTTCTCTGGTTCCTCATTTTCATTCCGTTCACCTTCAAGTTTTCCAACTTGTTCAAGAACAAAACAAAGGAGAAACCCCTGGAAGACGGCTCCGACGCGTCAGAGTGGAGTTAATCCCTTAAAACTGATGTTTATCACAGCATGTGGTTATTTACACTCTGTGCTGTTTTCTGCTGATTCATCATAGCGGAGGTCAAACACACACACACACACACACACACACACACACACACACACACACACACACACACACACACACACACACACACACACACACACACACACACACACACCCCCACACACACACACACACACATTGGAGGATATAAAGTACCAGAGTCCCTCCAGGCTGCAGCTGCTGCCTCAGAAAATGCGTGAAAGCTGAAAAAAAAAGAAAGTAATTAGATTTGATGGAACAAATCATGCTGACCTCAGAAGTGTCACTCTAACCGTAAAGACTCATCGCGGCCGAGCGAAGCCCGGAGCCTTTGAAGAACCATCTGCGTAAAATCAAAGAAATGTAGAAAAGTTCTGGGAGAAGTTCAGAACCGGGCTGAGCTCGCTGTTCTTCTCCAATCTGTGTCAAACTGATCCTGAGGCTGCGGTTCTGCTGCGGTTCTGCGTGACATGATGGGCAAGTTGTGCGAATGGGGAAGTTAAAGGGCCAATCCGCTGATTTTATATGTCAAGGTCAGTTTGCTCTGCTTGCCTGGTTTAACTTGGTTTCTGGATACTTAACAAAACATTTACTTTTATAAAAAATATGTTTGTTTTTGTGGCATATTTCTGAAAAACGTGAAAGCTTGTTATGAGTCAGATAATCTGTGAAAAGATCAATCTTCTTGGTCTCCTACTATTGCCATCTGAAGAAATGAACCGCTCCCGATCAAAAACAGCCAATCAGAGCCAGGACGAGGGTCTCAGCGCTGTCAATAATCCTTGTGTACTCACTGAAAACAATTTACCGTTTATCATGAGCGGTGGCTATGCTAACTAGCCTTAGCATTCACGACAGCCTCTGCTGGCTGCAGTGCAGCAGAGAGAAAAGGGAGTGTAGAGGCGAGCATGATTGACATCGCTAAGACCCGCCTCTGGGCTCTGATTGGTGGTAAAATCTGCTTGTTTTGATTATTTACACATAAATACAGAATTAAAACAACCACCTTTTATCCAAAAATACGACAACGTCCAGTTTAAATACCTTAAGCTAATTAAGCTAGTAAATAAGTTGTTGAGTGACATAAAAAACATCAAAAACTACAACTGTGAAATGGCCTGTAAATATCAAAATAATGCAGATTTATTATTATTCAGTTTGAACAGGTTTATTTAAAAAAACACATTTAACTGAGTAAGACTGGAGCAACAGTTGGCAGGTTTTCAGTCTGTTCACAATGCAAAGCAGAAGATAAAAACATTTTAATAATATAATTTACTAAATAATGTCAATAACTGTTTGATCCTTAAAACTGCAGAAACTGATTGGAGTAATAATAATAATAATAATAATAATAATAATAATAATAATAATAATAATAATAATAATAATAATAATATAAATAATAACACACTTTGAAGAGAAATCACTGAACCATTTCTGACTGATGTTCCTCAGCAGAGATAAGAAGAGCTTCATATTTGTTTCTACAGTTTATAATATCATTGGTTGAAGATATTCAGTGCATGTCAAGGCAGCTCAAGCCTCCTGAAGCTTTTCACTGTAAAAACTGTGTGGGAGTGCAGTGGGAGTGGAGGAGTGGGAGACGAAGAGGACGTCAGTCTGTGTGGGAAACCTGCAGGAGCTCTGAGCTCAACCTGAGAAAGCTTCTTGTTTCTTACTTTAATTTAATTCACCGATGCAGGTATGATTTTTAATGTGAAGGTATTGCAAAGTGTTCAGGATTGATTCATCAATATACTGACAAATTATGTTTAATAGGAAAAGATTAGTGACCTAAATGCAACAAAAAAGCAACATACTTTTCCACATTCTTAAACTGTATCTTAACTTTTCTTTTTAAAAGACAGAGCAATGTATATTCACATCAAACTCAGATTATGCCATGGAGCCTCGGCTCTTGCTCACCACTTCCACACAAATGCAGTAAATAAAGCAGGAAACAAACTTCTGTTCACTGGATCTGGAGAAAAGAAAGATGCCCAAGCTTCAAGCAATGCAGTGTCATAAACCGCTACAGGAAAGCAATAAACTTGAGTTTACAGTCAGAAAGAGAGAGACAAAACTTAAAACACCAGACAACAGCAGAATATATAGTGGAAGGCACAAAATTCAGAGTTGAAAATAAAATACTGTCGGCTGTACGAGACGCTGCTCTGTGCTTGACTCTTGTTTGTTTCCTCACTGTCACAGTTTGCATTAGACAGACAAACAGACGTGCTATGAGCCCCAGAAAGCAAAATATTTACTTACAGTCGTATGAAACAACTACCTTTATAAGAATAAACATGATATTAAAGTCTAACGCAGTGTTTGAAGATTATTTGCACAATGAGTCACATGGTCTTTGTACTTCCATTTAGGTCTTGTTTGTGTCTTGTTATGTGTGTGTTTTAGCAGTGTTCTACTTTCTTCCATGTTTTTAAATGAAGAAAGTAAATAAAATAAATAGAGTGTGGTTGCAATGGGGGGCGTTGTTGGCCCAAGGCACCAAACAGGATAGGACCACACCTGCCCGCTGACTCTAAATCTGCTGAAAGATTTAAACTAAATCTGAGGCACAAATCTTAGGTATAACAAAGCTTTCTATGAAATCAGCTTGTGATGGAGCTGTCTGTTCTGTTCACCATCAACTGGACCGACCGACCGGTTCATCTGTCTGCAGAACTGAGGAACATGTTTCCTTTAATCTCTTACAGTTTAGTAAAAAAGAAAACACTAAACTGCGCTTGAATCTTTACAATCTCTGTGTTATTGATAAATCTGTAACCTGCAATTGTTGCACCCGTCTAGTTAATATTGGATTTTTTTTACAAACCAGCTATCACTCGTTTCAGATGCTGTAAATTTAATGAATCAATTTGCAGAAGTTTAATTTTTCATTTTAGGAAGCCGAGACAAGAGGAAGAACAATGAATAAAACTTTGGTTTATTTATTCGATCAATTTACTGCTCTGCTGTTTCTACAGTGTGTGTGTGTGTGTGTGTGTGTGTGTGTGTGTGTGTGTGTGTGTGTGTGTGTGTGTGTGTTTGTCCGGCTTTCATGCAAGACAGAATTCAATTAGAAGATGATGTAGTTTCACTGAGCCTCCAGTTTGGATTTGACGGCACAGAGATGATGGAGTTTTATTCATGCAATTAACAATTCATTTCTTACCCCCACACACACACACACACACACACACATTCAGATGTCAGTTCTGCACAGACACACCAAAGTGCGACCTGCTCCAGTGTAGAAACTAGTTATTTGTGATACCAAGACAGCATTTTTGGTGGTTTTTGAACTAATTGTCTATATATAAAATTTAATTTGTAGAATTTTATAAAAAACAAAACTACATTTAAAATATCAAGTACTGAAAATATATCATATTTTGCAAATAAATACACAAAGTGGTTAATTTTATTCCACTTTCTTTATCTTGCCTTGCAGGTTTGTGGAAAATAAATAGATAAATGAAGTAAGAAGCAGGAGTTTTTCTCTTTTTTATGTGAATTTAGGATAAATGTTAAATATGGTAAAATTCTGATTGTTTTCCTCTGAGACTATTTAAGATGATTTCTCTTTTACTTTTCCCTCCTTGCTGCATTAAATGGTGTGTATTTCTTCACAGAGTGTGTACATCATACTGATAGTGTCTTTTCTGAGCATTCACGTTTGTTCTCTTTACACACAATTCAAACTTTTTAAAAACATTTTTCTTAAAAATGATAATCAAACACCCCGTGTGTTAACTTCACAACCAGTCTTCTGCGCCATCATTGCAAATAAAGTGATTGAATCAGAAGCAAAGAAAGTCAGGGACAGAAATAAATTAAATATAACAGAATAAAGAGTTTTTTTGTTCCGACTGATTCGATTTTTCATTAGGCAGGAAAACCCTGCAGTTGATTCAGGTTGACAAAGCAAACTGTTGTTAAAGTGGACAAAAAGATTATTTTAATTGACATGAAATTAACTGTTTTACTAAAGTTAATTACAAATAAAAGCAGCAAAAGATAGTGAAAACATAACAAAAGGTCAGTGTTTGTTGTGCAAACATCCCGAACTTCACAACATCTCCCAGAAGTCAATGTTTTCTGAACAACACATGCGTGTGATCCAAGGCTTTTTTTACAAGTCAATCTGACAGAAAAAACTTAATACAGAAAAACTTAATACAGAAGATTATGGCCAAAAAATAATATTTCGACAGGTTTTTATCAAAATCCTGAGAAAAAAAGGTAAAAATTCTCACAGAAAACTCTAAATTCTTACAGGAAAAGCTTCTTGAAGAAAAATAATTCTGAGAAAAAATAATTGAGAAGGAAGTCAGAATTCTGTGTTTTTGTGCCTAATTGTCTTCCGTAGAGTTAGCATTGGTGCCACTGTAACTGTGATGATCTCTCTGTTATATTTGATGCTAAGCAGCTGCTGTGAAATACAACATCAATATTTGTAGGAAATACATTAATCACTTTAACACCTACTTAATTCACACACCATTAATTTTACTTTGCTCAAATACTGAAATTTTAAAATAAACATTGATTCCACAACTTGTTTACCAGCTGAGTTTTGCTTCTTTTCCTTTGAGTATATTTTTATGTTTGTCTCTTTAGCTCACTGTACACTCTGGCCTATTTAAAGGCACAGTGCAGCCTTCTCAGCATGTGATGCTGCAGCCTTGAATGACAACAACCCCCCTGACTTTACCTGCAGGCAGAAACTGAACAACCACTGCAACATCACAGCTCACACACATAGAGAAAGTGCAGCGTGGACCTCCTGCTGCATCAGAGAGCCTCCACATATTCCCTCTGACTGCACTGTTAAAGCCTGACATGAGGAGCGAGCAGCTATGAAACGCTCACAGACGTCTCTGTCTTCCCGGATAAGAAGCAGCTGTCTGCCTGTCAGCAGCGCCTGGACAAGAGACACTTTCTGAAAGTCAAAGATGCAATCATGTAAATCAGGACACAGTTGAGGTCTCCGGCCTGTAGAGCCAGAAATACAGAAAGAAACGGAGTCAGATGACAACCAGGGAACAATTATCAGGTAATTTGATACAATGGCTGTACAGCAACTCTATACTGAGTGCCAAAATCGGTTCTCGTTAGCTGCTTTTCCATTACAAATGTATACAAAACCGTGTCTATATTCCCACGCATTTTCACAAAGGCCTTTAAAATCCCATGTGAATCAGTTTCTTCATGCAATAAGTCATTGAAGAAACATGAACCTCCAACTACTTCCTGTTTTCGTCTTCTTCGTCTTTTCCACCAGTAGTAACATCCGGTTGTTGATTTGAAATTTTTTTTTTTTTAAAACATGTATATTTGGGATTCTGTTAAGCAAATTTGCCATGGAAAACAGCCAATAAAAATGCAGATAAGGATGAAATATGTGAGGAGAATTACTTGATTTTGTTCGCCAGCCAAACTCAACACCAGTTTAAACTATTTTATTGTGAAAATTGCTGCAAAAAGATGCACAATTATCCAATTGTATGTCTTAGAAAAGCAGAAGTTGAGCCTCCTGTACAACCAACAAATATGCAGCATGTGGTTTGTGGCTAGTAAGTCAAAAACAAAACTCTTGTATCTTCCAGCAGCCATTGTACAGAGATACAGCAGTAAAACCAGCTGACCAAACATGCTGGAGCTCAGCTGGGGTTGCCGGTGATTTGTGACTGTACATTACGAAGGTTTCCAACACTGGAAACATTGAGCACTTGGGCTGTTTTTAGAAGCAGTAGAAACAAAAACAAATGATAGATTTAGCATAATAGATCCTCTTTAAACGTCTCCACAACTTTATCCCTGATATTCTCTGAGCTACGGTCCACACGGCTGACTTCTGAATATTTGCAACTCTAGTTACATAAAACAAACATCATTCACTCTTCTAGGAACACTTGAACATTAGCGATGAAGCTGAAGCCAGAAAATAAGCTTTTATTTACATGCACTGCTGCAGCCTAAGCCTTAAGCCCATATTAACCTTTAATTCATTAAAAAAAACCCTGAAATATACACAGATAACACTTCAACCTTAATTGGTTTGAGTAAGTTTAAGGTTTAAGTAAGTCAATGTGAAGCAATTTGAATTACTAAAAAGGTGAGTAAATCACTCCACAACAACCCCTTTGCATTAACCTCCCTAATTTATTTTTATGCATGCAAAATTTCAAACACACAGATTAACAATGACTTCATTTTTTCCATTAGCATCAGACTGCTTAGCACCGACTATGTCACCAAGCAATGTGATGGGTTAATAGGCGTAGGAAACAGAAACGTGTGTGTGTGTGTGTGTGGGGGTGTGTGTGTGTGTGTGTGTGTGTGTGTGTGTCTGTGTGTGTGTGTGTGTGCTGTGGATTAACTCAGGCTGTGATTTGTCAGCAGACTCTCTGCGAGTCAACACTTGAACTTAGTTCCCCTCCGTCGGGAAAAGTCGGATTTGTTGCCAGCTGCTTCTGACAAATGGCTGCTAAATCCCAGCAAGGTGTTTTTTTGTGCGGCTAAGTGTTACTGTAACCAGAGCGATTCTTCACCAGGCGAAGAAATGAAGCCAAAGGAGTAATAGTAACTATATGCCGCTTCGCCTGCACGACCATCAGTGATTCCTGCAAGAATTAGCAGGGACATCCACTCAGTTATTAAAAAAATGTTGTACATATGGCAACTGATATGGAATTGTCAAATTGCTGATATTAGAAATGCATTATTTGGAATATTTTGGTTTACTTCCATGAAAATTGCAATTGCAGATGGAAGACATAGAAAAGGACAAAGAACTATATAACTATTAAGATTAAAGCTCCTCAGATTAAACAGAAATTCCAGGAAAACAAGAATATCTAATAATCTGTGCATTTTCAGAGATTATTCTTAAAATTTCTGAGCTTCTTGGTAGAAATTTTGCAGTCCTGGGACATCAAGCTTTCTTTTTTTACAATCCATCCATCCATCCATCCATCCATCCATCCATCCATCCATCCATCCATCCATCCATCCATCCATCCATCCATCCATCCATCCATCCATCCATCCATCCATCCATCCATCCATCCATCCATCCATCCATCCAGAACAAAACGTATTTAAATAGTTTTTGTTACCGACGCTCGTATCGTCAGCTCTGCTCAGAAAGTGTTTTGTAATTAAAAATCTTGTAAATGAGGTGATTGTTGAATTAACATTTTGAAATAATTTTGCATTTTTTGACAACAAAATTAAAAAACGTTAATAGGAGAATTCATGTTGCAAAATTAGCCTTATTAAAATGCAGCAGAAAGAAGAGGATCAGCAAGCAGATGTAATTTAGACTGCAGGGAGCGGATTGCAAATGATATGGAATAATATCTAATAATATGCTAATTGCCACAGAACATCATCCATATTATTGTTGTTCAATAATTTATTATGAGTGAAGATGCTGCTATTTACTGTTCCATACCTCCTATCTTGTTCTAATTCATTTCCTTTTATATTTCTTTATTATATTTTTGTCTTTTTATAAATATTTATTGTTTAGTTTTTTCTGTTATTCAAATTTCCCAGAGGAAGCTTCCTGATGGATCAAGAAAGTTCAATCTATTTTAATCTAATAAGTTTTTCAAGCATAAATCCCGGATATTTCAGATTCAAAATATAACTTCAAGCTCCAAATCGTAGAAGGGTCACTCAGGGGTGCACACACACATGCGTGCACACACACACACACGCACGCAGAAATGGAGAGTCATCTGTTAACCAGATTGTAGCTCAGCGCCGCCTCATCGATGCGGAGCGGACCAAACTGTGTTTGCGATGAAACGACGCTCCATCATCATCACCATTACATAACAATTGCTATTGACTGCCATTACTTTCTTATTACTGACAAGCGTTTCTTTATTGGTGTGTGTGCGTGTGTGTGTCTGTTTGTGTGTGTGTGTGTGTGTGTGGGTGTGTGTAGGGGTGTGTGTGTGTGTGTGTGTGTAGGGGTGTGTGTGTGTGTGTGTGTGTGAATGACTCATCTTGTGGGACATTCAACTATTTATATTCAAAGATTTGGGGTGAAAATAAGATCCAACCGGCTATCAGCCCGCAGGAAGGGGATTATTTAAAGACAAGCAGCGTTTCCAGGAAAGGCGCAGGAAGTACCTGCATGTCAGTTAAATGTCAAACACAACAACGCCACTTTAGCTACATGACTCACAATCTTCATGTTTCTGTCTTTACGGTTTACAGCTGGAGAACCAGGCGACCCTGAAAGCTGCAGTTTTAGATTGACAGACAAAAAAATGAAAAATAAAAATGTGCCTCTCAGGCCATTTTACCTCCTCTCAGTGATTTTTTTTTGATTGCCACAATGGGCTCTCAGAGATTATAATCATGGTAACAGAAAAAAGCCAAGCAGAAGCAATAACGGCCCTCTTGGTGAGAAAGAGCAACAGGTTTTTTTCAGAGATTAGAAAACAGACATTTCCACAAACACAAATGGGTGACTTCATTAATGTTTATGCAAAATTGCATTAAAAGTAGAGCTGTTGTAAACCAAATCTTTTAGTGATCAAGTATCAATTATTCTGACAATTAATCGAGTAATTAAATAAAATTTGATAAAATAAAATATTGGTAAATTCTACCATAACCGCAGTATTACTATTGGATATCAACATCGATCAAAATTTTTATATTTGAGCTTCCCTACAATTACTTTTCTGTAGTTTAGAAAATGTACCTGTAACAATAACAGCTCACTAAGTTAACCAGAACAAATACACTTATAAGAAATGTCTGTTCTCCAGCTTTAGGTTTATGTATTCATCTTCAGTCAGTTTAATAGATGAACCCTCACCAGACATTGATAGCTTTTGTGTTTATGTCAGTGACGGGATTTGACACCTTTGTTTGTCACATACAGAAACATCTACCAGCTACATGCCGCCATGATGAGCTCCGCCACCAGTTGTTGAGACTGGGATAATATGAAATACATTTTGCGGTTCATCCGTAAAGCTAAACTAACGTTAATCATCTAAAGCGCAGCGTCTAGTCAATCTGCTCACCTGTATAAATGCACCCGCTGCGCACTTCACCACCACCAGGAAAGGCTGCCGTACGCCAGGCGGCGTGCCAGTCATTTTAAGGATGCTTATTGGTTCCCCAAAAAACAACACAACCCCAAACACGATCATGGTAACACTTTATTTGATGGGTTGTGAATAAGACTGTCAAGACACCGTCATTACCATGACATAACACCCGTCATGAGCATGACTAAGTCTTCATAAGTATTTATGACTGCTGTCTTTAGTTTTAATAACATAAAGCTACATAATTTTTAAAGTGTAATCAGTAAGACTTTTATAACAAATTTATTTCAGATCATGATTTCTTGGTTAATGACAAGTTGTCATAACAAAGACCTTCTGAATAATGTCAACTTTGTACTAAAAGTGTCATAATCCACCAAATGACACTTTATGACTACAGTCTTAATATTCATGAAGACTTACTCATGTTTATGATAATGTCATGACAATCTTATTCACAACCCGTCAAACAAAGTGTTACCTCAATAAATGAATTCCCCCCAGACCGAACTTGAAAATTGGACGTTATGCTGCTAGCACCCAGCAACAACTCAGAGGGGAAGTGAGAGTGCGGGAACACGGCGCATTAAATCATAAAACATAATTTATCGAGGTAAATTTTCCTTGAGGTACTTGAATTATTCAAGGAATTATTACAGCCCCACTTAAGAGTGTCATTATTTACTGAATGATGCTTCATGACAACAGTCGTAAACATTTTCGAAGACTCCTTTGTGTTCATAACAAGTTATGTTTTATGACAGTGCCATGTTATGCACACACCTTCAAATAAGGTGTTACCCACAATTATAAATTCTGAACGGATTCTCCTCATTAAGGGAGAAAACTTATGCTTTTCACTTTACATATATGTGTTTTAAATTGGTATAAATACAAGTTTGTTCCCCTCTGCTTTCAAATGGATGTTTTTTTTCCCATCCAAGAAAGTCTGGATCTATTTCTGCAGCATTTGGTCCATTAATCCCAGCAGCTGGTGCTGGAATGTTGCTGGTAACACTGGGTGGCTGACTGATGTCACACACAGGATGTAGTCAGCACACAGCTTCAGTCGTCACAGCAGAAACCAGTGATCAGGACTCAGACCTGAACCTTCAGAGCCACATAAAGACAGTTACAAAGCCGGCCTTCTGTCGCCTGAAGAACATCTCCGGGATTCAATGACTAATGTCCAAAATAAACTTAACTGATTGATCGAAAGTTAATTTAAAAGTCCGGTGACAGCCGTAAGAGGAAAGATTCCCATGGGAACAATTTAAAATGACATTTGGTCATGTGTTATCCACTTTTTTCTGACTGACTCGCTGTTTCTGTCTCTTACTCTGCAGTTGTGGAGTCACAGTATCTGGGATCATGAGCGCCCTCTGCCATGAGGCAAGAGAACTGCCCGCCTCAGCTCGAATCTGTTCTCTCCATTTTAATGACAACATACAGACAGGAATATTAAGGCGCATATTGCTGCCACCTGCTGGAAGGGAGTGGGTTAGGGTTAGGGTTAAGGTTAGTGTTTCAGTGTTTCTGATTACAGTCGAGATGGAAAATAGGAACACTTTTAACATTTAATTTTCCGTTAGGATCAATAAAGTGTTGCTTAATTGAATTACAGCTCATATAAATGTATTATTATAACATTCTGACTTATTTCTGGTATTTTTTTTTCTTGGCCCTAATACTCTGTCTCAGAAACAGGAAGTAAAATGCTTTTTGAAGAGTTATTTCTAATAAGCTGAATATTTTTGCTTGTAAGGCAACAAAATGTAAAAATCTTGTTGGTAACTGAAAACTTCTCCAAGGTAACGTAGGATCCAGAGTTTTAATAAAATGTAATTAAGCAGCGCATTAATCAGCGGCAGCATCGATTTCCGCTGCTCCTTAGTGTCTGAAGAGCTTCAGCTCAACCACTGAATGTGTTTCTAACTAGAGGAAGAGATTGTTGCCACAGTGACGCCTGACAGCTCGTCAATAAGTCGTCCAGCAGGTAAGCCGGACAGGGACAAGCAAGAGACCAACTCTGCCCACAGGAAGCAGGAAGCGAGGAGAGGAGGTCAGACAGCGGGCCGAACATTAGGACGTTTTTCTGCTCTCCGCTTTTCAATTTAGCAGGCGGCGCAGAGGGAGCGGCGCCCAGCTGCGTCCAGACGCAGGGGGATGATTGCTGAGCTAATAGCGGGCAGAAAAAAGCTGGAGTCAGAGCAAACATGGCCGCCGACCAGATGACTCTTATTGTGAGAATCATGAGAAACGTGACAGAAAGGTGTTCAACATTAAGGCTTGATGACAGCACTTCTGATCTTATTTATTCATTTTCTTTGTTTTGTTACTTCTTTGTCTCCCACTGTTCATGAAGATATTCGGAGTGTGAAAGTGACAGCAGGGTGTTGAATGTTTTCTGCTCTCAGTTTCTCATGTCTCAGGCTTTTGGACTCGTTTTCTGTCTCTCCACACTTCATCTCGCTTTACTTCACTGCTGTAATTACTTTCTCTGTGTCTCATCTCACTGTTGATAAAATCTTTTTATCTGATGGCAGGAAGTGTTTTGGTGTCAATGCCTCTCCTCATCCCTCCATCTGTCCATCCATGTTTTTATTTTACGCTGTTTTGTCTCTTGCTCTGTTTCAGGTTTGGTTGTGATTTTCCAGCATAAACAATCAGTGGTGACAGCAGGCTCCCCCTCTGCGCCTGCACACATCACCGACGTCTCAACTAAAGGAAAAAGAAAGAAAAATGGCCCCCGACTGCCAAACCCGACGCACAATCGACACCTTGAACGAGCAAGAGTCTGTGCGTGACGAAGGCCCCGTCCAGATTAATCCGCCTGTGTCAGAATAGATTTTAAGTCTCACCTTCAACACATTTTATGTTGTTCAGCAAAATAAAAGTTTTCTGAAGCATAATATTTACAAATTTCAGTTTTTATGGACAAGATATCTGTAGAATTATCGAAAAATATTACTACATAATATTGGAAATGAATACTAACTTGCTTAGCACGGCTTTAGCCATGTTGAGTATCTTGTTCCTTTGGAATCTGATCATTAATGCACATATTACTGCCACCTGCTGGAAGGGAGTGAGTATTACAGTTTTTCTGATTAAAATCCTGGATGCTACAAATCAGATCGACTTTTCAAAAAGTCGATCTGACTTATTCATTTCTTTTCTGACTTATTCATTTCTTTTCTTTTCTTTGAAAAGAAAAGATTTGGAGCGTCATAAACCCCAGATAAGTTTTTTGTTGTTGTTATTGTCTAATGGTGTTCTGTACACTAAGGAGTGGCAAAGAACTGATTTTCACCAAATTTCTGCACATATATGAAAAATAGGAATGTTTAAAATTGCAATTGAAACCCTTAAAATTATAGAAATTAATTCATTTTAAGTCATTTTTGGTCTAAATTCATGTCGGACAACACAAACAATCATTTTCACTAAACAACTTTCAGTAAATCTGCAGAAAAAGCGTTGAATGTGACAAAACCAACAAAGCAAGACCTAGAGAGAAAAGAGACGATGCTCTCAGACTCCCTGATGTTCCAGTTGGACGATCGTCGCCTCGTTTCAAACAGCCTGTCGTCTTCTCCATACGTCTCTGTCAGGTTCCTGATGGTTTTAGTTTCTGTATTTGCTTTATATCTACATTTATGGACACTTTCATAAAGGTTTTTTACAGCTTTTCAGTTAAATCATCCTTTTATTTCCTTCTGTCAAATCTATGCGCTTTCATTTAATTTAGATTTTTGAGGTTTACGTTTCTTTTCTGGTCATATTGCAGATATTCTGGTTTTTTAGCATCTTCCCTCTTTTGAAATAATTTTTTGAACATCCCAGTCTTTCTGATTCCTTTTGAACATTTTGACATATATGTTCATAAAGTCTCACTTGAACACATTATAGGAGCCAGGGGGAAGAAACATTTATTGTTTTAAATCTGGGATTTTTAACTTAAATTATTTCACACACAACAGAAATATTTCTGGTGTTTTGTGGGAAATTAAATCACCAAAGACTGCTAGAAATGCTACCTTATAAAGTTTTTTTATTGCTTGGAGTTGCAGAATAATAAACATTTTAAATTTTTAGATTATAAATAGAATACAGATCTCTGTGGGGGTTTTATGCAAGCAACTTTAAAAACGTATATTGTGCTTCCTATGATACAGTTTCCAAAACTGGAACTGTATCATTGGAAAAAGGAAGAGCTGTAAAGATGGTAACCTGATGGTTTAGTTGCATCATTTTTATAAGAGTTTTTTCACGTCTTGATGTTTTGATTAATGGTTGATTTGTGTGAAGCTGTACTAATGTCATTGCCAGTGAAACTCTTGATAAAAAGCAGTGATGACAGAATGTGTTTCGCTGGAGGAAACCATCATGGACAAAGCAAGAACATTTTCTACCATCTCTGTTTCCTTTCATGGCTCATTCAATCAGATCAAAGATATCACATAAAGTAAAAATGATATTTTGGGTTTGCAGCTGCTTTTTCACCAAATTTATAATGGGGAAGATTGGAATTATTAAAATAAATTTGCTAATTTTCAAATTTTGCACTAGAATAAAGGGAGCTTTTGTTGTATTTCACATTTTTGTTGAATCAGGAGTCATGTGACTAATCATGGGATGTTTCTACTGGTGGAAAGGACAAAGAACCTGACAGGAAGTGGTTGAAGGATGATGTTTTTTTAATTGACTTGTCTGAACAAACTTATTCACGTCATTTTAATTGCATTTATGACTGCAATTGAAAAATGTTGGTTTTTTCTACATCAGCGGTATATCATCAAAGTTTTATGTACATTTGTAGTGAAAACACAAAATCAGAGATCTTTGAAATGATGTCAGTGGTATTTCTGTGATAAACACAGTGAAGATATTTGTGATGATTCTCAATAACTTTGCATCAAGGCTGTCATGATGTGAGTTGTTGAAAAATTCAGGGAAATGATGAAAATAATAATTTAAGGAACAGGAAATGACAGGAAACCACGGTGAGAGCATCAGCAGGATCTGACATTATGATGAGTATTATAAAGTGGGATTTGATTACGTGATGCAGCACAGGTGAGAAAATGAGCAGATGGAAAACAATTGGAAGGAAATAAGTAACACTAGAAATAAAAAAAGAAATAAATGTAACACAAGGGCAAACTAAACTCAAAGTCCAAAGATCATGACCAAAGAGAGACCTGTCTGGGTCAGGTTTGGACTTTTACCAGAAAAAAATGCTTTTCTTCAAGTTTCTTAAAAAAGAAATCCTTATGGGAAAAAGTCAAAACTACTTGCTATTCCTGCAGACAGCGGCCCAAAATCTCCAAAATGCAACGAGGATGTGACCTCGATTTGATTGTTCATTTAGAAACTTTGAACAGAATTATTTTTAATTAAATGAAGTTTTTAGTATTGATTGTTCATGGTGTTAAATCTTGAATGTGGATTTGCCTTAAATAAGTACAGTAGATCTCTCGCAATCTGATATTGGCTTTCTTATGTAACCCAAGTCCTTCTCTGATTGGCTAACCTCACGGTAACTCCTCCCTCAGGAGCAGCTACACACACGATACGATTAAACCGTCCAGAAAGGACTGGTCAATCTCTTAAAAATACATTTAAAGTGCTTTAAAAAGCAGTGAAAGTTGTCAGACCTGCTCAGTTAACTTTTCCCCCCATTAAACAGCAAGTGCCAAATATTTTGTTCTGTATTGTTGGAGACTTTTACGGTGACAAAGCATCACCATTGGAGCAGTTTTTGAAGAAAAAAGCACATTTGTCTGTTTTTATACAAATATTTGTTTATTCTAGTCAGTAGAGAACATTAAAGAGATAATTAATAAGATGCAGTTCTTAAATTCTTTGATTATTATGTAATTGTTGCTTAAAATGTCATTTTTTTCATGAATCGAAATGAATTAAAATCCTAAGAGAAATAAAAAATGATTGATTTCATGAAACAAAGATTGGAAAGGGTGGATGCTTCCTTCAGATTAATTTAGTTAGATTGTGAAAGTGATTGATTAATAAAAGGTGACATCATTGAAGGTAGCTCAATAATCACTACAGGAATTTAATTTAATATGAGATCACTCTTCACCACAATGAAAACTTAATAGGCAAATTTAGCAAAAACTGATCTTTGTTAGCCTCTTTCCTGCTCTTCTCTTAGTGCGTTTTATCTTTTCCTTCTCTAAGGTCTATTTCTGTATCTTTGAGATCATTAATGTCTCTATATTTGTGGTCTGTCGTTCGGTAATTAAATTTAAACCTTTGTGTTTCTCGCTTTCAGGTGCTATTTCTGTCTTCCTATTGATTCCCAGTTGTCTTGTTCTCCCTCTGTGAGTCAGCAAATATGGACAAGACAAACACAAAAAAGATGAACAGAACAGAAATCTAAATATAAAGCGAGAGGCGAGAGGTTGAGTCTGTATATAAATGATCTGACAGCTAATCTGTTTTCTTCTCCATATTCAATCATTTGTTCTGTCTGGGATTCGGGTTCGTATTGACGGCACGCCGTCCACTCCGGGGCCGTCTCCGGATGTCAGCAGCTTTGGCGTCACTGCATTTTCACTCGGTGTGTTTTAACACTTTCACCTCGAATGGTGTGAAAAAAAAACAACCTTAAAATAAAAGCTTCTTGATCACCAGAAACGCTTCTGTTACTAACTCAGCTCTGGGAGTTAGAAATATTCAGAAGGAGGAAAGAAAAATCAGAACATGTCGATTCCTACTGACTTTAAATGCAAAAACAGATGGAAAACTTTCTGCTTAAAGGCGCAGAGTAATGTAAAATCTTAACATCATGTCATTCTCTCATTAAAATCATGGCTACTCTGTTGCCTTAATTCTTTCATGCATGTCTAAGAAATACTGTCATACCATTCAGCTGTAAAAAATGCCTGGGTGGACTTAGCTCCGCCTTTGAGGCACAGCTCCGCCTCAGAGCCGCTGCTTCCAAGTTTCCGAACTCCTTCAGACTAGCCAGCAGTTATTAGCAAACACCAGGTGGAACTGCACATCTGTGGAGCTCATTGTAGGAAATATGTCTCTGTAAAAACGTTTTAAAATCATTACTAGAGGAACGAAAGTGGAGTTTCAGAAAGAGCAGTAGTTTTTAAAGAGACAGAGCCCCATTTTCAAGGAGTTAAACTACGAAGTTAATATTTGATAGATATGTCATTTTTATGAAAACTGAAGTTAACATAGTTATTTGATTGTGCTATGAAGTCGCACCATGTTAAATACATAATGCTTCCACTTTTAAGTGTTTTTTTTACTACAAATAAATGTATTCAACTCACTTTTCAGTGCATTTTCTTCTCTAGGTTACACAAAATGTATCATATATTCTTATTCCCCTCCATCAACTTGTTTCCAAATTAAATCCTTCAGATATTCTTTTTCTCTTAAAAGACCAAATATATAATACAGTGTGCAGCTGAAGCATTCAAGGGACGCAGAAAAAGCAATAATGCACAAAACATTACATTTTCTGATAACTCTTATTAAAAATACAATGCTTCTGCACCTTGTTAGAACATCTGCTCTAATTTCTAACAAATTCCATTTTAATTTGGACTGAGATCAAATTAAAGCAGATTCTCAGAGAAAGCTGCAGCGAAACGCGGCCCAAAGCCGAATCAGTCTGCACAGTTATCACAGAAGCAAGTTTAAGGTTTCTGCAGCCCAGTTATTGAGCAAAACTGGTCCACTGTTGTGCACTGAAGTGTGGATGAACAGACGAGGCATCTCCATCTCTTTTGTTGGAGTTCTTTAGAAGAAGCACTTTTCATTCTGGGCAGAGGAGGCTCTGTTAAAGCTGAGGGTCACTGCGGCTGAAAGCCAATAACTCCAGAAATCAATTGCAGCTCTTTTTTACATTCTAAAAAGAACATGCTAGAAGAAATTTCAATGCTCTGAAGGGTCTACATTTAAAATTGCAACTTGGTAAAACACTATATTTTTCAGTCGCTCCATTCACAAAATTAGCAAACTTCAAAAAATACAAAGAAGGCAAAATTACAATCAACCTCACCATAATTTCCCCCAGCTACTCCTGATTAAATTTGCCCTCCAAGTTATTTTGCATCTGAATGGGAACTAAAAAACATTTTTCATTCCTAATAAAACTTCTTGAATTTGTATAACTACCAGTTTAATATAGCAGGTCAAAATATATAAGTTTCTTAATTCTTAAGTTCCCACGTGTTAAATAAATAAGCCACATCTTGGTTGTGCTGGAACGTTAAAATAAATCGGTATCAATTTGTGGAGTTTAAAATAATTGCTCAATGCTGCCACCAGTAGGCCAGAATGAGAATTACAGAACAAGTTATTGGTTCTGGTAAAATTCAGTTGATTTTTCATTTCTTTCCATCCATCCATCCATCCATCCATCCATCCATCCATCCATCCATCCATCCATCCATCCATCCATCCATCCATCCATCCATCCATCCATCCATCCATCCATCCATCCATCCATCCATCCATCCATCCATCTTCAAACATTCGATATGCAGCGGTATTATTGAAGTACCTTTCACTAATTTTCTCTATTTTACATACACAGGATAAAATAAGTATTGAAAACGTTACAATTTTTCACAGTAATCATATTTCTAAAGATGCTATTCAGATTAAATTTTCACCAGATGTTGGTAACAGCCCCAGTAATCCATGCATAAAAACATTTAAAGACTCTGTGTGGGAAAATGGCCCAAAATTACTAGTTTATTCATAAAACTACCAATACCAACAAAGGCTTTTCTACAAATAATAATCTATTCCATACTTTTTCCCTGCGTCGCATTCACATTGGTTTCTTTCTTTGTACGGATTACTTTGGTTCTTACCAACACCTGCTGAAAATGTTATATTTATTGCGTCTTTGTGTGAAGTTATGATGTGAACAAAAAATATTTCACCCTAAATGTTTTCTGCTCAAACAAAATTTAATAAATAATAAAATTTAGTTATTTTAAAGACAATGAGCGCCGTCAAACGTTTGCAATAACTAGCAACTTGAACACTGCAAACTTGCAGGTTGCTTGTAAATTTAGACTAATCCAATGGTTTTCAAGCAATTGGTTAAAGTTTATTCTACAGCGTATTAACCAAACTGAAGTCCAGATTTTGATGACATCACACCAAAACCTTTATTTTTGTGGGTTGTTTAGTATTTCAGAGATGGACTTAAGATGGGCTTGAAGTTGTTGTCCTGTTAAATAATCTAAAGTGTGTTTGAGTTTATATTGTGACACTACCACCTTTTTCTGTTTTAATTCAAATGCAACATCACAATGGACACTGTCCAAAAAGATTTTTTTCCCCAGAGTTTTGGGCATTATGACGATGTTTTTGTCATAATGCACAACAGGAAGTACCTTTATGTTTTGAGTACTTCCTGTTGTGAAACAGGTTCTATTTGCCTGATTCTACAGTCCTGGTAACAGATTTACCAAATCTGGTGTGGACTATATTTCTTCTGTTCCTAAATCAAATAATCATCTAAAAAGTGCATTTTGCATTCACTCTAGCTAGCATTGTCTGATAGCATTCTGAAGCCTTCAAAAAGTAAGAACAGAAGTAATATTAGGAGTCAAATACTTTTTACAGCGCCATGTTGCAGTTTATAGGTTGGGTTCAGTAATTCTGGTACAATCATTTCATAACAGGGGTTTTACTGCTGGACTGATGCTGACCACCAACTTGATTTCCTGTTTTGTTAGAATAAATGCAGCAAACCTGAGTGTTTCTTTCATTAATTTAACAAACATGAATACTTTTGAAAAATAAAATAATTTTTTTCTCCACTAAATTTCGTCTTTTTTTTTTTTTTCTCATCATTCCACCCAGAGAAAAAATATATAATTATTTTCGATGCTGAGTTTCTCTACCAGAACTGTAAACAGATCTCTAGCTGATCTTAACTTTCAGTTTACCAAATCAATTAAGGAATAAACACATGCTGGAAATGGACATGGAAAAAAGAACTAAAACAGGAACAAATTCAGACAATTGAAACGGAAAACGTTTCAGGAAGAGCAGCAACAACCTGTGGATGACAAGGCGGCTCATTACTGAGCTCACTAACATTTCATCTCTTATTTCTCCCAACAAATTGCTTCACGACAAGCATCTCTGTCTGGGTGAACGTGTTTTTCCAATGACGCTTCAATTTTATGCACTAATGAATAACTGCGTTGTTTGAGGGAAAAGTGAATCATTGTTGATTATTGTGACTATGTTGGTAATTAATAATAACTTGATGATGAATAGTTAAGGTGATATCTAATTAGCATTAATCATTTAAGCTACTTCATAACCCTGCAAAGGCAAATCAATGTTTATTTAATCAAACTCTGTTTTTGCATTTATTTATTTTTGCTGAGGAAAAATTAAAAAATCTTCTGAACAGCAAAAAGCCCCATATCCATGCAAATGTTGGGCGTGATTTGAGCGAACGTCTTGCAGTGACAGAGGCAGCTTTTGGCCACAGTTTTCTGGGTGTTTACCGGCTGGGAGACGCCATCACACCAGACCGGCACAGAAAGGGTCCATGACACGGCTCACCTCCCTGCACCACACTGAACCCTCACATTCTGAGCCCTCACATCAGCCAACAGGCACAAACCACGGCAAAATAAAACAAAATAAAATAAACCCCCCCTCAAAGTGACACCAAGGTAAGTTGGGACTCACCCTGCAGAGGCGGCGTCGGGTGCCGCTGGTTGTTTTCTTGTTTTTTTTAGGGCGTCGGGGTCACCACCTGAACTCCGACGATGCCGAGAGCTGAAGCGACACTTTCCCGTGTGAACAAGTTGTTACCATCTTCTCGCAGCTTCTCCGGAGACGGAGGCAGAGGCAGAGCAATCCGGGCGACTTGATCCGCTTGTTGCTCTTACATCTTCCTGAACATGTGGCGGGTTTCACTTTGCCAAGACAGAAAGCTCTTCGGTGTCTCTCCCCGCCGCTCTGCTGGCGCCTCGCCTTTCTCTCTTCTCCGCCTGCCTTTCGACAACAACTGAGGGGAAGATGCTCGCTGGCGCTGGCTGTGTCTCGTCGCCCGTGGCAACCAGTTGCTATAGCGATGGACCTGCGCTCATTGGGAGACGGCGGTGATGATGGAGATACTGGGAGGCCTATGGAGGGATGGAGGCAGACTGGGAATGACTATTGGAAAGTTTGCGGGTCATAAGACTTTGTGAGAAGAGAGAAAAATATTTTTGAATATTAATTTAATTCAGTTTTGAGCTGTTGGTGTCAGATCCTTATAACACTTTGCAAAATAAGAAAATTACATGCACATTTAGTCACTTTTCTCTTTGTTAAACTCTGTTTAGTCAACCCTCTGATGCCATGTTAATGTTCTGCAGAAAGAAGAAAATTATTAGTTTCTTTCTGCACAATATCAAACAACATCTTTTTTTGTATCAAACAATAGAATAAAAACAATTCAGGTGTGACAACAGCATCAGGTATGAAGGTCAGGCAAAAGCGTTCTTATAAGGCTAAAACAATATGTATGAAAGCCAAGATTAACAGGAATAGTAATAATATTATACTGTACAAAAATAAAGCAGAAAGTACTGCACAGTTACTACAAATTAAAATATTAGGGGTGCACTGACTTATCGGCCATCTGATTTATTGGTGGCCTTACATGTGAAGCTGATTTTATCCCTGCATCTTATCTAAGCAAAGGTCTAAAAAGGTCTAAAAAAATTTACTTTTTGAATTTTTAATTTCTCCACATTGTCATCTTGAACGGTTCTGCTGGAGATGATGACATCAAGCTTAACTGGTTTCGCTTTTTCACCATAACAGACCGCAGCCTCATCATGACTGATGAGTCTCTGATTTTCTATTTGTCTCCTGCTCTGTCTGACTCCTGCCATCACTTAACAAGACACAGAGATACTTGAACTCCTCCGCTTTTCTGGTTCAGATCTCTGGTTTCTGAGTTAGACGGGCTGATTTGTATCTAAGTCACTTCGCACTCGGCTGTGAACAAATCCAATGCACTCCGCAGGAAATAGCCTTAAAAAGATTATTCATCTGTTTATCTCCCTTTCTTTTCCACTTCTACCCAACATCTGACCCTAAATTAATCAAAGAATGTCTGAAAAAAGGAAAATAATAATGCAAATCAGAAAAGGATAAACACGACGACTGAGGCCGGGGCGCGGCTTGGGGACCCACGACGAACCGCGCCAGTGGGAAACCAGAAAAACTAAGTTATGTAGTATAATAAAATAAAATAAGTTATGTAATAAATAAATAAAAAATAAAAAAGTAAGTTATGTGAAAAAAAAAGTGTTATGCAAAAGCAATTAATAAAAATAAATATGAAAAAAAATTAAGTTACGTAAAAAAAAAAAAAAAAAAAAAAAACGAAGTTACGTCAAAGTTTGTGTTAAATTCTTAATATTGATGAACTGTATTGTTGGTTCCACTGGCAGCTTATTTCACTTATAACACAGGAAAAATGCCATGAGTGAAATAATCTGTTTGTGAAACCAGAACTATTTAAAATCAACGTTAAGAAATTATTTACATAAAACAAGTCACGATGCCTAAGTTAGTTTTGTCTTGTTTCAATTACTTATGACCAGAACCTGGGCCAAAAATACTTGCTAACATTGTGTAGATTTTCAGTGTAAGTCTAATTCATAAAGTTATTAACTGCTAAACAGCTTCAACATGGACTTGTGAGCTCCCTCTAGTGGAAGAACTCTGTATTCAATGCATTCCCAAATAAAAACACACTCGTAATGTTAAATCTGATTATATATAAATTTTCATTATCGGGGTATCATCTCTGGGAGAGAGCATGAACACACTATTTGTGTTCAGATCGTGTTTGTCTAAAAGCAAAGAGGCGGCATGTGACTGCAATCAGTGCAAACCTAAAATTATCCCAAACATGCTCACTAGAAACGGCAGCTGCACTGACAGACAGCTGTGTCATTACAGGCCGGTAATTTTAAACGTTTGATGAAGGCGTTACAACAGCATCTGCAACAACACCACGCAGGAAAAAAAAAAAAAAAACACAGCTCACATGCCACATGAGCGCTAATTATCACCTCTGTCTGTGCATTTCAGGTATAAAGACCCAGAAAAAGCAGCAATTTGATGATACAAATTATGGCTGGACTCTTACAGAAGATGCTTGAGTTTATCATTGCTAGTGGAAGGCTAATCGAGGTACGTTATTTTAACGTGTTCATGTAGAAGGACTTGACTGAGGTCAGAATATCTTGAATTAACCAACTATTCACTCTGGTCATAATAAGCTCTTAGTCTACACCACATGTGTTAAACTCAAGGCTCAGGGGCCAAATCCAGCCCGCCACATGGTTTTATTAGGGCCACATAAAAATATCTGTTAAGGTAACAGTTGTGTGCTTAACGGGGCAGTATTATGTAACATAATCTTCTCATAATATCAAAAACATGCGTGGAGTGTTGCTTTGATTCTTTCACGCATCGACGAGAAATCCTTCAATCTCCTCCTCAGAGCTTCTGCATTACAGAACTCTCCTCCTTTTTCACTCTCCCATTCAGCTCCTTCAGACTAGCCAGCAGCAATTAGCAAACATCTCTCGGAACTGAGCGTCTGATGAGCTCATTACATAAGCTACTTTTCAGTGCAACGCTGGTGAAAATGTTGCTAAAGGGTTGGGGCGATAACCGAAACATTTGTAGTATTCAACAGTTGACGGCAGTTAATAGAAGTTAAAATTAAAAATAGCTGAAATGTACAACATTAATAACAGTTAAAAAATAAAGACATGGTAACCACCAACACCAAGGAACTAAACTTAAAACAACAATAAATGTCCGAAGAAACAAGTTCTTAACTGAACAAAATAAATTCAAAAACTACATAAACAAATTTTGTCAAACTTTACATCTATAATATTGTTAAAATAAAACCCTGTTGTCACCTGGTATAGTAAAACATTCAAAGCCTGAATTAGAACAGATGCTCCCACTTGTGGCCTTTCTCTAATGCACTAATCACAGCTTGACATCATCGTCCCTGCGGCTGACAGAAGCTGTTAAAATGGTGACATTTGACTGCAGATTCAACTCATCCAGAAGGAAAAGTGCACACCTGACAAGACTAATGTTACCTTCGGTGTATCTCTAAAATGAGAACGAGAAGCACCAAATCATGTGATTTTTCACTGCCAGAGGTTCGGCGTGCAGAGGGGCAGAAAAACACGCTGAGTTGTTTTGCTGCTAGGAACAAAACCTTCTGCAGAATGAAGGAAACAATTGAGATAGAAAAAAAAGTAGTTTGTCTTATATTAGGTTGGATCAAAAGTTGCAAAAACCAATTTGCTGCAGCTTTAAAGCTGAAATCTTAGGAATCTTGACTTTCATACTGTCATATCTTAGGATAGAGGGTAAATTATTATTATTTTTATAAGATACTCTGAATTAGAAGAAGCAGAAAATGACTGACATTAAACATTCTTTGTGTTTGAACAATGAAGGAGAAAGACTGATCAGTACAGTATTGTGGCCTTAATCTCCTTAATTCAGGGCTTTTGTTGAATGTGGTGCAACATTTAACATTTTATTTTGGTTTATAATTGCGTTAATTGCGAGTTACTTTTGCATGACTTCAAATGTACTCAGATATTTACAGTAAAAACGAGAGCAAAAATACTCTGCAATATGTTGTTTTTGCAGTAAAGATGTAGAGTTGGGTATTTATTGTGTCATTTATCATTTATCGTGATACATTTGATTTATTTTTGTCATGATAAAATCTTATTAATAGCATTTAAAACCTTCCAAAACTGTCCTTATTGTTATTTTTACTATTTCCTCAACTCAGTAAAAGCATCAATAAATACCAATAAATGTGAAAACAGAGTGTGTGCAGTAAAGTGACACAAATCACACTTCTTTATGTGACTGGTGTCCTAAAAGAAAAGTTTTACAAATGAAAGTATTTTTTAAAGTAATATTTGTTGATATAATTGCTGTACTACACAGTCACAGACATAAACGACCTAAGAAAGAAGTAATAAATAGTTCTTATTTTCACTTTTACCAGAAAATGTTGTGATAAAACTTTAAGTTCATATCGCCACTCCTAAGAAGTAGTGACACTTTTGATGATGAAATAGTATTATAACATAAAATAAAGCATAAAAAGACAATTTTACCCCAAACCCTTCCCTTTAAAGGTCAAAAATAAAACTTAAAATCAGTGAAACAAGGTTTTTTTTTTCTGGTGCATTGCTCCAAATGAGACATGCTGGGGTCTAAATGTGGAGGAGTGGTTCAGTATTCAGCCAATAAAAAGTCTTTCAGTCTTTTAAGCATGCAGGTTCTGTGCTGTACAGAGCTTTAAACCAAACGTAACACTTCCTGAATGTTGTGTGGATCTTACAAACAATACATTTGTTTAAAGGCCGAAGAGGCACCATCTCTTCACAAAGTCTTTATCGTCTATCTGGGCGTCCTCCAGCTCCATCAAGCTGTTAAAATGAATTATGTCCTGCATTTTGCAGGCATTACAGGGAATCAAAGCCTCTGTGAAAGCAGCTCACTGTTTTCCACCTGCCGTGTTTCCATCCCTGCATGCGTCTTCCCAAAGGCATGCGTCCTGCCAGCACCAGACCTGATACCCCTCCTGTTCGCCATACGGCAAATCACATGCCTCTTTTGCCCCAACGCAACACGGAGAGTAAAATAAACCCTTTTCACCAACTGGTGACCAACAACAAAGGTTCCAGATAAACGTCTCAGATGCAGAACCTCCTCAGCTTAGGATAAACAGAAATTAAGAAACAAGGATCGTGTATTTAAAGTTTGATCGTGTATTTAAAGTTTGGTCACTAGAGGTGGTTTCTAAAGATGTAACTTTTATTTTAGAAAAATACGTCTTGTATGTAATATATGAGACAGATAATCTGTGCTGCTATTGCTGCCTGAAGAGATGCCTGATCAAAAACAAAAACCAGTCAGAGCCAGGAGGAGGGTCTTAGTGCTGCCAATCAACCTCATATTTGCTGCTAAAAGTTATATATGTATATATTATGTCTTTGAAATAACTGAATTTGCTCATAACTTTATGTTTGAGCATTTAAAGCTATGATTAACTTTATATGCCATAAAGTTATCTTCTAACTTTAAAAGATATACAACTTTGCTCCAACAAAACAGAGAATAAAAGAAACCATAAAATCAAATAAATTGTAATTATTTTTGAATTAATTATATCATTTTAAAATATTAAATATTCTAATTTGAAATATTAAATCAGAATATATGATGAGTTACTCAGTACTTGAGTGTGAATTAAATGTTTAAGTGTTGAAATTTGAGCATAAATAATTTTAAGAAATGTCAAATAAGCCTAAAATGATTATTTAATTCAATATTTTAATTTAGGTTGGATTTTTTATAGAATTTTTTTATTTCCTTGATAAGTATGTAACCAATGCAGACTCATTCTTCTCTTTCAAATATATGTTCTTTAAATCGTGTCCATACAAAAACCTTTTGCTGAATATTTCAGACATTGTGAAATATTGTTCCAGTTCAGCTCTGTTTTTCTGTAAACTCCAGCGCCCTCTGCTGGTCACTTTTATCCAAACTCTCCTCTCAATACATGGATCTTGACATCAATTTCATGTAATTCTGTCTAATTTTCATCTTGATTAAATTTACATAATGAGAGCATCCTGGTGTAAGCAGAGACAAAGTAAATCCTGTTTTGACCCGCTTAAATAATCACATTTTATTTATTTTTTTACAGTAGATTTATAGGCAGAAAAATTGTCAAATCTAAAACAAAGCTTTGAAGAAGAAAAGTTTACTCAGCAAACTTAACTAAGACCTTTTTTGATAAGTCTACAAAATAACTGTTTTTTATTTTTAAAAGCTGGTTTTCTTTTTTCATTTTGCACTTAATTACTGTATATTATGCGAGATTTATGGTAGAATATGCTTCTCTGTGTTTCATCAAATCACATCATTTATCTTTTGTTTCATACTTAAGTACAAAACATATGAAAGAAAAGAGTCAGAAACCAAGATTTTATATTTAATGTATTACCAAATTAATACTAAAAATGAAAGTAAGTTTAATTAGTAAAACACAGAACAAACTATTTTCACTGAAGATATGATGCAAATAAGGCAATTAAAATATAAGTAGCATTAAGGTCTTCTGAGGTACTTGAAAGGATGAGAACAATAAAACTAAAAAGAACCCAATATTTACAGAATAATTTTTAAAAACCTCAGAATATGGTAGAATAAAGTATAAGAAATAGTTTTGCACTCATAGAGTGCAAAAATCTAAAAACAGAAGCAGGACTTGCAACCCCTACATCTGAATTAGGAATCCATCATGCATTAGAAAAAGGCAACATGAGGTTGATGAGGAAGGTGTGACAATATTTATGTGACAAACTGGAGTGGCCTTCATTCTTTGATGTCTAAAATCTGGCTTTTGCCTCCTGATATGCAGCCACTTCCTGTTTGTTTGCTGCTTCTTGTTTACTTTAGCGTTTCTAAGTGTCTCTGAGCAACTCAGAGTCACAAGATCAGCATCATTGATTGTTTTCAGTTCCTCTCAGAAAAACACAAATAGCAAAGCATTAACGCCTAGATCAGAAAAAAAAAATCTCATAATGGCAAATGGGGCCATTTTATAGCACGATAAAGTATCTATGGTAACTTCAGTTGTTATAAATATGCTATATATATATCAAACATGACCTACCAGAAATTCGACTTTGCAAATTGATGCAGATGTGCAGAAGGCCACCTTCTGCACATCTTTACAACAATGCGACTCCATTATGCCGTTTACAATTGTTTGCCAGTTGCTGCTGCCGCTAGTCTGGAGGAACTGAGTGGAAATGGGCGGAGTTTTGTGGAAATGGGCGGAGCTTTATGAGACTAAGCGCCTCACATGGTGGCTACTGGAGTTTAAAGGATTTCTCAAACATGCATGAAAGGATCAAAACAACTCTCCTGACATGTATTTAAAAACCAAATAACATTACAGAATGATGGAAGCATTAATACAGTCAATTTTACGTAATACCGTCCTCTCCTTTAAGAAAAAAACTGGTAAGCAGGTAATAACATGTCAAAGGTTACAAGACTGATTAGCAAAAAAACTCTTATTGGTGAATCTTCAGAAGAGGTAAAAAGATGGATTCGTTGGGTCTCCATTGAGTGACGTTCAAGGAATAGGATCTAAAACTTGCTGGAAGGACTTTATTTCTTCTAGCGTCTGTCACGTTGTAGTTCTCATGAGTGGTTTGGAGGAGCAGTTTGAATCCTGAAGTCAGAGGAGCAAAATAAAGAGGATGAATTAATAGGTGTTGATATTTTTTTGTACTTTTTAAACCTTTTAATTAGAGGAGCATTTTTAAGGCATAGATTTGGACCAGATAAATTGAAACTGTCATCATGACAGTTTGTTATGAGACAGATAATCAGTGAAAATGTTGCACTCCTCCACCTTTTCACTGAGTTGTCTAAAAGAAATTAACCGCTCCTGGTCAAAAACAACCAATCAACAAGGAGGAGTGTCTTAGTGCTGCCAATCACTCTTGTGAACTCGCTGTTAAATATTCTAATGGCGAAGAAACAACTCATCGTTACAAACAGTACATTCATCCACCGACATGCTAACTAGCCTGAGGATTCACAACAGGCTCTACTGGCAGGGAGAAGTTGTATTGGAGCAGAGAGCAAGAAGAGTTTGGGGTGAGCATGATTGACAGCGCCAAGTCCCTCCCACTGGCTCTGATTGGTTGCAGAGGAGCTTGAATTTTTTTCACAGATTTTCTGTCAAGACATTCTAACAGTTTTAAAAGTTACACAGTGCAGCTTTAACAGAAAAGATTTGATAATTGTTCTGCTTGACTCACTGTGCAGCTCTCTCTCAGCGCCCGGCCGGTCCGGTCAGCTGATCCGTATTTTCTGAATCCCCTGTCTGTAGAGCTCTCTGGACATTCTGCCAGAAAACTGCTGGATGCTGTGCAGCCTGAGGCCAGCTCAGGTAGGTGCGTTTCTTCACCAGCTTCCTCATGCGGTAATACGGAGACAGATGATGAGCAGGAATCTCCTCCAGAAACAGCAGAATCAGAACATCTTTCTGTTCGTCGAATAGACGAAAGCTGCAAGGTGTCAAAGAACACTTATCAGATATTTTTCTGAAGCTGTTATAAATGTGTAACGGTAAGTGTAAGCTGAACAGACCTGACTTTGTCATAGCTGTTGCAAATAACCACTAACGTATTAATTTTGGTTAAAAAGACATTTCTTATCAGGTGAAATAACATTTGAAACAGTCATTAGTGGTGATTGTTGTACTGTCTGATGAACCTGCATGATAACCCTAAATATAAGCATCCAAAAAGCTGAGAATCTACTAAAACTAAAAAGCAAACAACAGAAAATACAGATGTTTGTTTAGCTCTAGTCAAACAAGACTCACACTTTCCACCCTCTAACCTCAAACAATGCATAGATGTTGTAAACATATATCTATATGTCTATAAATATATATATAACTATACTTCTCCATTTAGAAAACATAAAGTTCAAGAATAGCGCCCCCACCTGGCCATCTGGATCTCTCTGGAGCACCACTCACTCTGCAGGTAGTTTTGGCTGATCACACAGATGGTTTTCTTGCTGCCATAAATGGCATCAGTGATGTTCTCTATGATGGGTTTTCCTGTGGATACAGCATATGTAGTTTCAGCTCTATCTTGAAAAGACTTTGTCTCCATGACTGGAAATCCTCCAGTTCAACTTCTGTCTGTAAAAATGCAGTTTGTAAAAATGAAGCTTTGTCAAATTTATTCCCATGGCTTCCTTCTCTTCATAATATGTCCCCATTATTAAACATTGATGTCTCTGAAAGTTTACAAAGTCACCAACATTTCTCAGTTCTCTACACATCAGTGGAGGTATTGTCATAAAAATAAAAAGTTAAGAGACTTTATTTACCTGGTTGGAAGTCTCTGTGGTGCAGGCAGAGTCTCCAGCCCTGCTGTCCCTCCAACACTGGGAGCATCTCCCTGTAAACCCAGTCCTCATCATGGACGTTGTAGGACACAAAGGCGTCAAACTGATGAGGGTTCATGGTCTTCCTCTTCCTGTTGTCGTAGAGAAAGGCCCAGAAGAGCTGGAAGGTGTACTTGAGATGCCACCTCAGGAAGTTATAGACAAAGGATGTGAGGAGAGTCAGAACAACCAGACAAGAGCTGGAAATGAAGTATAGAAAGCTGCCGTCTTCCCAGCAGGTCTTGACGTCAAAGTCTAGTAAGAAGGTACCACGTTTAGACACAGGAAAGGAACATTCATACTGATGAGCGTTGAATACCTGCGTTTGCTTGTTGCTCTTTACCCACTGGATAAAACCTGCGTTTAAGCACTCACAGGTAAACGGATTATTTCTCAGATCCAAATGTGTTAGAGATGGAAGGTACTGGAAGACTGTCTCGTTGACTACAGAGATGTCACTGTCTGTCAATTTCAGATATCGGAGTGCCGTAAGATTGGCCAGCATCAGAAAATCCAATGACTTGATCTCAGACTCGGAAAGATCCAGAGTCTGCAAGTGTGGGATCGGTAGGAACATTTTATGTTTTACAATCAAAAGATCAGTTTTTGTTAAAGTTAGACTCTTCAGCTGAGGAGTAAACTTAAATGTTCTTCCATCAGGAGGGTCTCCGTAGATGTTTGTAGCTGTGAATGTTTCGGCAGGTGTCACAGTCATAAGAAACTTTTTCATTGTGTCAAAGTCGGTGGGTTGGTCTTTGGCTATCAGTGTGAGACTTTTCGGTGAGTGTGAGTTAAGGTGTATTTCAGAATAGTTTGAAACAGAGGTTTTAAAGCTTTCTCGAGGGTGTAAATATATTGTAAGATGGTCCAAGAGCTGTAAGTCACTGCAAAAAGGTAAATTATTTAAAAGCTGCGTTTCCACATTTAATATTTTTAGAGACTGTAGTTGCCGAAATTTGCTTACGTCTAGCGTTTTTATGGGGTTCTGGATTACATCCAAGATCTCAAGCTTCTGTAGGGGAATAACAAAAGAGTCTCCAAATGTCATTAATAGATTATAACTCAAATCCAAAACCCTAAGATTAGTAAGTTTTTCAATCACACAACTTTTGATATCAATTATACGATTGCCATTGAGGTACAGCTCTCTAAGACTTGTTGTGTTCACAAAATCCTCACAGCTCAACGTGAGGATTGTGTTGTTTTGCATATTTAAGACCTGGAGGAAGGCGAGGTTTCTTATATCATGTGGAACTATGGTGAGTTTGTTGTTAGTCACATTCAGCGACTGCAGTCGGTCGATTGATTGTATCGAACCTTTTCGCAGTTCATCCATTTGACCGAAAGACAAATCAAGCTCCAAGAGCTGAGAGCATGATGCAAGTTCAAAAGTTAAATTCTGAAGGTCACTGCACATCAAATTCAGACTCCTCAGTGTTGGTATGTTACAAACTGTAGACAGAAGTCGTCTCTCTATCCATCTGCTTGTTGCATCTAACCTCAGATACGATAGAGAGTTGAGACTCTTCATTACTGCCTTTATATTTTTAAAGAGAAGTACTTTCCAACCAAGATATAAATGTGTTATGTTTCTCAGAAAATGTTTGTCCGATATGTACCATGTAATTGTAGACGGCTGGAATGGGCGTAAAAGTTCTACAAGTTGGAGGTGAGGAAGAATTGGAGTTGTGATGCTAAACATTTTCATGTTATCCCCAGAAACATGCAACTCTTTAAGACTTGAAGAGAAATTAAGCTGCAGGTCTTTCGTCACAAAGGAGGATAATGAGTTTTTTAACAGTTTAAGTTTCTGTATCTGTGGTAGCTGGAGGATGGGTTGGATTTCAGTGATTTGTTGGAATTTATTTCCACTTAACTCTACAGATTGCAAGCTAACAAGGAAATTGAATGCGGTTTTATGAATAAACTGGATGCTATTAAAACTGAGTTCAAGCTGGGTGAGATTAGATAGTCCTTGAAACATATTGGCTGTTATACTGATAAGATCGTTCCATCCCATGTTGAGAGTATTTAAGAAAGCCAAATCAAGAAATGATCCATTTTCCGCAGAAGCAATTTTATTTGATCTTATTTCAAGAATCCTCAGTTTGAATAAACCACGGAAATGATGTCGTTTAAGTTTTCGAAGCTCATTCCCACCAAACTCTAATGAAACTGCATCGTTAGGGATGTCATCAGGGATAGCTAAAAGTTTCCTCTCTTTGCAATCCACGTAGACATCAGCAGACGGATTCTCCTGATAAAGTATAGTGCAGTTCTTTAGAGAATAAAGCAGGAAATGGTTAAAATGAAGGAGAAGAAGGAAAAGTCTCAGAATCCAGAGTGAAGACAAACTTCCTTTGGTGGCCATAACTGCAAGTTTATCATTCAACGGTGATCACCTGCAAAGACATTTACACAAATTCATAATTTATTTGTAGTTGTAAAGTTGTACTTTGAGCATTAAACCAAAATTTCCACTTCACTTTATATTTTCTTCCTTCTGATTTTGTGATTTTTAAATATTAAGTGATTGGTAATTTGATCAGTTACTTCTTTACTCTTACTTTCGTCATTTCCTGGAAGGCCACTTTTTACATTCCCTTGAGTAAAAAGACATTGAAGCAGTGCTGTCCTTACTTGTGTTTAATTTTTGGGTACTCTGTCTACCTCTGTAAGTTGAGGGCAGTGCTTCTTTCATCCTGAACCCCCAACCATCTCCATCCATCCCCACACTCCGCCTTGTTTTTTGTCTCCACCCACTTTGGTGAAATTTTTCTAAATTTTCCAAGTTTAGCTTTTATACTTTAAGACCTATAGGAATGTAACATTTTTATTATGGTCCTGCCTCCCGTTTACATGTTTCTGGTGATTCTCTGGCTGTAGGACTTCTTGAAACCAGGCGTCAGAGCAGGACTTTTCGGCAATACGTCCTGCAGAGGTGTGGCATATTCTGCATATGTGAAGAACCAAAGTTGCAGCATTTTTTCTATACTTGCATGGGCAGTTAACAAGAAAAACAGTAGTAGATCGCATTGTCTTGTGCTGTACTACTTAACCTATTCAGTTTAACACAGAGTTGACTAAAATATTCAAAATCATTCTGTGAAATTACTTAAAATTATGAGCAGTAACAAGAAGAACTGCTTATTATCTAGTTGTAGTTGCTCTAGGACAGTAACTGTGTCAAAAGTTGATGATGCCTCCATCCAAAAGGAATAAAAAAAAAAAAAAAAAATCCCAAAAACAGAAGTCAATACTGTTTCCTAGAAAGTGAACAGTGTTTTGGAATTTCTCCCTAAGTTGCTGTTGAGTTTTTTATCTGGTATCTGATCCACAGAAATCCTAAATTCTTCCAAATTTTCCACAAAGGCATCTGAATAAATCAAAATATGTTTTTATTTTAGATTTTTTTTAAAACAATCCAACTTTTAAGAATATTGAATGTGTCATAGTTAGAATTAGTTTTGTAATTAATAATAGTATAGTAATACACAGTAATATAAATGTTTCCAATACTCACGTTTGATCCTCAGCAGTTTGTGTCGTATCTGACCGAACTGAAGCTCTTCTTTAATACCGTCAGTCACTTTAAGAGAGGGGATGTGTGAGCTGTGTTTCTGATTGTGCCACTTCTTTTAAAAAAGGGGAACCAATAATTTTTTTTTCTTAAAAAAAAAAAGTACTATTGTGCGGTCATAATAAAAGGTTAATATTTGCCTTTTTCTACCACATTTCTACCAAACTTTCCAATAATATTCTTGAATACATCCCTTTATCACCAACCAACTTCTCTAGTTTCTGTAGTTTGGCAATAAGAACTGATCAGTCTTCCTCACAATCATGTGATATAACATGAGTACAACATGATATCATCTGCAAAATAAACTATTTGTTGGTTATTTTCACATTTTTCTACGAAATAGAACAAACTTCGGGAACAAAATCCTGCAAGTTGAAAACAGAAAATTAAAGATTTTATTTTAAACAAAAGAATAAAATAGTAAAATAAGACAAAGGCTAAAATTACATGGTGAGAATAAGACTTTGAAATAAAAAAACACTAGATGTAACTGAACAGATGGCACAGAAAACAAAACACAGTTGTAAATTTTGCTTTGTATACATTATATGTTGTTCTTCCACATGTCAACACAATAGCATCTAAAGTTTCAAAGCTCTACAGTGTTTGCATGACAAAAAAACCCGCCATTTTTTCCAGGTGTAGCGGCAGGTTGAGTCTGAGCTCCTTTTGTCTCTTAAATTTAATGGGTTTAACTTCAGCTGAAATCCTCCTCATAGTCAGAAAGTGGAACATCGCAGAAAGCCGATGAAATGTGTGACTTCCAGTTTGCACAGATGCATCGCAGTCTAATTCTGTCTACAAAAAACTGTGAATCAGAAAAAAGGGAGCAAGTACCAGCTTTCAGTTCCTCTGACAGCAAAACTCATCAACATTTTGCATCTAAAAAAACTGTGAACTGCAGTATGCTGCTTAAAGAGCAAAGGCTAACTTGTTGCACATTGGAAGACAGCGCCTGGAGGTTTTTTACGATGGCAGTGCAAAGTTATGCTTCATAATCACACATGAGGAAAAACATTGATTTGCAAATATAACTTATTCTCGAAAGCTCTTTCTTAACTATATGAGGCTAAGGGAGTTTTATGGTGTTTGAAGGATAGTCTTGTGGGTTGGACATTTATTTACATCCATGCCAAACCATCAGAGATACTGTTTCTCCGTTAGACCAGTCAGAAAGCTGCTGGCTAGTCTGAAGGAACTGTATAGTCCTTTTTGTTTTGTTTATTTTTGTTGCTGTTAGTCATTCTCTTATCCGGTCAATTTGAGCACACCAATGTTTAAAAAAAATAAGTATGAAGAGCTGAGTGGAAGAGTCGCGAGAAGCTCCAAGAAGGAGCTGCGCCTCGAGGGCGGAGCTAGGACCACCCAGGCGTTTTGCAGAGCAGAATGGTTATATACCTGGAGTAAACTCCAGGTATCATTTTTGATTACATAAAATGGTGTGAAGCACAAACATTCATTTTGCGTTGCATTGCCCCTTTAACACCTCGCAATGGAGTCAATGAATAGTTGATTTCAACTGTGATCTCACAACTCTTTACATTTTCTCAGGGCAGCGGGTCCGTGTTTTCAGCGAGAGCGCCCCCTGCCTGCAGAGCTCTCTGGACGTTCTGCCAGAAAACTGCTGGATGTTCTGCAGCCTGAGGCCAGCTCAGGTAGGTGCGTTTCTTCACCAGCTTCCTCAAACGGTAATACGGAGACAGATGACGAGAAGGAATGTTTTCTAAAAACAGCAGGACCAACACATCCTTCTTCTCATCAAACAGGCGAAAGCTACAAGAAGTCAGGTGAAAGAGAGATGTCATTTGTCAATATTTGTGAATATTGATTAGTTCTAAAGCTGGCAATGTCTGGTAATGAATTATTGCTAATTTGATAAAAAAACTAATTGCAAAATTATTACAAATTTTACATTTTGATAAAGGCCATTAAAAAAACAACATTACAAAGCATGTATTCTTCCTCAATCATTGATCAGATGCTCCACCTCAATAAATCTCAGAATCTGTGTATATCTATTATGTATTTAATTTTCATGAGCTGTAAACCCTGATTGTCACAATAAAGATGGAAACACTTGGAGCAGGGGCCCTTTGTGGGCCTTGAAATGATTTCTATCAGCCCCCTGACTAAAAGTCAACATCTGTAAACATTTGGCCAACAAACCAGATTTAAATTGATGACTCCAAATATTTTTAAATTGTGTTTTTCTTTTAATAAAAGCAGCAGCCCAAAGCCGTTTTAATGTTTCGGATCTTTAAGGATTTATAGATTTCATTAAAGTATATATTTCAACATATATTTCTATATATGTTAAAAGCACCTTGTATCCTCTTCCATTAAGTTCCCACATTACAATTTGAAAATCTGGATTTATTTAGTTGGTGATGCATATAAAACTCTATTCTTGTTGCAGCGCCCCCACCTGGCCATCTGGATCTCTCTGGAGCACCACTCGCTCTGCAGGTAGCTGCGGCTGATCACACAGATGGTTTTCCTGCTGCCGTAGATGGCATCAGTGATGTTCTCTATGATGGGTTTACCTGTGGATATTATCAAACACAAAGAGAATTGCTAAACACACAAATTGACAGGTAAAATCAATTAAATGATTGTTTTTTTATTGTCATTAAGACCTTCCACTGATGATGTCATGAATCGGGTTAATTTCCTGATGAAAGATTTATGCTTAACATATAGTCATTGTTTGTTTTTTGAAATAATTTGTGCTTTGCAAGGAAAATATCACAACAACCACCAAGAATGTTAACTTAGAAAAAAAGGAAAAAAAATAATTTTATTTTCTAAAAGGACGCAATTAAATTGAAACAAACATTTTTTCTGGTGCAAAACTTTCCTTCACTTATTAACTGAAGTTTACCAGTAAATTTGTGACCACCTAGCAGCAGTTTTCTATCTGACAGCCATAATTTAAAAATGGCTGCCAACAGATGTGCAGCTATGCAACCGTACATCTGCACAAAAAACAAGAATGCATCAAATGCTTTCTGAACGGTGAGCCAGGAGCATAAAACAAAACATTTCTTTTGCAGCAGACATTGTGCAGCATGTGATCTGAACGCGGATTGAATTGCTAGGTGACGTGTTGGGCTTTGCCTGAGGTTGCTAGCTAACGGGGTGGAGGTGACCTGGCCAGGTGAAGAGTTTTGAAACGGGTAATTTTCCACCCTGGACAGGTCGCCAGTCTGTCGCAGCACCACATCGGTCATTCAACAGTTTTGTTATGAAAATGAAAAAGCTAAGAGACTTTATTTACCTGGTTGGAAGTCTCTGTGGTGCAGACAGAGTCTCCAGCCCTGCTGTCCCTCCAACACTGGGAGCATCTCCCTGTAAACCCAGTCCTCATCATGGACGTTGTAGGACACAAAGGCGTCAAACCGATGAAGGACTTCCTTTTTCTTTCTCTGACTGTCATAGAAATAGGCCAGGAAGAGGTGGAAGGTGTAGGTGAGATGCCACCATAGGAAGTTATAGATGAACGATGTGAGAAGAGTCAGAACAACCAGACAAGAGCTGGAAATGAAGTAGAAATATCTGCCATCATCCCAGCACGAATGAACGTCAAATTCCAGCAACAAACTTTCTCGTTTATCCACAGGTGAGGAACATTTATATTGATGAGCGTTTACCACTTGTGTCTGCTTGTTGTCCTTAACCCATTGGATAAAGCCTGCATTTGAGCAGTTACAGGTGAACGGGTTGTTGTCCAGGTCCAAGTACGTGAGGGAGGGGAAAGACTTGAATACAGTGTCATTAATCATATCAAGTTCATTGTCAGTCAGTTTCAAGTATCTGAGTGCTGAAAGGTTGGCCTTCACCAGAAAACCCAAAGAGCTGATGTTGCATTTGGAAAGCTCAAGACTTTGCAGGTTTGGGATTGGAAGGAAGAGTTCTGGATCCACGACTGAAAAATCAGTCTCTGTGAATGTCACACTCTTGAGGTAGGGATTGGACAAAAACATGCCTGCAGGAGGAGCTTCAAAAAAGATATTGACAGCTGTAAAATTCTCCAAATATCTCATAGACCAGAGTATATTTGCTAATTGATATGGAAAGCAAAATCTTTTGCATATTGCTGTGTATCTTTTCATTGATCTAAAAATCACAATATCTCTAGAATAGTTTGTTTGAAGACTGCTGAAAAGGCTTTCAGGGTTCAATTCTATTGTTAGATTTTCCAAGAGCTTTAATTCCCATATTTCGTCACGAGATGAAATAATATTCTCCAGTTTATTAACTTTATGAAAGGATCTTTGTGTCATGTCATCAAAGAAAGCTGTTCCTACATCCAACTGTTTCAGGGATTGGAAACCAAGAAAATCAAGCGTCTTTAGGAAAGCTATTTCATTGTGGTTTATATTTAAAATTTCAACCTTTGGCAAAACAATGTTGTTTTCAAAAGTCAACAGTCGATTAAAACTCAGATCCAAAAGCTTTAGGTTTTCAAGATTTAGAAAAACACAGTCATCCACTTGGCTAATGCGATTTCTCTTCAGGTGAAGCTCTGTCAGTTGTGTTGTGTTCTCAAAGTCCTCACAAGTCATCTCTGATATGTAATTGTAATTCAGATTTAAGATCTCAAGGGAGCTGAGATTTCTCGCATCATGTGGAACTTTTTTGAGCTGATTGTCACAAATGTTTAGCGATTGGAGATGCTTCAATGACCCCAGTGACCCTTGAGGGAGTTCGCCTACATCGCTTTTCCTGATATTAAGCTCTGTGAGTTGAGAACAAAGTTCAAGTTTAATAGGCAAATTGTTGATATGGCTGTTAAACAAATCCAGCTTCCTCAGTGTTGGTACTTTGCATATTGTGGATAACAGTCCTTCATAAAGATGCATCTTCAGGGCTTCTAGCCTAAGATGGCTTAAAGAGTCAAGACTCTCCAGGACTTTTGTGATCCCTTCAAAAGAAAGAATAGACCTCCCAAGATATAAATACGATATGTTCCTCAGTAGCTGTTTGTCAGGGATTTCCCATTGCAGGTCTTTATAACAAAAACACATAGAGATCTCTATTTTCTGGAGGAAAGGAAAGACGGGTGTAGAGATGCTGAAAATGATCAGGGAATCACCGGAAATATCCAACTCTTTCAGATTTGACGGCTGATTCAGCTCCAGGTCTTTGGTCTCAAAGGAAGAAAACCCATTGCATTTAAGACCAAGCGTCGTGATTTGAGGTAACTGTAGGACAGGCTGAATGTCGGTGATCTGTTGAAGCCTGTTGTTTCCTAAATCTAGAGTTTGTAAGCTAGTGAGGAACTGGAACGCTCTTGTATGAATGACCTGAATACCATTGTTGTTGAGAAAAAGAACAGTAAGTTTGTCCAGACCCTGAAACATATTGTTTGTCAGGACATCAAGTTTGTTATTTCCCATGCAGAGAGTTTGTAGAAACATCAGACCAATGAAAGACCCTTGATCCACATGAGCAATTTGATTTGATGTTAAATCCAGAGTTCTCAACTTTGACATGGCAGAAAAATCTCCTTCATTAATTTTCTGCATCCAGTTGTTGTTCAGGTTCAGTGAAACTGCATCTTTGGGGATGTCTTTGGGGATGTTTTCAATTTTTCTGTTTGCACAGTCCACAGCTATATCAGCAGAGGGATTCTCCTGGTAACGGATAATGCATTCTTTCAGTACGTAAGGAAATGAAAAATTGAAATAAACAACAAGAAGGAGAATCTGTAGAATGAAGCATGAAGACGGATGTCTGGCAGCGGCCATTTCTTTAGATTGAGGTGGTTGACAATGTCGTTCAAGAATAATTACCTGCATGCAAAACATACACAAATGTAAGATCGGAGATGGTAGAGTAGCACGACTTCAACATATATTTCCTCAAGTAGAAGCAAAAAAAAAAAACAATTAAAAAATTGGGTAAAAGCTCAACTCAAGTGTTATTCTTCTACTTCTTCAAATGATCAATCATTACCCCATCATCTGGACAACAGCATAAAGTTATATGGAAATTTTGGTATTTCAAGGATAAAAAAGACAATAAGTAACAAAAAATAACAATATCAGGCAAAAAAAAAATATTTCAGTTTTTCAATAAAAATGACTGAACCTAAAAGTCCATTGTTTTTGCTGATAATAAAAAGAAGAGTAAATGTTTCTGCTACTCACATTTGATGTCTGCGTTGCATTATTCTGAACTGGCACTGGAGGTTCTTTCTAGATTTGTGTTATGTCTCGGTCTTTAAATGCACAAGCAGGAAGCCACATGTCTTATCATACGCTCCCTCTGTTTCACTTTTTTTACTTCGCTGAAACCCTCAAATGAAGACCGACTCACTGTGGGCGGTATTTCAAGTTTAGATATCAGTGTGAATATTTGGATATCATATGAACAAAGTTAGCGTAAAAACAACTGTGGAATATAGTGTAGAGGTGTCAGGTTCAGCATTCATAAAAACAACCATTTGGTATTTTTCTGTATATTTCTTTGATTATTTCAGTCTGTTCTTAGTGTCAGATCATCTTTATTATTTATTTCTAGTATTTAATCATCCTTTTTATGGTTTGATTCATGTTTTTTCTTCTCTCCTCTTACCGTTTGCTTCTCCTTGCATCCCTATGCCATCTCTCTATTTTTGTAAGTTTATCTTTTTCGTTACAATACATTCAGCCACTTTTTTCCGCCTGCAGTACAATCAACAAAAGGATGAGTAATGGGCAACAACCACACACCATAAATGTTTGTGGTAACTTAAGTTTTATTTACAGATTCGTTCTTCCTCATTTCATTTAAGGAACTGAGAAAAAAGTACAAATTTAAATTCTGCCCACAGCATCAATTTTAGCAACAACTTCTTGAAGAACTTTACATTGCAAAGACCACTAATCTTTTCATTGTTTTTATTTATTTTTCTGTTTCCAATTTAAAAAATTTATGAAAAACTGTACTAAATACAAAGCAAAAATATAAAAATAGTTAATGCAAAAACATTAAAATTGTCATCAGAAGCTTTAAGTAATAACTATGTGAACCAAGATCATGAATGTTCTTAAAGAGACGGTTGTGCCAGAATGAATTGCAACCAGTTAAACTGTTAAAATATAAGTACATTCTTCAAATTACATAATATTGAACATCTTTTCAATCATTCAAGGATTTCGTGATTTTTTTTTTGCAATAAAAAAGTGTTTGTGGTAATAATTAATAAAATTTGTGCTTGCCATATATTTATGCATTGTAACTTTAAGTGAGGCAGCTATTCAGTGGAAGTAAGAAATACTGCCACCTGCAGGTGGGAGTACTGCAATCTTTTCACCAATTTTCCAGAAAATTTGCAATAAACTCAAAATGATGCATTTAGGTGAATTTTCACAATAACTCACAAGACTTTAGAGGAACTAATTGATTCAATCTGGCAGTAAACAAAGAAAAACTGTGTTTAAATTGATTGATAAAATCTTTTTTAAGCACACTGTTATCTTGACTGTTCTAAGTAAGTGTTCATTTGGAGTCTGAAGGGCCACACAAAAAGATATGGCGGGCCAGATTTGGCCCCTGGGCCTTGAGTTTGGCACATGTGATGGAAGCAATTCATGAAGATACACCACAAACCTGATGTAAACCCAAAACTTAGGTTAACGATAGCAAGAAACGACTAATTCACCCTGGAAAAAGGAAAAACAACGTTAAACATAAAACAATGTTTACAGCCAATCTGGCTTTTAAATGTTATAATGACATGATGTGTAACTTGACTTCTTTTTTTCATTCTTAATGTTTCAGTTACATTAACAGTCTTTGTATATTTCTCAAATTCCTGTCGGTCCGGTCAACAGGTGTGTGTTTTCAGTGAGAGCGCCCCCTGCCTGCAGAGCTCTCTGGACGTTCTGCCAGAAAACTCCTGGATGCTGTGCAGCCTGAGGCCAGCTCAGGTAGGTGCGTTTCTGCACCAGCTTCCTCATGCGGTAATACGGAGACAGATGATGCGGAGGAATGTTTTCTAAAAACAGCAGAATCAGAACATCCTTCTTCTCATCAAACAGGCGAAAGCTGCAAAACAAAATATTAAAAACATAAAAATCGACCTTCCAGACCACTCAGCTCTTCTTGAACAAACTTCCATAAAATTGTAAAACAGCTGAAACACTGTCTTTAAATCCAACTGTTTAGAGTTTCTTTTGAAACATTATGAATGAAACTCTAACCAACATCTTGATGTTGGACAGCATTTGGGAAAATGTACTGTAAAAAAGTAAATTAAAAATGTAATCAAGAAAATTGTTGATTTTTTTTTGTGTGTTTTTATGATGTGAAGAACTTTGAACTGCCTTGTTGCTGAAATGTGCTATAAAAATAAAATTTGATTTGATTTGAATAGTATCACTTAAATAATTTGTGTCTGTGATGGGAACTTTGCTAATTTGCTCCCTCCTTCAGCAGACTATTATTTCATCTGGCCCACTAACAATGAAAAGTACTGTAATACCCACACCATGTCAGCAGGTGGCAGTAGTGGAAACAAAGAAACATTTAAATTCAACCTAAAATTATAATAATTTGGCTGAAAGTTCTCTCAAAAAACAAATCTCAGGTTTTCTAGAACAGCCTGTAGGTGTTGCCAGTGAATCGCTGCGCTAGAAATTTGAATACGCAAAAACGACCTGCATGTAAAATGGTGCACGGCATATTTTTGCTCTTACCTATCTTTTGCAGACATTTACAATTTCAGATTATCCATAACTAACTGCATAAAATGTAAATTTTTTCCCATGTTTTCTTTAAAAACTTCTATCATCTTTTCTTGAAGACAGAATTGTTATCCTTTCATTATTCAATGACAGCGCCCCCACCTGGCCATCTGGATCTCTCTGGAGCACCACTCGCTCTGCAGGTAGCTGCGGCTGATCACACAGATGGTTTTCCTGCTGCCGTAGATGGCATCAGTGATGTTCTCTATGATGGGTTTTCCTGTGTACAGATGCATTAGTTGTTATTTGATTGAAGTTTTTCATGGCAGGAAATGAAAGGAATACCAAAACGTAAATAAGAAATTGGTTGTGTTTAAAGCTGCAGTATGTAACGTTTATAAAACATATTTGTCACTGAAGGCTGCGTTCACATTGCAATTTTTTGTCTTAAGGCAACCTGTATCTGATCTTTTCATGGCAGTCTGAATAGAGGCAATATTAGGTTACAGATGTCTGTTTTTAGACTAGCATTGGCTGTTTTGACGTCCGTCATGCGGGAGGGGAGTAGTTATGGAGAGCGTGACGTAACGTCCAAAGGGTAAATACAGAGTTTACCTGGTTGGAAGTCTCTGTGGTGCAGGCAGAGTCTCCAGCCCTGCTGTCCCTCCAACACTGGGAGCATCTCCCTGTAAACCCAGTCCTCATCATGGACGTTATACGACACAAAGGCGTCAAACTGATGAGGGTCTTTTTTTCTCCCCTTCCTGCTGTCGTAGAGAAAGGCCCGGAAGAGGTGGAAGGTGTAGGTGAGATGCCACCTCAGGAACTTATAGACGAAGGATGTGAGGAGAGTCAGAACAACCAGGCAAGAGCTGGAAATGAAGTATAGAAAGCTGCCATTGTTTCGACATGACTGAACATCAAATTCTAGCAACAAGCCTTCTTGTTTGTCTGCAGGAAAGAAACATTTATACTGATGAGCGTTTACCACCTGGGTTTGAGGGTTGGTCACTACCCAGTGGATGAAGCCTGCGTTTGAGCATTCACATAAAAACGGGTTATTGTCTAGATCCAAGAATCTCAGAGAGGGTAGAGACTGGAAGACTGTCTCGCTAATAACATCGATCTCATTGTGCGTTAGGTTCAAATATCTGAGAGCAGAAAGGTTGGCCTGGACCAGAAAATTCAAAGACCTGAGTTTAGACTTGGAGAGATCCAGGCTCTGCAGGTTTGGCAGTGGTAGGAAAAATTTAGAGCTGATGTAGGACAAATCCGTCAATGATAAGGTCAGACTTTTCAGCTGGAGGTTCAGCTCAAATGTTTCCACTTCGTAGTAATTTATATAGATATTCAAAACTGTAACGGTTTCCAAATTTCCATAAGCTTTGAGCATTTCACTAATTGTATGTAAGGGCACCCATTGGGTATTGCCTCTTCCAATTAAAGTTAGCTGCTTCATTGTCTTAATATCACTAAAGGGTTTATTATTGTTTGATTGAAAACTTTGGAAAGTCCTGTCTGTATGTAAGTAGATTGTTAAATTTTCAATGTTCTCTAAACCACTAAAATAAGGTACGTCTACAATATGATAGGTTTCCACCTTCAGTTCTTTGAGAGCCTTCATATGTTGAAAAACATCTTTGTCCAGATACTGTATGGAGTTCCTGCTGATATCTAAGGCCTCAAGTTTCTGCAGGGAAATTTTAAAAGAGTCTCCGAATCTGTTCAGCTCATTGTTACTCATATCCAAAACCTTCAGATTGACGAGGTTTTCAGTAACACACCTTTCCAGTTTGGATATGTGGTTCCCATTCAGGTAAAGTTCTTTCAGATGTATGGTGTTGGAAAAATCATTGCATTTCAAATCAGAGATGTCATTTCTACACATAATCAGGATCTCAAGAGCAGAGAGGCTCCTTATGTCATGTGGAATTTTGGTGAGGACGTTGTAACCCAGATTTAAGAATCGCAGTTGCTTTATTGATTGCACTGAACCTTTTGACAGTTTTTGCATGAAAGTATCTTCCAGGTTAAGTTCGCTGAGCTGAGTGCACGATGCAAGGTCAGTAGTAAAATTGTGAAAATGGCTTTGGGAAATAGTAAGCTTCCTGAGGGTTTGTATTTTGCAGACTGTAGATAGCAGACCATTTGCAATCCACCCTTCCACAGATTCAAACGTTAGATCTCTCAGTCTTTCAAGACTTCCCAGAATTTCATTGATTCCTTCAAAAGACACTAATCCTGTGGAAACATCCAAGCTTGTTATGTTCTTTAGTAAGCTTTTGTCAAATAACACCGATTTTATGTCTGTGAGTAACAAGCCTATTGTCTGGAGGTGAGGGGAAATTGGCCCTATGATGCTCAAGATTTTCAAGTTAAAACTAGAAATTTTCAACACTTCAAGACTCAAGGAGTGATTCAAAGGGAGATCTTTGGTGTCAAAAGTAGTAAATCTGATGTATTTTATGTTGAGTCTAAGTAATTGTGGGAGATGGAAGACTGGTAGAATTTCTGCAACTTTGTTAAGTGGAATAGAGAAGATCTTAAGAGTTTGCAAGCTGGTCAAACACTGGAAGGCAGATTCATGAATATGCTGGATCTTGTTTTTGCTGAGGTCCAGAACTGTGAGGTTGGACAGGCCTTCAAACATGTTGGCTGTCAGACTGGTAAGCTTGTTATTTTCCATATCAAGTCTCTCCAATAAAACCAAGTTGATAAATGACCCTTGTTCAATGTAAGCAATTTGATTCACTTTTAAATTCAGATTTTTCAGTTTTGACATGCCGTAAAAGTCTTTTTTATTAATATTTAAGAGCTGATTGTGTCCAAGTTGTATTGACACAGTATTTTTAGGGATGTAATCAGGGACAGCCACAAAGTTCATGTTTCTACAGTCCACAGAAACATCAGCAGAGACGTTCTCCTTGTAAAGTATTGTGCAGTTTTTCAATGAAAATGCCAGCAAAGGGTTAACAGGAAGCAGCAGAAAGAAAAGATTAAGAAAAAAGTATACAGATAAAGTATTTACAGAGGCCATGATTATTATTTGAAGATAATCACCTGCAAAAGAAAAATGCAGTAGAAGAATAACACTTTGGTTAGGCCTTAGCAACAATTGGTGTCAGACATTTTTGTAACTTCTTGAAGGTCTAAAAGTGTTTTTTTTGGCTGATAGTTGCAGTTTTAAAACAAAATGATAGGTTGTGTACTCCACAAGCAATATCTATTTAAAGTAGGTAGTAGTGTGAATGGTCACATAATTAGACCTCTTTACTTTACACTGACAGTGAATAAGAGGAAGTCAGTAAAATAATTTACTAAACAAATAAAACTAAAATATCTAACCCTTCTTTAAAGAATCTTCTATTGATGCATAGTGAGAATTTTATCCCTGCATGTATCAAAAAAGAGTAAATGTAAGAATGGCAAACAATTATAGCATAACCAACATAAAGTCTAATGTAATTTATGCATTATTAATGTAACAGTGTATAAATATTACACATGAAGGAGGTCCAAGGATTTACATGCACTTATTTTGCAGGAAATAAACCGGGACTAAACAAGTTCAGTTAACGACCTTTCACATTTCACCTGAGAGGTTCAGGTAAAATGAACTAATAACTTTGTAGTTATTGACTGTTTATTCCAACTGATTGGTTTATTATTGTAGAAACTGCTGGAATAAAGCCATATCCAAACAGCTTTGGATACACCAAATGACAACCAAAATTAGATGCTTTAATGTTGGATAACATTAGGCTAAGAACTGATATTTGTACTCACAGTTTGATGCCCAAAGCTGTAAATGTCTGAACCGAGGAGCTGCTTCACTTCACTTCTTAACACCACCAGAAAGGAAGCTACGCTCGTCATACATGTCCTGTTCAATGATTTCCTCTAACAGCTTTTTAGTACTTTAGTTTAGTCAAGATGCACCAAATGTTTGGTAAATTTAGTTAATAAGAAGTAGAGATAATTTATTCTGCCATTAAAGCAGGTTAATGCTGCGCACTTATCATACTAAATAAGAGTAATAATGTTTAAGTGTTTGATAAACGCATGTTAACCATCTGAACTCCAGAAATGTGGCGTCCGTTAGCAGACAGTGACACCTAGTGGACAGAGGAAAGCAGGCAAGTAAAACCCCTGCATGACTTAACAGTCATTCAGCAGCACTGTAAAACATACTGAAGGTGGTTTAACTTGAAAATGAAAGTTTTAACTTGGAAATTAAAGTTCATGAAGTTGATCTAACAAGAAATGAGTGTCTAAACATATTTTTTTAATTTTTGATAACTCATTAATTGCAAGTTTAAATGTAATGCTGCAATTTAAGCCAAGTAATTATTTCACAATATGCCAGAATAAAACCTGACCTCTCCTAATTAAAGAGCCACATTTCTGTATTATTTATATTCACAATATGAAGTTAGGAGAAATACCCATTTTATTTTGGAAGAATTTAAATTTTTGTTTTAAGTGGCATGAACAAAATTTCTGATCTGCAAATGAGTTTTATAAAAGATCCCAATGAATTCAGCTCAGAAACATTTAATGTGAACAGGACATTAAAATAAAAAACACTCAAGAGCCAGATCATTGTAACGTACTTCCATGTCAGGATACAAAAATGTCACTAAGCATTCTGGGAAACAGTTCCCACGCCTGTCTGTTTCTTGTTTCAGTTTTTTTAAGTGCTAACCTAAAAACTCCAGTTTATTAAACTTTTTGAGGTTTTACAAAATTAATAAAAAGTTAACACAACTTCCTGCTGTAGGTTTTTCTTTCACAAACTCACATTTAGGTTCAAAATATAAAACTGGCTAAATGTATTTGACTTAAAGACTAGAAGTCAAAGAAGTAGACACGACTAAGTGCAGCTCAAATGTTTTATAGTAAAGATTCACATCACTAAAAAATCAAATTAATAATAGAAACACATCAGTTTTCTTCTGTTTGTACTTTTGTTTCATCCAGAGGAGTTTGTGAATGAATGCAACTCACTGATATACTGACAGTAGGCATGTTCAGCGTTTTATCGTATTTTAAAAGAAATAATAGTTCATGGAGAGATGTTCAGTTTCATTAAGCATTGAAATTATTATAAAAAGAAATTAGTGTGATGGTTTTACAGATCAAGATGCAGATGTTTTCCTCATTTATCTTTTGTTTCTTAGAGATCTGTGACGCCTCTCATCGTCCTGCCGGTCCGGTCAGCAGGTTGGTGCTTTCAGCGAGATCGCCCCCTGCCTGCAGAGCTCTCTGGACGTTCTGCCAGAAAACTGCTGGATGTTGTGCAGCCTGAGGCCAGCTCAGGTAGGTGCGTTTCTTCACCAGCTTCCTCATGCGGTAATACGGAGACAGATGATGAGCAGGAATGTCCTCCAGAAACAGCAGAATCAGAACATCTTTCTTCTCATCAAACAGGCGAAAGCTGCAAGAAATCAGACAAAAGAAAAACTGTAAAGTTATCAAACACTGATTGATAGTTGCAGAACACTTTCCAAGAAATTCAAGATATTGAAAGATATCAAAACATTTTATTTAAGACATAAATCCAAAGTAAAGTATGTCTGAGAGGATTTCAAATGCAAACTAATCAGTATTTCTGATATACAACAGAATATTACAGATTGCAACACCTTATTTTATCACTCTATTTATATATGGAACCACATACAGGCCTTATGAATTCATGTGAGAGCAGGAAGAGCACATTTAGCTAAACTGTGAGCAAGTTATATTTATATGTTTTTATGTCTGGACAGAATAATATAGAAAAAAGGGGAAAAGAAAACAACAAATTTTTCTTCGTTTGTTTGTTTTTGTAGTATCGGAGAGCCTTGGCTCGTGTTACATTTTGGGCTTTGTTTGTGTTCTGTCCACTAAAACAAATTAATCAGTTTGTTGCAATAGGATTACTTGAAACCTTTTACGTTCTTAAACATCTTCATAGAGCGTTTCCTGTCCCAGCTCCAGTTATTTTAAACTTGTATTAATATTACTAGTTTAAATGAATGACATGTTCTCTTATGTTTCCTATTTTGAAGAGTGAAGTTGCATATGTTCCTCAGAAGTAATTTTATTACACTTTAAGGTCTCTTGTGATCAACTTTAAAAAGCAAGAAATACAAAAAAAAAATGTCCCAGTTGAATATATTTGTTGTTTGTTGAGAAATATCAAATGTCTGTCAGTGATAATATCTTATATAGAGTAAAAATGTATATTTTGTTAAAAGATAAAATTATATATGGAGAAACATTGCCCCCTATAGGTAAAGAAATTCATAGGCTTCACATCTGAATAATAAAATGGATATAATAGATAAAATGTTGCTTCAACATTGGTCAATAAAACAGAGTCTAAACAGCTGATATATTTATATTTAATAGCTTTATTCTTGATAGTGACTTTTTAAAAACAGCGCCCCCACCTGGCCATCTGGATCTCTCTGGAGCACCACTCACTCTGCAGGTAGCTGCGGCTGATCACACAGATGGTTTTTCTGCTGCCATAGATGGCATCAGTGATGTTCTCTATGATGGCTTTACCTGTGATATAAGAGGGTTATGATAAAAACAGCAACACTTTAAAATCTGATTCAAAATAAACAATGAAAATATGAAATAAACACAGATAATGATAAAACTGTTTATGTTTTTTATGCCGATTAAATGAGCCATTGAGGCTTAGTCTTCCCTAAATTAACTCACTGTTTTAAAAAAATAAAGAAACATTGGAAAAAAAATTGGAAAACAGTAAATTAACTTATCTCCAGAAAAACATGGGAATAAAATATGTTTAAAATGGTAAATTAACTTGTTATCTTGAGAAAACTATTGGGAAAAAGATTATGCAGAAAATTTTTTTCAGGAAAGTGACTCGCCGTCTTGCAAAAACCATCAGGAAATTAATTTTTCTCAAGAAAACCATTGGGGGAAAACTATATATGTAAAGCGTCTTCTCTTGACTCGATCAGCACTCTGATTAAAACAGCTGAGATAAAACCTGAGTTCACCTGGTTGGAAGTCTCTGTGGTGCAGGCAGAGTCTCCAGCCCTGCTGTCCCTCCAGTACAGGAAGCATCTCTCTGTGAACCCAGCCCTCATCATGGACGTTATACGACACAAAGGCATCAAACTGGTGAAGGTCTCTTCTCCTCCCCTTCCTGCTGTTATAGAGGAAAGCCAGGAGGAGGTGGAAGGTGTAGGTGAGATGCCACCTCAGGAAGTGGTAGATGAAGGATGAGAGGAGAGTCAGAACAACCAGACAAGAGCTGGAAACAAAGCAGAGAAACCCGCCATCATCCAAACAGGGCTGGAAATTAAAATCCAGCAGCAAGGTCCCCCGTCTGGACACAGGAAAGGAGCATACGTACTGATCAGCGTTTACCACCTGGGTCTGCGTGTTGCTCTTTACCCACTGGATAAAATCTGCATTTGAGCAGTCGCAGGTGAATGGATTCTTGTCCAGGTCCAAGAACGTTAGAGAGTGTAGAGACTGAAAAACTGTTGTGTTAATCACACTCAACTCATTGCCGGTCAGTTTCAGATATCTAAGAGCAGAAAGATTAGCCTGTACTAGGAAATCCAAAGACTTCAGCTGAGACTCGGAGAGATCGAGACTCTCCAGGTTTGGGATTGGAAGAAACAGTTCAGGCTGTATCTCTGACAAATCTGTCTTGGTAAATATCAGACTCCTCAGCTTCTGATTGAACTTAAACGTGTCTGAATATGGAGCACTCAAATAAATATTCTCAGCCTTAAAATATTCCAGATGTTTCATGTTTCGGAAGACTCCTTTTGTCAGGAAGTAGAACAGACCCTTGTGATCAGACCTGCAGGTCATCAAGACACTTTTTAATGATTTTATCTCGATGGAGTCTTCATAGGGATTTAAATGAGGAGTTCTGAAAGGTTCGTTGTAATTGAAGTTAACTTGAATCTTTTCCAACTGTGGCAAAGTTCTCAAATTTATTGAATATAGTTCAATTGATCCAGAAAACGATTTTAGGCTTTTTAGACCCAAAAATGTATAATATTTTAGATTTTCCCTAAAGTACGATGTCAGATTCAAATGTTTCAAGGACCGTAAGCCTTGGAAATCATAATTATTAAGACATTTTATAAAGTTCAGACTTAAATCCAAGATCTCAAGCTTCTGCAGGCCAACATTGGTGGAGGCTCTGAACGTCACGAGCAAATTTCCGCTCAAATTTAAAAACTTTAGGTTGGTAAGACTTTCCATGACGCATCTCTGCAGCTTGGCAATCCTATTGCCATTTAGGTGTAGTTCTGTAAGATGTGTGTTGTTCAGAAAATCCTCACAGCCTAAGTGAGAAATAATATTATCATTTATAATCAAGATCTCAAGGGAGGAGAGGCTCCTGATGTCATGTGGGATCTTTTTTAGCCTGTTGTAGCTCACATTAAAAAACCTAATTTGTCTCATTGAGTCCATTGATCCTTGTGGAAGTTCACTTATTAGACAAAGAGACGCTCTTCATAACTCCGCCCACTCCGCCATGATGGACTTGAAAACAACAAATACTCTAATTTAAATTCTGCAAAACAACAGATAGCCGGTAACCAAAGATCGCTTTTATTTAGTTGATTTCACTTTGAAAATGGCAACTGGACGCTGCGCAGTCGGCAGCCTAATCAGACAAGGATAGAAACCAATCTTGTCATTTCATTGTATAACCTTTAATGAGGAAAGATGGCGGTGGCGACGGATAGTAACCGTTAATCACAATGACTGGCAGCCCTCGGTGTTATCGCGGATTAGCAGAGAACACTTTTTTACAAGGTAAGAAGATTAACGTTCATATACTTTAAAAGTAAGTATAATTAGAAAGATATCAAATATCGCATCATTGAGAAAATACGTGTCTAACCGTTGGTAACCATGGAGACAGTGACACATCGTCATGTAGCCTAGCAAAAACCTGGCTAGCATGTCGTCTTCTGTTCGTTTTAAAGGCTCCTACGGTGTAAGGAGAAACGCTGTTTGTGACACAGTGATGCAAACATGTGGTGTAAATTCAGGCAAAGTTGGTCATTTGATCAACATGTTAGGAGGGAGGACGTATGGGTCGGTTTCCAAGCCAGCTGTTTGCAACTATTGTAAATGTGGCGTCTGTGAGCCCTAACCAGGTGTGTTACGTTCACAGAGAAATCAGTTTGATTCGAACAAGAAGAAACCATGAATAAACTGGCAAAAACAACTTTGGAAAACAATTTCAGTCGCTGTGTTCAATTCTCCCATCCCTCACTCCAGACGTCCATCATGGCGCCTCGAATGATGAAGTGACATAGTTGCAAAGGATCAACTTTGCAACTAACTAAGCTGATTTACGATTTTTCTGTTCAGAAATCTTCCCATTGACAAGTAGAAGCTTGTCAATGAGATTACACTCTTTGACTTCTCTCAGCTTTGTGTTGGTCCAGTTAGGAGAGCTGGACCAAGGAGCTCGTCCTTTGTCTGCAGAGCTTTCCGGACGTTTAGCCAGAAAACTCTCATTAATGTGGTTTTTGACACAATTTGTGTTGACTTTAACACATCTGTTTAATGAGTGAACCCAGATTTTGTTCAGTACCCATCCTGGATGTCAAACTCGAGGTGTGGGGGCCAAATCTGGCCCACCACAGCATCGTATGTGACCCCAACAGTTGTGTGCCTTAATATTAGAGAAGTTTTCATCTTTTCACTGCCAAATCACTCCTCCAGTTTTTGTGATTCCACAACCATGAAAATTTACACAAATCCACAGATACATTTTTTTTGCACTGATGCATTACTGTCAGTTCATTGCGCATTTTCTACAAGAAATCTGGAAAATGTCGAGTTTGTCAGGTTTAAAGTACTGCAGGTGGCAGTACTTCATACCGCTTTGCCATAAGTGTAAATATTTCAGTTTAACCACAAATTAGCTAAATAAATAAAACTTTTATTATTTGTGACAGGTGTGGCAGTCTGGGACTCTTCCAGGACTTTAAATTTCTAAAGTTTGGAAAATGTTTAATGTTTATCTCCTTACACTGTAAATAAAACACAAGGGTCACATTTTGTTTCACACATATTGTTGTATAACAGATCGTCAGGACTGTCAAAAAAGTGTTTTGAATTTAAAACATTAAGATGCAAATTCTGTGAACTTCATTGTTCTCTCTGCAGTTTATTGTATTTGTTCCTCTTCACATGAATGAGGTAAAAATTAAAACTAAACCTATCGGTTTGTATAAAAAGAAATAAAGATGAAATACACATATTTACTGATCTTACTCCAAAATAAACTTCACTCTAAAGTAGACATCTGGATCATTGAAAATGTGTGATTTGTTGACTTACTACTTTTGGGGACAAACCTCCCTCTTATATCCCACATTAGATGATATACAAAAAAGCTACAAAACAATTAAAAATATTTGATTGAAAGTAACAGACAGCCAGTAGAAATTATTCACATTGTCTTATTTAATTTTCCTGAAAATGTGGAACGAACTGTTTACATATTTACATTGCAGTAAATAAACCAGACACTGGAGGGCGCTGTTGAACCTTCAGGAACAACTATGAAAAGACAAATTCATATTTTCTATGCATTATAATTGTTTTTAAATTTTAAACAGCATTCATATCAAAATCAATTTTGTTTAATAAAAATGACTTTTTACAGAAGCAAACATTATTAGCTGTGGTTTATGTGAATTACTTAAATATCCAATCATTTATTGAATCATTTATGAAAATGCACTAAAGGCTGTTTATTAGACAGTTCTCTGTCTACCTTTATTTTCTACCTTAGACAATCAAAATTACCTTTATTGACAAACATATAATTTCTGAAACCTAATGTAAGTAAACCATTAACACAAAGATTTTAACTAAAAGGCATCATTAAAGAAAATGGTTCTCATAATTAAGTAAGAGATCCAGGTGAAAATAGCTTTGAATAACTACAAATTTTTTATGAGTGTGCAGTGACATTAAAGTAAGTATTCTGCGTTAAATTAATGATACTCTGAAGATTCTTTATCAGAAAGATAAAGTAGATTTAAGTAAAACTTTTGCCATTTCCCAATTGGAGTTTAGACAAAATATTAATTTTAACTTTTAGCTTTTTCATACAAAGCCCCCAAAAGCAAAGTGACTTTCCTCTTCTCCCTTTTCTTGATTTTATGCTGCAAACTTTCACAATAAACTTCCATTTGGCCGCTTCTTTCAGCGTGCTGCCAGTACTGGTTCAGCGACAGCGCCCTCTGCCTGTAGAGCTCTCTGGACGTTCTTCCAGAAAACTCCCGGATGTTGTGCAGCTTGAGGCCAGCTCAGGTAGGTGCGTTTCTTCACCACCTTCCTCATCAGGTAATACGGAGACAGATGATGAGCAGGAATCTCCTCCAGAAACAGCAGAATCAGAACATCTTTCTTCTCATCAAACAGGCGAAAGCTGCAACCAAATAGAAGAAAAATTAAATTATTCACTCAACAGAGCACTTAACTCAGCTTTTATGCTTTCTTGTAGTGTAAGACATGCAAACAAAATACATGCTACAGATATTTTTCCAAATTATTACTGTTAAATAGAAAGCTTTTCAGCAGCTGTGAAAACGTAATTTATCCTTTTGCTTTTGGTGACATATGCTTCAGATCATCGGATAAATTTAATTATTAGACAAAGAGCACCTGAGAAATGCTGCCCTCCACTTTGCAGTAAAGATTATCTTAAGATTTGCCATTATTGGAGGTTAATTTTTATCTTATGTTCCTATAAATGCTTTCAGTGTGTATTGTACAGTTTAGTTTGAGAATAGTTTGAAGGTATTTACAACAGATATTAAATTATTCTCTGATAAAGTGTTATCAAATTACATCTGCTTGCCTGTTAATCTCATCATATCTGCCTTCTTCTTCTTTTAGTAACCAAAAACTTTGCTCAGTAGTCATAACATGGCAACCATTTCAGAAACATGGCCCACAATGCAATGCTTATTTTTTTTCTCTACCTGTCTGAATAATATCTTATCACTTATCCTCACCTGGCCATTTGAAACTCGTTTGAGCACCATTCGCTCTGCAGGTAGCTGCGGCTGATCACACAGATGGTTTTCCTGCTGCAGTAAATGGCATCAGTGATGTTCTCTATGATGGGTTTACCTGTGGGCACAGAACTGCAGTAAACCAGCTGTTTTGAAGAGACACTCACCCAAAAAGGCCTGTTTGTTTAAGTATCAATTTAAAATGTTTTCAGGATATTTTGAAGCTACCCAACTGTAAACCGTAAAATGTCAATTTTATTTTTATTTAAAGCACTTTTTTAAATGAATATTTACTTATTTGCTAAAACTGTCAGTGTTGTGTCAGTATAATATGAAACGGAAAACAAAATTATATTTTTTATTTTTATATAGTGGAGTACAAAGGGCTTTAAAAAGAGCTTTCTTTACCTATAATGAACACATAATTTTTTTTGACAGCATATTAGCTTGTGCACACATCATACAATACTATCTATATATTTTTATTTTTTATTGTTCTGTGCTATGCTGGGACAAACACATTTCCCCCTTTTGAAGATCAATAAATTATTAGCTTCTCTGAACTTATTTTATGTGCTTACACAAGGATGATTGACAGCGCTAAGATCCTCCTCCTGCCTCTGATTGGTTGTTCTAACCAAGCTTTGTATTTCAGTAGTTAACACAGATTTATTTCAGATTACCTATCTCATGTTGTAGTATCATACACACTCCAGGTTTAAATCTTCTGCGTTACGTCTCATAAGTTTGTAACACAAATGAAGAAGAATTTATTTTACCTGGTTGGAAGTCTCTGTGGTGCAGGCAGAGTCTCCAGCCCTGCTGTCCCTCCAACACTGGAATCATCTCTCTGTAAACCCAGTCCTCATCATGGACGTTATACGACACAAAGGCATCAAACTGATGACCATCATTCTTCTTCTTCCGTTTGGTGTCGTAGAGAAAGGCCAGGAAGAGGTGGAATGCATAGACTAGATGCTGCCTTAGGAAGTGGTAAACCAAGGATGTGAGGAGAGTTAGAACGACTAAACAAGTGGTGGAAATAAAGCAGAGAAAGCTGGCATTGTTAAAGCAGGACTGTATATGGAAATCTAATAGCAAGGTTCCTTCTTTGCTGACCGGAAAGGAACATTGATATTGAAAAGCGTCTACCACTTGTGTCTGCTTGTTGGCCTTCACCCACTGGATGAAACCTGCATTTGAGCATTCACAGGTGAACAGGTTGTAGCTCAGGTCTAAGTATGTTAGAGATGGGAGAGCTTCCCAAACAGCCTCATTGATCATAATAATTTTATTGTCTGTCAGTTTCAGATATTTGAGAGCAGAAAGGTTGGCCTGCAGCAAAAAGTCCATAGATCTCAGCATTGAGTTGGTTAGATCCAGTCTCTGCAGGTTTGGGATTGGTCGAAACAGTTCAGGTTTTACATCGGACATGTCAGTGTTTGTTAATGTCAGGCTGCTGAGATGGGGGTTGAACTGAAATGTATCTACATCGGGAGCTACCTCAAACACATCCACAGCTTCGAATGCTTCAAGATGTCCCATGGCTTGAAGCATTTCCTTTAGGTTCTTATGACAGGGGAAGTCTTTGCAGCAGATCACTGTGAGAGATTTTAACAACTTTAAATCATTTAAGCCACCATGTTTGTTTTGATATGTATTTTTAAAAGTAAAACCTTTTCCAAAGTAAACGGTAAGATTTTCCAAGCGCTGCAATCCTTGAAGTTCAGGTTTATACCCAGATGGGAATGAGACATTTAGGTCCACCAAGTTTCTGAATTCTGGAAATGTTTCAATCATTATTATATCATCACTTGCCATATTTAAATGTCTTAGGGACTGTAAACCCTCAAAAGTATTTGAAGATATTTTTTCTTTTATATCATTTTCACTCATGTCCAAGAATTCGAGCTTATGCAGGGCAACTTTAAATGTGTCTCCAAAAACTCCCAGTTTATTGTAACCCAGATCTAAATGCTTTAGCTCAGTAAGATGCTCTAAAACGCATTTCTCCAGACTTGGAATCTGGTTTGTGTTCAGATTAAGCTCCACGAGATGAGTTGTGTTCTCAAAATCCTCACAGTCCAACTTTGAGATAAAATTGTTATCCAAGTGCAAGATCTTAAGGAAGGCGAGTCTCCTAATGTCGTAAGAAACTCTGGTGAGCTTGTTGTCACTCATATTTAGGACCTGCAGCATCTTCATCGATTGTATTGAGCCATTTGTCAGTTCATTTAAATTAGTTACCTGGAGGTAAAGCTCTGTGAGCTGAGAGCAAGGTGCAAGTTTCGAAGTCACGTTTTTCATATTGTTGTAGAACAAATCCAGCCTCCTCAGTGATTGAATTTTGCAGACAGTAGTTAACAGTCCTCTCTTTAGCCAACTGAGCACCATATTTACTTTAAAATGTCTCAGTGAGATGAGATTCTGCATGACGTTTTGGACCCCTTTAAAGGAAAGTACGTTCTCCTCAACATAAAACTGAGTTATGTTCTCTAGTAACGTTTTGTCAGATATGTCCCATTTTAGTTTGGTTACTTGTGAACATGTTGAAAGTTCTACCACCTGAAGGTAAGGGAAGATGGGTGATGTGATGCTGAACTTTCTCAGGGAGTCACCAGAAACAAACAGCTGCTGTAAACTTGAGGATTTGTTCAGCAGGAAGTTTTTGCTCTCAAAGGACAACAGATCGTTACATCTGAGGCTGAGCTTCTGTATCTGTGGGAGCTGAAAGATGGGCTGAATGTCAGCAGTGTTTTTTAGCACATTATAATCCAAGTTCAAAACTTTTAAGCTAGTCAGGAACCGAAAAGCAGAGCCATGAATGAAACAAATACCATTATAGCTTAAATCAAGCGTGGTGAGATTAGACAGACCCTGGAACATGTTTGCAGTCAGGGTGTAGAGGTTGTTGTTTCTCATCATAAGTGTTTCCAATGAAACCAAATCATTGAAACATCCATCATCCACAGAAGTGATGCTATTTTTCCTCAGTCCCAGATATCTCAGCCTCGACATGCCATGAAAATCATCTTTAATTGACTGAATGTTGTTGCGCCTGAGCTCAATAGAAACGGCCTCTTTGGGAATGTCGTCAGGGATGGAAATAAGGTTCCTGTTCACACAGTCCACAGAAACGCCAGCGGACGGGTTGTCCTCATAAAGTATTGAACAGTTTTTCAATGAATACGTCAGAGAGAGATTAATGTGAAGAAGGAGAAAGAAAAGTCTCAGGATGAAATTTGAATGCAAAGCCATGCTTGTTCAGTTTATGAGTTTGTTATGGAGATAATCTGTGGAGCACAATAAGCAATACATTTTGCATTAATAATTGCAGTAATTGCAACATTTTCAGTGGTTGTGGTTCTCTTTCACAGTGCACTAAGTAAAACGGACCAAAATAATTGAAAAAGCTGTTCCCCTCCTCACCTGTGGTGGCGCTGCACCACAAGACACTGAAGGAGACAACATGCAAACCTCTGAAGAAAACACTGAACGCAACTTTCTCTTTTACAAAATGTAAACAAAAATGGAATAGTGTCAGATTTTAGCGGTTGTACAATTCATTTTTTAACATTGGAAAAAGACCAACAGTCATTTCTCCCTCTGACATGTTTGTTTTGGATGCATTTACCCATAATGCCCTGTGCTGCAGTCTGCTTCCTGCTTTAGGAGCGGTCTCAGGCCCGCTTGTGATTTTTAGGCTGACCAGAGTTTATTTATTTATTTATTTTTTTGTCAGCATCAAGTTTGATTGTGCAATCTAACAAACTAGACTTTCTCTTTTTTAAGCCATTTTATCACATTTTTATAATGTATTTATTTATTAATGCCGACAAAATAGTAAAAAAACAACAACCCCAAAACAAAACAAATAATTATCCTGACAATACAAATTATATAATTTTTTCCCCCCAAAAGATCATTAATTGGATTTTATTATGAGAACCATTTGTCAAAATGAAATTTATCATGACAAATTTACCTAAGAACCAGACTTTATAGGCAAAGAACTAAAGTTTGATACAAGCCGATTAAACAGGGTGATGTGAAAGACTGGAATTAACCTAGATAAATTTTATTTAACTTTGAATTTAGAAATATGAATATGTTTTCCTGTCTTTAAAATATCATTCTGAAGCTTGTATTGAAGTTAGCAAAGCCTGAAGGTTAAAAAAATGTTAAATACATTTTATGTGTAACTTTATGACATTAATAGGCATGTTTAAGCATTTTATGATACATATGTCCAAAATAAATATCTGATTTAATTCTCGAAGAGTTTTCCTACTAACAGCAAATATCTTTACATAAGTACATAATAACACAATGATCCTGCACATATCTAAATGGCAAACTTGAATTTCATTAAAAGATAAATGTTTTATTTTCATGAAAAAATGGGAAGTTAATAAAACTTTTTTTTATATTTATCAGTTGGTACGAGATTAATAAATGTATTTGATACTCACTTATTGTCCTCAGATGTTCATGTTCAATCTCTAGATCTAAAATAGAGAAATGAGGACTGAAAGGATGTGTCTGCTATCTCACTTGAGACTTCCTTAAATAAAAAAAAAAAAAGAAAACACAAGGCATGTGATACATTAAATATAGATGATTTTACAAATAATGCAGATTTCTTTTACAATTATAATATCTGGAAGTATTTATCATGGTGTACATTATTAGGTCAACTACAAATATTTAAAATGTCTTCAGGATAAGTTGACGTGAGGTTGTTAATTTTCTTTAGTGGTAACATGCACCGACAAAACAATCCCCATGTGGATTTTGACCTTTTCCTTATTATGTATCGGTTTAGTTCCTTCTTTCAGATGCACTGTTGTCTTTCCACAAAAAAAGTTTACTGAAGTGAAAGGGTTGTGTGGCAACACAACATATTAAAAATAGAGTAAAAAAATGTAGCCAGTGGAGGTAAACTTGTGGTACTTCTGTGAGGAAATAATAGGATCAAGCACAAAAAAAGATGTATTGGAAGTTTTTAATCATTAAAACACCATTTCTGTGTTTTTAATTGCATGGATTTAATTATTCACACATTAAATTAAATGATAAATCCAAGTCAATTTATTAAGTTGGTATGTTAAAGAAATGTAAATGTGAATTCCACCCACTTAATTCAATTACATTAACTTTTTTTTTTTTTTTTAACGTTGGCTCCATATCTTTTCATGGTGGGGAGGTGTGCTAGGAGTCCGTCTAGAGGAAGAACAGAGATTGGCAGAGAACTCAAAAAAATTGTATCCAAGTAAGGCTGGCAACCTGAGTGAAGTTGGCTCCCCCAACTTCTTCCAATCAGACAAAATTGGTGTCAAACATTTGTGCTACGTTTGTGCTGGTTTGTGCAGCAAAATGTTTTGTTTGAGCGCTCTATCATTCTAAAGATATTAGAGGTAATATCTAGCAAAGATATTTCTAGAGGTCATCAAAGGTCAACCAGCCCACCCACCGTCTTCAAATCAGACAAAATGGGTGTCGATCAACTCGATTATATCAGCTCAATTCATATTATTTGTTTTTATTCTTCTCTTCCAAATTAGTAAAAAGAAACCAGTGCATTTTGCTGTTGCTGTTTTTACTGTTTCCAAACATGTATAAAACTGTGATGCTAAAACTCACTTCTATCACAAACCATGATTTAAAAGTAGTGGTACTTATTTTTTTATAATGTGTAATTAATAATTACTTGAGCTTAATTGTTTGCCTTAAAATTAAGCTAATAAAATGGCAGCTGGTAAAGCACTTTTAAATCTGCCAAGTGCAAAATGTGTAAATTGAAACAAATCAGTAAAATTAGTAAAACGTGAGTTTTGACAGATATAAACTTCATGTCTGGTTCTGCTTTCTCTGCTCCACTGAGCTGCGACAGGAAGCATAGAAGAGGAACAATGAGACCCCTGTTCCTAAAACAGTGACAGCCAGTGCTGCATTCTCAAGGGAAATAACTTGTGTTTTCCAATTCAGGACAGAAAACAGCGATTTAATGAGAGAGTATGCGTTTTTTGACCATAAAAGCATCAGTTACACCAAATATTGTCTCAGCTCACTTTTCTACTTATAAAAAAGTTTATAAGTAGAATTTAAAAAATGATTGTGCTTAGCCACTTATCCCCAGTGCTGTTTTTCAGTTGGGTAAAGTGAACCACCTGATCTTATTGTCAAGGTAAATGCATTTTGCTGTTCAGTCAACTTAATTAAGCATTGGCCAATTTATCACCTGGAAAAACACATATACATTTGAAAGGCTTAATGTAAAAGTTCACAGCATTAAAAATCGAAAATTACAAGATCAGTGGTGCTATGGGTTGATCATAGATGGAAATTTTACAACTTATGCTATTACATAATCTAATATTTATTTTCATTAATTGTTATTTTTATTCAATTCTTCTTTTGTCAGGTAAACAACATATTTAATATTTTTCCACTAAGATCCAGGTCCATTCATTATCTGACAAGCTGCATTAGTGCTAAAGACTAAATTTGTCCAAGCATCAAATCTCACAGGATTGTGTTGCTGCTCTCCGACATGTCTAGTCAACCTTCCACTTTCTGTTGCCAATTTCTTTTTTTGCCCTTTCTGCTTAAAAAGACTTAAAAGCAACACTCCACCGCCACCTGACCATCTGGATCTCTCTGGAGCGCCACTCACTCCGCAGGTATTGTCGGCTGATCACACAGATGGTCTTCCTGCTCCCATAAATAGCATCAGTGATGTTGGATGTGTCAATGAGGCAAAGCTTAAAACATCCACATTAAAAAAAAGGTTTATGAAAATGTGACATGTAGTTGGACCTCTTTATTTTGCAACAATGGTGTTAAGAATTTACTTAGAGAAAGTTCTGCTTTTGAGAATGTTCTGTAAAACCACAGGTTTGCATGTTTGAAAGGCTGCACTTCTGTAAATACTCGTAAATACTCCTGTGATTGTTCTGGTATTTAGTGAAGATACTTCAAGCCCTTTGTTAGAGGGGATGCACACAGACTTACTGCATATTCCTCAACATTCCTTAAACTTTTGTTCTGAAGTTAACATGAAATGAGAAGTAGGCAAGTTGTGTTAAAAAATGTCTCGCTAGCTTAACCGACTTCCAGGAATCCTTCAGAGAACCAATAGTCCTTCAAATGCCAACATTAAAGCTGGATGATTTTGGTTGTATACCATGTTTTAGGTTTTAAAACCTAAAAGAAATAATTAAATTTTTAGATGAGGGAGGCTGAATTTGTTGAGATCTTTGAGAAGAGTCCTTATGTCACTCGCTTGTAAACAACTTGAAAAGTTGCTAGGAAAAATGCTAGAAATGCAAAACTGGAAGAATAGAGAATCCTTGAATTCATCAGGACTGTGCCACTTGAGATATATAAGTGCTGCTTGAAAATAAAAAAAAAGATCTTCAGTTCTGTGTGAAAGTTTCCACAGTCACTCCACAGACACTCAACACTCGAGCGAGTAGAGAAAGGCTGATTTCAAATGCAGAAAAAGGCTGCAGATGCTCTTTGTAGCACTCTCTCTTTAACATCAAAACATGGAGATTCACTTGCAATTTTTAAATTTTTTACATTTGATTCATGTTTTTAAATAGATGAAAAGAAACTAGATAAAATAATTTCACAACAATTAGATGGTAATTGATTTAATTTTGTTTTCCCCAATTTCACCTATAAATAAAGTGATATGCATGTGCAGAAGAAGAACTTTGACATCAGATAGCAGTGTTTACGAAAGCTATAATGGATGGTGCTGTTTTTTCATCAATGGGAGCCAATGAGCCAGAAAGGCTACATTCGCAGCTTACATCCAACTTCTTCACATCAGTCTGAATAGCCTGATTCAGATTTTTTCACCCCAGATCAGTGCCTCTTCTACATGTTAACTAATTTGGATACGATTGTTTTCAATGCATCTGCAGTCTAAATGGTCATTTTAGTCAACTTTTATGTCATTAACGTGATACTTCGTCATAATTCTGTTACAGAAAAAGCTAGATGGGGTAAAACTGGACAGAAACTGGCCAAAAATGATGAACTCCTGAGAGAAATTTTATTGGTGAAGGGCATCATCTCTCAATCTCTAAACATCTAAACAGACTCCTCTACAGACGTTGCGGTCGACGGTCCACAAAATGCCGTTTCTATTATTTATGCTTTCTATTTACTATCTTCTTTCATCTTGTTATGATCTTGTGAGGATACTGCTGAATAAACTTTAAAATTGATCCATAAACGGCTCCGTCCATAAACAGCGAAGTCTATATTTCTGTTCCACATGTGCAGGTTGTACAGAAGTCTCACTGCGGTCGGCTTTAATTAGTAGTATGAATAATCACGCAGAAAATAAAAATCTTGAATAAATCGGAATTGAGCACCAAAACCTGCTGTGCACTAAAAAATTCAACATCTTATCAAGTAGTTTTGGTCTACTGACAAGAAATGATGTGAAGTTTTGATAGACTTTACAGAGATGGTGCAAAAAATCAAAAGAGGGAAGAAACAAAAAAAGCTTCACTCAGTAATTTATGACTGGTGGATTTTTACATATTAAAGAACATTACCCCAAGAATGGAGCCTTGAGGAACCTCTTACATTCCTCTGCTTGTTGAATCATAATTTCTGTGCGTGAAACTTTCTGCAGTTGTACTCTAAGTCTGGATATGTTTTTTAAGTTTCTTATCCGAGGAGATGGGAAGTAAAGGCGTCAAAGTTGACTTGGAGACTTAAAAAGCATTTATATTTATAACAAGAAATAAAATAAAATGTGATTTAGGTTTCTGCAAACACGGTGTGAAAGTAGAAATGGAGAAAGTTGTGTTTTAAAATGTTAAATGCAATTTATTCTTATGTTCAAAACAGTTTCAGCAGCAGTAAATAATGTTAACTCTATTAAACTAAACATCCGAAGAGGTCAATAGGTTAACTGACATCCACCAATAATAGAGCAAACTTTTCTCAAACTTTTGCAGGCTGAGGAATGCTTACCTCATTTAAAAAACACTCAAACGTGAAATTGCCCTCTCAATCTGAACAACCTGAAATTAAAACATTAGTGTCTTCACTCGTTGTTCCTCCTACTGTGGAGGGTGACACTGTTTTGTAAATGATACTGGCCACAATAAAATCATGAATAACTCAGGACATTTTGAGTTACTTACAGATTCTGAAGGTGTGGATTTAAGCTTCAAATGACAGAAAACACATGGAGATCAAAAAAAGTTATTCACTACAAGTGTTTTGTGAACTAATAATGGTTTAGAAGCATAATAAAAGAAAAACTTGAGTTGCGTTGACAACAAACATGTTCTTTTGGCCTGGCATAGTTTTAATTTAGGCGCCCCACATTGGCGAGATGCAGCTCGCCAGTGTGGGGCGCAGTCCTGCTCACAGCAGACCTAGCTCTGCATGCATGTGGCATGCCACGTATCACAATGATGCTCAAAAACAAAAGTTATGCAACTTTCCACTGGTATCTTGAGGCTTTCTTTTTAGTGTTAATCCATTTGTCCGTTATTATCAGGGCAGATAAATGATCGTTTACATACAGTTCCTAGCGGGCCACTAGTGGGCGCCCGCGGGCCACAGTTTGAGAAAGACTCCTATAGAGGTAATTTACCATGAAACATCCACTTCAAAGTTTGCTGATTTCTGATTAGGGATGCTACAATTGCTTTTTTTAGTACTTTGTCTGATTATCTTGTTTTTCAGTCAAACAAAAAACTTCAGAAAATTGCCAATTTTCTAAGCAGCAAAACGGGAAGAATGCTTTGAAGTGAAGACCCTGAATGGCTGTAAACAAATGGTTGATTCTGTGATGATGGAGCCACAGATAGTTGAGCTGTAGCGTCCTTGACCTGCCACAAAATGCTTGAAATGCAAAACAAAGAATGGAGGGTCCTTCACCGCATCAGAGTCACATCGCTTAAGATATTTAAGAGCTGCTTGAGGTTAAAAAAGGGTTTTCAGGTCTTTGTGAAACTTTCCATGGACACTCAACACTTCTGAGCAATAAAAGGCCGTTTTTACATGCCGACAATAGGCAGGAATTTGCTTTCTATAAAAACAAGGCTTCAAGTTGAAGTTTTGTTACGAACATTTGTTTTTTTGGTTCCTTCATAACTTCTCAAAGGACTTGAATCAACAAACCAGACATAACCTTCAAAAAAGTAAATTTTTACCTAATACCTCCACTTAAATACAGACACTGGCAGAGTTACAAAGTTTGGATCCTGAAGGAATCGTCTGATTTGTTTGCAGTTTGGTTCACAAGGAGACCAGTGAAGTTTACCAAAGTCTTTTTAGGAGCTGCTGCGTGTATAAGAAGCACCAGGAGGCAGAACTTTGCAGCATCATGAGTTGATCTGCGCACCAACCTCAGTCAGAACAGGTGATGAAGATCATAAGATGGAGAAGACGCCTTAGAGACGTAATGAACAGCATTATCAGCAGCAACTGCTGGATATTTGCTCCATAATGCTGTGTGCAGTTTGATATGCAAACTTTAGCATTTATTGTTTCAGTTTCACTTTAATTGAACTGAAGTGTTTAACCACGGTTCTGCGGTTAAACAGTTGGTAAACACTGACGAGAGTTTTGATTTAAAGGAATTTCTTTGCCCATACATTTAAAAATCTTTAAAAAAAAGTAAAAAATTTAAATATTTTGTTCTCAGAATTGGACTTTTTCTGAGATTAAAAAAAAAAAATTAAAATCAGAATTATTTTATTCTTTTTTGATGGCCCAAATGTTCTTCCGTACTAATTGAACAATGTATGTTTAAAAGTTTTGAAGGGTTTCATATGTTTTGGGGTTCATTTTTATTTTATTTTAATTTTTAGTCTTAGTTTACAACTTGATGATGATTCACCAACACAAAATGCAAATACTTATAATTATTTTCTTGATCCTTAAGCATTTGGTAGTTAGCATACGTGATAGTTTAACAACAAAACTACTTCCTGATTTTGAATTAAAAAAGCTTTTCCATGATATTATACTAATTTTCTGATCTACTGAGATATGCCTACATCGTTTAAAGACATCCCAAACATTAAGAAAACAGTTTTATAACATCTGGCATATGTCTAACAAAGTCCATTATTATAGACATTGTTAATTTGCAGTGTTTGTTCATCAGAAATAATACATTTAGTTATCCAATAACTGAATCACAGATTTGATAATTTCTCAAATACTTTAAATTTATTAAACACCAAAGCATTCAGTTTGATTGCAAATTGTCCCAGATTTATTAAACAGCAAATACTTGAAGGATTAAAAGATTAACCACCCTGGTGAAACATTCACTTCATGCTGGAAATCCATGATTTGTCCGTCTTCCATTTACACAGGCCGCCTTCTGCTCAAGGTTAGGCCAAGGATGGAGTCATCCTCCTCTGATCCGAACTGAATTTAATTGAACTTTGGTACGTATCAGTCTACCCAGACAGATATTCTCTCAACATTAAGTCTTCTTTGGCCTTAATCTCCTTTTCTCAGACCTCTTTCTCATAATCTCTGTCAGAAATAGAGCAGGATCTCTGCTCTCCCCCTTCACTCTGTCATGGAGTCATCTTCCGTCTTGGCCCACATTTCCTGTGTGTCCCTGGTTATCAGTTATCAATGAGGAGCACATTTCAGCATCCTCACCTTGTCAGCAGTCTGCTGCCAGCCTGCTGACACTAATAAAATCATTTTACTCAAATCCTCTTTGATTCTTGCAGCGCAAATTCAGGAGCGCTTCACAGAAACCAGAGAGAAGCTGATTGAGTTACAGGCTTTTTTCCTCACAAACATTTCACACATAATCTACTGGCTCAATATATCACTGACTCCATTTATTGCCTGATTGATACCGTTTTCTTTTTGTATTTTTAGAATATACATTATTTTCATTTTGAATTTAGAAAAAGGAGAAATCAGATCTGTTCCTGAAATGTTTCTTCTGCCTTTTTGTATTTTATACGATGAAAAAACCCAGAAAATCTTACCAAATATTTTTGTCTAGTTTGTAGTGCAAATACCTCAGAGCACTTGGAATAAGATGAAACTATCTTACAAGTAATGTTTGAGCAAAACATTTAATTGTTTTTTTAAATTACTAGCTCCTCTGGCAAATTATTTCTCTTATAACATTGAAAAAAGTATTGTTATAAATGAAATAACATGCAAGTGGAAGTAGTAATTTTCTATCAATATTCAGGAATTATTTACTTAAAAGAAGTTTTTATATCTTACTGAAAAGTTATCAGTTTTGTCTTGAGTCAAGCGTACAAAGCGTACAACAGTGTACAAGCGTACAACATCTTAAGCTGTTTTTTCCAGGAAATTTTTAGTATTTCAAACTAAGAAGTAAAATTTTTTATTTAAATTTTTTTTGGCAATTTAACTTTGCAAGCTCAGAAATTCATCTATAAAATCTGAAAATTTGTTTTTTCCTTTTTGTGAAAATTTGCTCTTTTTTGTGGTCAAACTTTAAACTTGTTCATGTTTCCTGAATGAAAGTTTTGTGTAGAAGCCTGAAAGTGAAACCTGCGGTGACTCTTCTGTTTCTGCTCTCTGATCTTTTTTTTGACCTGTTGCTGAATAAACCTTTCATACGTTAAAAATGAACAGGTGAATATTTCCTGCCGCTGTTTTCTGCTGGTAATCACGGAAACCTGGGGCGTAAGGTTTCCAAAACGCAACTTGATCATCGGCATTATTGTCTTCACTGGTTCCAGGCTGAATAGCAGAACTGGTCTAACTCTCTCTCGCAGAAAAACAGTCTCTTCTTCCAGTTCACTTTCTGCATGTATCATGCCTCATTTTCTGTTTTCATCTTCCTGGCCTGTGCTTTCATTTCTTATTTATCCTGTTTCTGCCTTTGAATTTGGTCCCCTTTGATTTCAGCATTAATCATGATGGACAGCAGAGGCCAGAGCAGACGGAGGACCCCAGAGACGACGCCGGACTGGCTCTCCTCTCCTCAAGTGTTTGAGACGACCGCTCAGTTCAGGCAGGCCGAGCTCAGCCCACATATTCGTCCTGCACCGAAGGTATTCACATTCCCTGAAGTTTTCACAGTTTGTTGCACAGCGATCGCATAAACTCCAATTTATTCTTCTGGGACTTCATGTGATAAACCAACACAATGTAGCTCATGCGGTAACTGTGAAGTGGGAGGAAAAAGATTCATGATTTAGAGTTAGAAACAATATCACAAGAAAGAAGAAAGACAAAGGCACAGCTGCAAAGCTGACAAAACATGGAGGACAACTGATGGGAGATTTTGTTTGACGAGTAGCTTTGCAAATCTGAACTTTCTCTGAAAAAGTTCAAATTTGATTTTGAAACTACATGCAGAAAGATGCATGTAAGAAAACCTACAATAGTTTATTTCTTCATGTTTTGTTTCTTAGTGGACTATTTGTTGTGTATTTATATTTTTAAATTATTCTCAGGCCTGTTTCTGTTTTTGGTTCTTGCTGCTTTTAGTCTCAGTTCATCTTACCTGTTTTTCTGTTCCATGTTTTTCCACTAGACTATTCTGTTCCCATGTAGTTACATTTACTAATGTCACTTTTTGGAAAATCTGACTTTTAGGAATATTTTACTATGCTGTAGTTTTAATTTTTACTTTAGTAATTTTATTGTGAAGTATTTCTGCTCTTACTTGAGTAAAAGTTCTGAATTTTCTTCCCACTGAATGAAAAACGAAAACAAACATGTTTCAATCAAAAATTCACCAGACACAGACAGTGCTGCAACTTTTTATTGAACGAAACTGATTTGGAAACCTCCTCCTCCCCCCCAAAAAACAACTTTGACCTGATTTTTTTTTTTGTTATGCGAATTATTGTCATTTTGGTCTTTAAAATACTAAATCTTAGATAATTGATCATTTGATCAGTTATTGAGTAGTTGAGTGTGAATAAAAAGTTTATGTTACCTGAGTAATTTCTTGGATGGCTATTTCTTACTTTTATATGAGTGAAAATGTGGGCTACTCTTACTTGAATATACTTTTTGGGTGCTGTAGCCTCCTCTGGACTTCCTCTACTTTCACACTTTTGAAAACAAAGTTTAAAGCTGCTTGTAATCCTGACTTTGATATTATTTCTACACAGAAATAAAACCATGAAATACCTACACCGGTTTGTGTTTCTGAAGGATTTAGTGGTAAACGTAAACCTAACATCTCGTTGCATCATACAGAAAAGACCAACTGGTGCGACTCAAATCACAACAAGCAGCTATGTGGCTCTCAGAGGAGAAAACGTTTCCTTTATCCTTGCCCCAAAAATTCGGCGGGTGTAGCCAATGCAGTCTCCTTCCAGAGCTGTCTGCAAACTGCTTGATCCATTCCCACTAGATTTTAAGGTTCTCCTTTTCTTACTGGTCTTCAGAAAGGATTAGGCTCTCACAAAGGCCGGAGCAGAAATAGTTGGTTGGGATTTTCTGGGGCTGAGGCCCCACGAAGCCCTGAGCTGCTCAGTTGGAAGTATGTTGGATCACTGAAAGAAGCCAGAAATGATTGTAAAGATGTCCAAAAGAAACCATAAAGTTACAAAACAGTACATTTACAGTCTAAAAGGCTTTGAAAAAGGAAACAAATTAGATTGGTATTTTAGAAGCAGCAGGGAGGAAGCAAGAAAATGAAATGTGAGATTTTCTGTCTGCAGTGGTCAAACTGCAGGGAGTGTTATTCCCTCCAAAAACACAAACATGTTGGACGCATTGTGGTCACTTCTGTTACAGCAGGAATAAAATAAAATAAACAGCTTTTAGCAAGTCAAAATAACTGGAAACACAGACTGTCCAAAAAAAACGAACCACAGCATCTGATTGAAAACAAGAAATTTCTTTTGGTGCAAAGGACAGATGAAATAGTATCATTTCTTCCTACTTTGTTCACAGTTAGCAGGAAAACAAACCGGTAGCTCCGGATGCACCTGCATCCATCAAGGCAGCTGATAAACTAACCCATCAGGAATCAAATGTGCAGCGGGTTTCAAAGGGATCAGTGTGAGGTTCAGAGTTGTACTAAACAATAAAACCTCACTGCAGACGCCCCAAAGCTGCGCCGGGCGAAGAGAAGCGATCTGCGCTGGTGGCAAGTTGTAGATTATTTTATTAAGTTTTATTAATAGTTAGAATAATGTAATCTTGCCCGCTTTCTGGCTGCTAACGCACCGTGATGTCGATTGATAATTTCTCCAATTCTATTATCACAGTTATAATTATGAAGAAAAACTGTAGCATTACTTCCCCCCCCACCATCAATTATTTTTATTAAAACTTTTGTGGATCTTTTTAAAACTTTTGAAGACCTTTGACTTTCCTGCTGCGGCTGCTTTGTACCTACACTAACCTTTGTCAATAAAGGTCGTCGCTCCTTCCTCCTCCATACTGATGCACCTCTTTTATTTTCTGGGCGTTTCTGCGGGGATTCTCCGAGCACCACTGTAGACTTTCGGCTCCTCCTCCCAGAAAGACGGATTGCTTCCTCTGCGTCAAGCCGCCGACCTTTCTGTGATGTATGGGGTCATTGGATCTTCTGCTCTTTCCTTCAGATTTATGAGGCCTTCTGCAATAAAATCTTCATGACCTATTCAAGAAGCAGAAATCTGCAGCTTTTGGGAGGTCGGCCAACAGGTTAATTTCTATGAGGTGAGCAGAAAAACAACAATGACCTTACAGGAATTTTGGCTCATGTGACTTTACTCTTCAGTCACACTCGTCGTCCAACATGATTTGAAAACTTGACGGCTTAAATTTTTCAGCAAGAGTAAATGTTTGATTTGAACCAGTTATTGTTTTTTTTAAAATACTCGTGTAGGTTGAATTTACAGCATGTAAAGTGTAAATATTTCATAGTTATATTTGAAGTCAGTGCCACCTTTGTTATTATGCTGTTTTATGAGCATCCCTGATTTTGTAGTAGTAAAAAAAGTAGTCGTAAATTTGATAGTTTTATTTTTGTAGGTAAAAACTATAAAACATTAATTACCATCACCATCTACTGTAGTAAGATTTGTTGGGGTATAATATTTATTGACTAATTAAATTGTTTTTAAATAAGTGTTGCCAACTAAAATGTTCTGCCCCTCTTCCTTTTTATTTGAGTAACAAATGTTGCAGATTATAAAACTATTTTCAATGTGAGTCAAATCTCAGATAATCTGAGATTCAAATGATTTAGTACGAAAAATGTCCAAACCAACTTGGGCTAATGTAAAAAAGTAATTGTGCCACACTTTTTTTTTGCGTTTTTTCCATTTTGGTGAAAAAATTTCATAGTCTTACTGACAGGATTGATTAACTCGTGGTTTTCAAACAGGAACAGCCAGATTATAGTCCAGATTTAAGCACAAAAATCTACATTTACTGATTTGTTTCAATCATTTTGAAGGCAATACGTTGTTCTTCAGATAGCCATCTTATTCCGTTACCCATAGTACAATTGAGCTGAAGAGCGCCACCTGGTGGTGGAAGGTTGTTTAGCTCCTCAACAAGGAAGTGAAATCGTCTCATTAGCAATAGTATGTTTGTCTGTATTCTGTTTTTATTTTCACTAAAATGCTGTGACAGTGTAATCCAGATGTAACTGGACTTAAACCCTCCGGTTTCCCACATGTTTCATCTTCTCCTGGGAATTTTCTCCATGTTTCCCATTAATGTTTCCCAGTTGGTCGCTAGTGTCCCACAGCCTCATTAATGACTTTTTAACCCTTTTCAGACGGATTGATCTCATTTCCCTGGAAGATCTGGTCTTGCTTTCTGAGGAGAAAAAAATTTGGATTTCTCTGTTTCAGTTGCTGTTCCTGGATTAAATAAAATCAGGGACTGAACACAACAAATGGCGTCATCACGATCATGATACACATCAAATATGTTGGTTAATGTACCATTTATTGTGACTCAAAAAACGACTCTAAACAGTATAGATTTAAAGGAAGGTTTTGGCTGTTTTGCAGTTTCCTGGAAGTTTGTTCCAGATTTGTGGTGCATAGAAGCTGAATGCTGCTTCTCCATGTTTGGTTCTGGTTCTGGGGATGCAGAGCAGAACCTGAGCGGTCTGGAAAGGTGATACATCAACAGCAACAGGACACGTTTCACTGTGATCCAGCTGAGCAGAATTATGTTTTCACATCTGAAACTTAAATTAACATACTGGGTGGTTTTATCAAAGGATAAATTCAGTCAAACAGTCAATTTGCTGAAGCTTTGGGTATAAATTTAGTTGAAGAATCTTCTGCTTTTTCCACCAGGTGTGTCCCTCTCCATCAGTCAGGTCTCTGTCCTTTAAATCTCTTTTACTCTCTTTCAAAGGTCCCAGTCTGCAGGCTCCATCTTTGCTGCCCCGTCCATTTTTCTCGTAACTCTTCCATCAAAATCCAATCAGCTACCAGATGTTTTACATTCATCTTCATACCTCAACACATTTTCTTCTGCTGACTGTGGATCATTGTCTGCTGCTTACTTTTAAATTAAGATTCTTTGTTGCAATTGATCTTGGCTTTCCAGTGGTTTGTTCAAACACAGCCATGGCAGTAACATGTTGAAACATCAATAATTTGGTCATGAATATGTATAGAGCTGTGATCCAACAGCGTCCTCAATCCAGATTCCTGCAGTTTCATCAGAGGTGAAGATTAAAGGCTTTGGGATCGTCTCTGCACACCTGAGCCTCATTCTTCAGCAACAGCAGCGGCTAATCACAAATCCTTTATGAGACCCAGGATGGAAATGTGGAGGTGTGCTCGGGAATCTGAATGTCACTGATTAGTTCCTGGAGAAAATGATTTTTAAGAGTCTTGCTGCTGCTTGTCCTCACCTGAGTGAGGAGTGATGAAACTCTCGAAAGAAATGGGACTGCAAATAGCTGAGATTTGGCTTTGTGGGTGTGAAAGAAAACTCACACAAGAAAGCATCAGATTAACCAACTAGAATAACACTTCTTTCTAAGTGCAACTATTTTGTCCTGTTTTGGTTCGTGCAACACATTTTTCAGACTTCTTTTTGCAGCATTAACCCAAAAGCTGTGAACGAGGTGACAGCAGTCTGGGTTTTTAGACTTTACTGGAGAGAAAAAAGGAGGGAGAGAGGGAAGGAGCCTTCTGCTGCTGAATAATCCAATAAAATCCTGCAGACAGCTGCACAAAAATATCATAGCAGAGAGCAGGAGAGGATCTGTAAAAGATGGAGAGCAGGAAGTCCTCAGTAAAAGCAAATAGGCCTTTTTATTGATCCTATACAGGTGATCGCTGAGCTGGGAGGCTGAAACTGAGACACAAAGACTCCCTGAACTCATTAAATTCATGGAAATACAGAGTGAAATTGATGCTGGAGCTTAAAGTTACAAGCAGAACAAAGGCAGAAGAACGCAGCTTTAAATTAAGAGGGAACAAAAACTTTCGTTAAAGCTAATGCGAGTTTTACTCGATGAGAGAAGCAGATGGTATTTTTATCAAAATGTTTCACCAACTTTAACATTTTCATACTTCGCCAATCACTCTCAAACTGAAACATTTAATGGAAAAACAGTCTGCACAAAGTAACAGCAGATGTTTGCAGCTGGTTTTTCTACACAACTTCACCAGCAGTATCACAAGCAGCGCATTGGGGCAATTAAAGATTGAAATTTGAGATTAATGTCTGAAATTTTCAGTTTTAAAAGTTGAAAATGAGCAACTTTCAAAACTATTCTATTTTTTGGTGGAAATCTACTCCCTGTTTTTCTATCTCCACAGTGGCCTTAATTTCACATCAGTATACATTGGTTTTCCAATTACACGAGAAGATCCTTTTAAAGGCGAGTTAAGATGGCAAAAACAATCCTAAATGAGCAGGAAATTAGATTTAAAAAAATAACAAATGGGAAAAACAGGAGACTGGAAGTCAACAAAGAACAATTAGGAGATTGACTAAAATGAAATCAAATAAAAATATGGACGGAGACCAGAAAAACACAAACAGTCCCAAAAATTAGATATTGTGTTTCATTGAAGACAATACATTTGGCTTGGGCAACAATATTCCTATTTTGTCTTTAAATCCGAAGTTTGTGTTAACGGACATGTTTCTGAAACTTTTATTTCATAAATCTATGATGCTTAATGCTTAGAGGTAAAAACTCTTGCAGTAATTACTCTTAGATAATGCCATATTTTAAGTCTTTTTCTTAAATATTTTCAATCATGTGCATCGTTTCCTCATTATTTTGAGGCTCTGAAGTTTTTGGGGGTTTAGTCTAAATTGCTTCGTTGTTTCATAGAAAGACGGTGCTTCTGTTTTTAATTGATGGACATTTTGGAGTTGAAGATGCTTCAGCACAAACAAACAAGCATCACTTCTTCGCATTGTTTGTGTATAGACAATCATTTGTTTATTTCAGCTGCTTGCTGAGATTGTTGTTGTTGCAGCGGTGAGGCGCCCCAAAGCGGAACGCAAGGCCAACAATCTGAGCCCAGTTGGGTTGGAGCATTGACGTTAAGCTAGTCCTGCTTTATATTCTCTGATAACTAATCCACATTGGGCCATCACTGGATCCGCGGTGGTTGCTGCTAGTTGGTTCCTCCACACAGCATGCACAACCTTGATGCTGCTTGCATAATAATGAACCACCAGGATGTCACGATGGGAGTTTCATGCATCCTTAAAACAATGTATGACTTGCAATGGGAAGCACACTGTGTCCTTGATGAACCTCCGAATGCATTTCCAAGCTCCTGCAGAGAAAATCAACACTACATCTCTGGTCTAAGGGCCCTTAAAACGTACTGATAACAACCATAAACTGACCCGATTTCTGTTGCAATAAACTTTTTTTCCTGCTGATGGAAAAGATACTGAGACATAAAGAAAGTTGGGCTGAAAGTGGTAGAAACCCATCTGATTCTGCTACCAAAATTTACTCGGTTCTCCAGCGTTTGAAGCCGTTTGTGTCCCCGCCTGGAGTTTCTGTTAAGACGTCAAAACTGTTCAGCAGCAGCAAAACGAGCAATAACTGAGGGCTGCTACAAGAACATCTTAGAAAGTTCATGGTCTGATAAAATGTTTTTTCTGTAGCTGTCAAACTTTCAGCAAAATGCTCTTTGAGTAAATAGTGGCAATCCCTTTCAGCTTAACTCAGTGTGAAATCCTGAGCCTCTGAGAAAACTGAAAGAAAAGAAAAGGAGAGACGTAGCATTAGACCGTTTGCAGATGTTTGATGTTATTGGAGGCGGATGTTGGATAAAAACATTCTGCTTGCTCTTCAGAATTCCCTTATGTGAACTCAAATGACAAAGCTATAAGAAGTTCACATTATTTAATGATTTTATAAAACACTGATACTTTAATATTAAACTTTTGCATATTTAAAATCTTCCAACTGATACAAATTTGTTTGTATTTGTGCATCAATGAGCAGTTTCATCTCTTTGATGGTCTGTTTTGATGTAAAATGACTTCTGTGCTGGTTTTTGCATGTTGATTTATCAAAGTTTTGTTTTTCTCCCTTTTTTGCCCAGCAGCAAACTAAATTAAAAATGTGGAGAAATCACTTAGGTTAACACAACAGTTGTTTACTGCATAATTAATTTTTGCCTGAATCCCTGAAGATGAACAGTTTTTGAAATACTTAGACGGGTCCATCTGGCACAGAGAACCATGTTATGTTCAAAGTCACTTAAATCGTCTTTTTTCTACATTCTGGCGTTTTTGTTTAAACTTTATCAAGCCATTATCTCAATGTTTAGAGGTGAAAAATGCATTGAGATGCACCCATGTAGTTGACTGATTTACATTGTATTACTTATTACTAGATGATATTTTTGTTGTTTTGCTGGCTACACCCACCAAAAAGCATTAATTTATATTTAAAATATCTAAATATATATACAACCAAAAGTGCCTGCATGATGTTATCGGAGGGTAGGCACAATACTGCACTTGACCCACAAGAGCCACATCTGCTTTTTATTTATTTGTTTTTGTTTTTGTTTTTTTACAAATTGTGGTAAATATTAAAGCCAGTCAAGCAAAGTCTACCTGTGCGACCCAATGGAGGATGAGGATGGAGATTTCCAGGTTCAGGTGGTGTGTCAAACTTTTAGAGGAGAAGGTGAAGCAACAATGTTTACTAAATTCTACTCTTTCCAGCAAAGTTTCAACCAAATTTAACTCCTACAGTTTTAACGCCCAGCTCAGAAAGAGCGCGGCAGATGTCACGGTCGACCAACCGGGTGACCTGTCAACTCTTCAGTTTGTGAAAAAAATAAATAAACCAGCGACCCTTCAAGAAACGCACACACGGTAAAAAGCTCAGGTGGGGTTCACCCTATCATTGTTAGAACTACGGGAAGTATCTAACTCCGCTCATTAATTTTTAGCTAGCTTCACTACAAAGCTACATTTAGCTTATAGAAAGAGCGTCAAGCGGCCAACAAAAGGAAACAGACCAATAAGATTTAGTTTCCGGGCAAACACACATCCACCCCCACAGACTCACTCGGATGTTGGCCACGAACAAGATGTTTTGACCCAAAACACATATTTTTTCTCCAGAATTTTGTTTATAATAGTTAGATTTTTAAAAATCCAATAACTGAGACGGCCAATAACTATTTAACTACTTTAAAGAAAATCTCAACGCACGCCCAGTGTGTACAGCCTCACAAAAACGTATATTTTTGATAAATGGTAACGATACAATCAAATTCATTTTGAAGAATTTCAGTTTTTTGTAAGATGGTACTTTTCCTACTACCTGCAAAGACTATCTGTGCTGTGTAAACAGGAGCAACAAATTAGGATTCAGTTCAAATTCTGAAGATTTGTTCCTGTTTGTTCAGAGGAAGTGTGATTTTACTACTGTTTCGGACATATTTGCTTACACGTCTGAGTTACTGCTACGCCCTTTTGCCACGTTTGGAAACGGGACCGGAGCGCCATTTCCGCCCCAACCACACACACCTCCCACATCATTTCTACTGCCTGGGGTTTGATGCACTAAAAACTGCTGACTCCAGATGATCTGCAGCCATAAACAGGACAGGCCAGAGACTGCAGGTGTTTTTCTGTAACACCTGTCAGTAAACTTAAGGATTCCACAAAAATATGTAATTTTATAAACATGGAAATGAGGATTTATGTTGACAGCCGGCTCTCAGCCCTCAAATCTCTGAAAAGTTTGTTTACCTCCAATCTCAGTTCACCACCAACAAAGTTCAGGAGGTAAATATAGTTTTTATTGGTGTGCTTCAAGCTACAGGAGCATCAGTGTCTAAAATGCCTCCATTTTGAACAATAGGAACCTGACATTATGTGTGATTTTCAAATACCATCATCTTCTCCTGTCTGTTGGCGTCCCACTGTGTAGCAGCTTTCCCTTCCTCTTCTCTTTCCATTTCACCCTGGGAGGTTCAAACTGTCCAGAAGCCCCTCTGCTCATCGCGTGATCCCCTCCGCTTCGTGTCCTTGACTTTGAACTTGAAATAGCTTCCAGTCAGCAGAACAGAATAAGGATGGAAGCCATGAGAAACGGTTTACAAGAGAATGAACGAGAATATCACAAAAAGGAAATCAGTACAGGAGGAAAGGATGAAGAAATGGTTGCAATTAATGTGTATATTGAAAACACAATTTAACTATTAATGCATTTTCAGGCAGATCATTGAGATGTTTTTATTTTGAGCTGACCAATAAGGTACCATTATTTGTTCTGATTTATTTGAAACAGTTTTTTAAAAACAAGAAAACAGGCAAGCAGTAGAACAACCACACATGCATACATAACCAAGAACAGAGTAATTACCATACCAGTGCTTTTCTGTTTGAAAAGGAGTGAGAAAAACTTATTTAATCCTAACCCTTATCTCAAATTAATGACATTTATTACTTGAAAAATTTGTAATTAAAACCATGTTATAATATTAATCTGCCTGTTCAATATATGCTAAAGAGCTAAAAAATAAATTGCATTACATAGACAATATGAATACAAACTCTCATTAATATTGTAAGCAACAACTGGACTTGCAGCATTAGAATAATGATCAATTCCTTGCCAATGTACACCTATTAATTGTTCTTAATCTGTGTTATATAACAATACTAAAAACGAGAGAAAACAATGATTTGGCCCAAAATGCAAATTTCACCTTCACATTTACTAGATTATTAACCCATAATTATGTGCCACCTTAGCAAAAAAGTTGTCAAATTAAGTTTAATTCAGGATTTACATTACTATAATTTATTTTAAATATGCTGTACAATGGCTGGAGGAAAAGACAAGTGTTTTATTGTTGACTTACCATCCAGAAATCACGTGTTAGATTTTTGTTGATTGTGCGGGAGGCTCTACTTCTGCTTTTCAAAGATCTATGGGTGTTTAAATTTCACATCAGTCTGCAGCAACTTATTTGGATGTAAAGCAATAAGAGGGACAAGAACGACTGACTTTCAAAGGAGCTCAAAACAGGCAGAACTGAGCAGAATAAAATCTCACGAAGAATGATTTTGTGTCAACAAATGTAGTGGACACGTTTTTCATTGACCGTAAATCCATCCTAACCTATTCAAGGGCACCTTTAAAAACAAATGGTGATCATGAAAGTAAAGATTAAAACTACATTTTGCAGGCTGATGTTTTAAAAAAGGTTAAGAAGTCATTTGTGAAAGGAGACACAACAAGGGAGATATCATTTATGAAATGACAATTGTAGCCTAACAATTTAAATTAATTTGAAAATAAGAAAAATTATACACAAAACTGGGGGCCCTGAAAGACAAGTCCTCAGTTATGCTGCTCTTCTTTGGGGTTCTTGCTCTAAATAAATTGCCATCTGTTTTTACCCGTAGGCCTCGTCATTGAAGTGACACTTTATTTCAGCTGGTTGTCATCTATAAATCTGAAGCTGCTCCATCTGTCCTCTCCAGAGTTTCAATAAAAAACAAGACGATCAATCAGCAACAAGAACTAAATCATAGAATGAAAAGAGACAGATTAAGCATCGATGTTGAAATAAAAACAAGCTGGAGAAAACAGAGGCTGCTCTTGTATCTATAGCATTTGACCACCAACAGAGTGAAGATGAAACGAGTGCGGAGTGAGATAAAAGGCTCATTAACATATCCTTGAAGTGCTGAAGGCCCAGTGCGGCTCCATGAAGGACTCCAGCGCCAATTAAAGATCTGCAGAGCTTCTGCAAATGAGAGTGACAGGATGTCAAACCCAGGAGACCTCCAGCTGGCCCTAGTTCAGAGCTGGCAACTGAAACACTGCAGGGCTTATGAAATAATACTCAAAGTTGAATCTGAGTTCTTTTATTTGTCGGAGTGTGTCTGACTGATGCACTCTGCTCTTAAATCAAGGATTCGTACTAATTAAAGAAATGTCTACATCCAATTAAAACAGTTCTGTCTGTCTTGGGTCTCTAAGGCATTTACCAAACCAGTCTGCCCAGATGGGGATTTTTTTAAAAGATGTTTTCTCAGTTGGATAAATGCAAACAAAAGTCTAAAATGCATGCATGTCTTCAACCTGGTGTTTGACATCTTGTTTACCGATTTCTCTTGTACTCTTGAGCAGCATGTTGGATGCAGAATGGCAGCAGCGAAAGCACCTAGAGGCAAAAAGAAAACATTCAAAATCCACACAGACTTCCCTGCTGCTCCAGCACAAAGCCTTCAGTACGATACGTTAGAGTTCGATAAGAGAGTCGCTGCTTTGCTGCACGTTTCATTCACTATGGAGTAACATTTTCCAGAAAATTCAGTCAGGTTTTAACATGTACTAAAAAGTTGGATTATGGTTATTTAAATAATCAGCTTTCATATATTTACATGTGCATCTGAAAATATTTATTCCTCAGATGCATCTGAGGGCATCTGATTTATTGTTTAAATAATTTTCAATTTATTTTACAGATGTATTTCTTATGACTGAAAGTCATAGTAACATTCTGGAGAGACTTGACTTGCATCTGATAGAGAGAATCGATGAAAGGAGCCACAGATTAGGGTGATGGAAAGGAGAGCTTCCATTACACTTGTTAAATTAAAATCATAACTTAAACAGGTAAACTTTTTCAAAGTTACTATTTTGAATTATTGTCAGTTTCATTTCCATAAAAAACTCACTTTCCTCAGAGGATACAGACGACAAACGCTACAAATAGTGGACAGGAAGATTTCTGCAAATAATTTGGAATTATGCTTCAGGAAAACTGTGAAGTGTTTATTGATCTCACAGATCAATAAACTTTAAATTCTAGTGAACATTTAACGCTGGAACTGGAAGACATTTTAAATATCTAAAATAAACAGAAACGACAAATAAAATTAATTATAAAATCTCTGTAAACAAAATTGTCCTTGAAAATAAGGCTCAGTTGACGCCAAAGTGAAGAGTTTTGTCATCCAGTTTTTGGTAGAAAGAGAGAAAAGGGAAAAAAACAATCATTCAAATTGAAATTAATGAGCGAGTTTTAATATATCTTGTTGATTTATTGCTTGTTGCAACAGGTCTAGCTGAACATACAGTATCTGGAAGAGGTCAAATTTAGTTTGGCTTAAGATTGTGGGTTGTTTTATAAACTCTTAAGGCTTTAAAACTGTCATTGTTATAAAAATTGTAAGCAACTGCTCTGTTGTAATTATAGAAAAGTAGAACTTCTGAAACCTCATCCAGCATCAGCCGATCTGCTAAAGGAGAGAAACACGATAAGTGGTTTAAAGGAAATATAACAATCTGTATCTGGGTCACAGTTAAACTGTGAACGGTGCTAAGTCTTCCTGGATAGAAGTTCTGGAGTTTGTTAGTTCGGAGCCTCCGGTCGACAGTCTCTTCAGGCTTTTCCTCTCACTGCCTGGAAGCAGATTATAGCTACTGTACAAAGTGTGTGAGTGAGAATTAATTTATTGTGTTGAATAAAGTCTAATAATACAGAGCGCTCCTCTGCTGATCCCTGCAGGGTGTTTAATTCTCTTTTCCGAGCCGAGTTTTCCCGCAGAGTACGCCAAGAGCTCATCTGCAGGAAAAGAAAGGGAAGAAAGTGTTGACGGGAGAAAAGAAGTGAACTCTTCATGGGCTGACTGTGGACAAGTTTAAATGGGTGGTTTTATGCCTTTCAGGAAATCCTGTTTTCCCTTTTAGCTGACTTTTATGAAGCAGAAAAGGGTCAGAGAGAGGTTGGTGGTAGTGAAACCACTGAAAAGCAGAACCGACTTTAACAGAACAAACCACAAAATGAGTCAATAATGTTAGTTTCTGTTGGGGATAACAAGCAGAGGCTGACACAGGAAGTGAAAGGGCAGGAGTTTTGGGATGCTGCTCCTTTGAGTGACTCTGTCTCCTGTGGGCAGAATCCGCCAAACAGCCTTTTCCTGACCTCTGACCTCTAGATCTCATAGTTCCCACGACATGGATGTAAACAAAAACCACACAGTTACAGCTGCTGCTTGTTTTCTGCTGTTTCTCTGTAAGGGTCATCTTCAAATAGGAATGTGGTTGAAAAAAAGATCCATATTTGGGCAAAAAGGAAGAGCAGCGTGACTTTAGAGATGTTAAATAATTCAATTTTTCCATCTATCTTATCTTGAACATTTTTCAACTTTTCTAGATTCCTCTTAAATAATCTGACTAGAAGGAAAAATGTGTAGTGTGTACCTGAGGGTGTTGTTGCAGTTCAGCAGGAAAAAAAATGTGAACGTTTTATTTACTAAGATGAATAATTTTGAAAATATATATTTTTAAGTTGTAAAATATCCTGACTTTTAAAACATAAATTGGAGGAGAAATTTGTTTTTTATCCAAATAAAAGAGTCACTTGTGACTGTAGATGGATAGTTAAAGTCTGTTCGTTTGTCAGCCATCCTGTCCAGAACCGTCACTTTTATTTTGCCTGACAAACTTGCAAGCAGTGAACAGAAAAAACAAAACAAAATAAAAAAAACAGGTTATGGCTCGCTGCCAGAGCTCCTCACATCGACTTCCCTGAGAACGGCAGACATAAACACTTCCACCAGCTGGGATCTGGAGAATTTTTCAGAGTCAGAGGTCGTGGTGTGAGCAAAAACGGGGAGCAGTCAGGAAACTAGGGGATGATGGAAAACATGGAGCTTGAGGAACCAGATTGGACTGGATTTGCACACTGGAGAAAAAAGAACTTCAGATAAACAATCCTTTAATGTTTGCTTGAAAGCAGATATTGTGTTATGTATGTTGTTGAGTGTATGTACCTGTTCATCCTGGGTATTTTACAGATTTATTCTTGTGTGCATTCCAGTAAAGTAGATTATCGATTGGTAGAAATTTATTTGCACAAGTTCAATCGTGTGAGTACGTATAAAGTAACATGATTTTATTTGAATAATGTAGAAATGAGGTTTATTCTTTCACTTTTGTTGCTGTTGCTCTGCTGTTGGTGGTTGGTGGTTACCATAGTGACCGGTGACTGACAGCTCCTCCCCCTTTTTTCTGTTGCCGTCGGTAACTGTGGTGGGTACTAGAATCAGCTGTTTCCTTTACAAGTATTACATTTAGCATATATTTTAGACAAATTTAATAATATACAGTGTTTCAAGAGTAATTTAGCTATGTTTTATAAATGTTTTTAACTTATTATTAATGTTTAATTTTACAAATGTTAACGGTTGCTAACTGCTCATTGGGAGATATCGGTTTGTTTAGGGTTATTTATTGTATCTTTTGTGTGACTTTTATATGTGACTTATATGTGTATGCATGTATGTATATTTACATGTATGATTGCATGGATTCATCCTAGTGTTAATGTGTATTTTGCTTGACATATTGATTGCGTCACGTCTGGAATGAATCAATCAAATCAATTAAGTTGATCATAACTTGTGGATTTTGCTAAATTATCAAAGAAGATAATTCACAAGATTTTTCTAAATAGCAAAATAAATACCACGCAGTATGTGGTTACATTTTAAATCTGAATTAGATTTAACTATTCCTTTTAAAGTAACAGTATTAATTTATTATTGCATCCTGGATACTTAGGATGCATTGCTGGTTGTAGGCTGTGAGGCTGCTACTTGTTGGACTCAGCAGCCGCACAAAAGTTGGAAAGGTTAATTGTAAAACTGAGGTCTTATGGTGTAAGGGGTAAACAACGGCAGGGCTGTGGAGCAGGTGAAGCTCTGCAGGCTGGAGGTGCGCGGCCAGAGCAGGTGGAGAGCGGCGGATACACGGTGCCGCTCAGACCGAGTTTATCGGCTTGTAACAGCAGTGCAAAATTAGCAGGCAGGTGGCGACTTGGTGAGCGGTGAGGATTTCTGGCTGATGATGAGGTGGAGGGTGAGGCTGTTGGCACGAGGAGAGACCTGCTGCGCGAAGAGCGCAGAGGAAGAAATAACGAGGGTGAAATTAACCCAGACGGGACAAAATGCTTCCTGGTAACATAAATCATCAAAAATAAATAAGTTACGTGGAAATTAAGATGTAAGGTTTTTGAATTTAGACGTATGTCAAATTTTAATCATTTAGCTCTAACAAAACTTAGATTTGTATTAATAAACGTCAGGTTTTCAGGGAGGTTCACTCATGAAATTCATTTTAAATTCACTCAACAGCCTGGAAACGATGAAACCAACACAGGCTTTTAAAAGTAGATGTTTCTTATTTTATAAACCTGAGCTGTGTTTTTCATTCTGCAGTCCCAACATTTGCAATTCAACACAAACTGTAAAAACTAAAGGAATAACGTTTGTCTATTAACCTGTAAGCATTTTATTTGAAGTTAACATTTCTGAACTATAATCATCTGCAATTATAAGCTAGAAGAGAAATCGATTATTTTAAAATATTAAAAAAAAATATTAAACTAAATTATCTAATTCATTGTAATCCCATTTAGTAAAATACTGATGCTTAATTTGCAATAAATCCATACACTTACTAAAATGACAGTAATTAAGTAAAGTATACTTTTATTACAACTACAAACTGTTTTTGTTACCAAACTGTTTTTTATTCCTTTTTTGTTTGTCTACTTGATTTGATTGTTGTGCAGAACTTTTCTCATTGTGGGTCAATAAAAAAATATTTCAAATATATTTCTGTTCTATTCAAGCAAGGTGGAAGCTCTGTTTTTTTTCATATAACCCAATTAAATAAAAAGTTAAAAAGCTCTCACTGAAACACAGGAACTTTCCCTGCAGTCTGACGTCAGTTCTTAGCTTTTACTAAGTCGAACTGATTGCAGTAATCCCTCACCCTGAGTCAGCACGTGGACTCAGTTGAAAGAAACGAGTCGCAGTTAACAGGAAGAAACTTCCAGCAGAACCTGGCTCAGTGTGAGCCGTCAGGAGCGGCTCTATAGGGGAATTTCTATACCTGGAGATTAAGCCGACAGATAAAAACGAAAAAGAGAGAATGCCGTGCTAACAGTGGGAATAGGAAGTAATTAAAGCCTCCACCCAGGGAAGGACCCAGAAGGACTTGAAATGAACGGCAATAAGTTTGTTTTTCTTCTTGAAAAGCATCTATTAAATGCTGGAATTTTGAGTGCCTTTTTTCTCCACAGTCTTATTGCTCTTACATGCTTAAAATGCTTTTGTCACAGCTAAATTATGAGAATAACTTTGCATAAACAAAAATGAAAAAATCCCTGACACGAAACTAAATTCCTGCAGCTAGAGAAAACGTCAGTCTGTATTAATCATGGTCTGTCTTTGTGTCCCAGCATTCTTTAGATGAATGCACAAAGAATTCCCTCTAGATAGAAACGAGCTCCTCATTTTTATCCCTCTATGTAGATAGTGTGAATTGAGGATGCTTGACCATAAGCAGTACAAAATTTCTTAAAATGCAAATTGTTATATTTATCTTCATTTTAAAGCCTCTAAAAATGACAAATATCCTTTCGTAGATGTTTATCTAATATTATAAGTTGACTTTTTTATATGTATTGTGATGTCAGTGGCTCTAAGCAAGTTTTAATTGGCTGGCCGAGAAAACGTTACACATTGTTGATCTAGAGAGAGATCACACGTTACACGGCTTTTATTCACAACATCTGGAGTCATTTCACTTGAATTATGCAGCTACTGTTGGATTCTGGACTTTCACTCTGATTTGCTGTTATTTATCAATCCACGTAGATTTTTGTATTTTTAAACACAATATTTCTTTTCTATTCTAATTTTCTTACATATTTTTTGATTTTGTATGGTTGATGGCAAACTGCAAAATTTGCTTCTTACGGCCGGGTGGTGGAGTGTCTGTCGATACATTCTTCCTCCTAAAATATGGATCCCAGTAAGCTTTCTCAAAATTATCTTTTCTCTGTTGGATGTCGGATCTGACCTGTCAGTTTCAGTGACACACCTGTCATGTTTTTCTAGGTCTGCAGTTTTTATTCAACAGATTAAAAAAAAAAAGTGTGACAAGATAATAAATGACTGATATATTCTATAGGCAACCTACTCTGGAAAAACTTAAATGGTAATGAATTTTTCAAATATCTCTTTCCATGGTAAAGATATATGGTTGAGTTGTAAACTCAAAAACTGTTAGGATACCTACTGATTTCATACCAACCAATAGAAAAATATATACAATATACTGAGAGGTGACTGTACATCTACAGAAAATATAAAACAAACAAACTGACCCATTCGGATCTTTTTAATTTAATTACATGCAGAATAGTTGTGTGCTTATTTCCAGAAGAAATAATGACTTTCAATTTCAAGGAGTAAAAACAGCTGAAAATCTTCTCTGGGCCAAATGCAACAAATACGAACACAGCAGCATAGATGTATGTCTGAATAAACCATTGGTTATCAAAGTTTGCAGACAAAAAGGGAAGGCCCGGCCCAGACTTTCTGGAATGCAAATGAATATTATGCATGATTTCAGAGATCAAAAAAGAGCCAGAGGAGAAAAGAAGCAGAAAAACTACAAGGAAAGTTTCTGATTTAATTAAAATTATCATAAATTGAGTTGAGCCTGAGCTCTGTGAGTTGAAGGTAATTTAATTCCCTCTTGTTTGCTTTAATTTTGTTCTCGGCAACCAAAATAAAACATCTCCACATCAAAGAGAAACTGGATGACCTGATTCCCAGGTGAAGAAGAATTTGATGTAAAACTTCAGAAAACTATTTATCAAACAAACAAAAGTCTGGTCCCTTGTTGAATGCAGTCTTTCAGTCACAAGCTGTTGTTCAGTACATATATGGTATTTAGATCAGGACCCAAATCTGGGAGCAGTGACGGACTCTGACCTAAACCTTCAAAGCCACATAAAGACATTACAAAGTCAGCCTTCTATCACCTGAAGAACATCTCCAAGATTAAAGGACTAATGTCTCAGTGAGATTTAGAGAAACTCATCCTTGTGTTTATCTTTAGCTGCATTGATTACTGCAACAGTGCCCTCAGAGGTCTGCCTAAAAAGACTCAATCTGATTGATCCACGACGCTGCTGCTGGTATTCTGACTAGAACCAGGAACTCAGAGCACATCACCCAGTTCTATAGTCCTTCCACTGCCTCCCGGTAGCTTAGAGAACAAACTTTAAAATCCTGCTGTTAGTTTATACATCACTGAACGTCTTAGCACCACAATAAATTAAAGATGTGCTGTTGCCAGACCTCTCAGGTCTTCTGGTTCTGGGGATGCGAACAGGGAGAAACAGCATTCAGCTTCTATGGACCACAAATCTGGAACAAACTTCCAGAAAACTGCAAAAAAAAAAAAAAAAAAAAAAAGTTGAAATACTGAGTTCCTTTAAATCCAGACTAAATCTATGTTCACACTGCAGCCTGAAGTGACCCAATTCAGACTTTTGGTGATTTTTTTTTTTTTTTTTTTTTGGATGGTCACTTCAGGCTGCATCCTAAAACACCACCCAAGTTAAGTTGCTCTTGAATCATAGTAAATGAAACACTGACCAACATATTGATCATTTTGATGATGGGATTCATCTAAATGAAATGTTTGTTGCTTCTTTCTCAATTGTAGATTGTACTGTGTTTTTATTATGTATAATTTTTGTGCACTTTGAACTGGCTTGTAGCTGAAATGTGCTACACAAACAAACTTTGAATGATTGATAAACTACTGAAATGAGAATGAAAAATGTTAATTTTCCAAGTTTGTTGTGCAGGGTTTTCTTCTTGGGTTCATTTACACACTAACTTCTTGTAGTAGTAAAGCTATTTAAAGATCTTGTTTAGTTTTGTTTTTTGAAGAAAATAGGACTTGGGATCGACATTATGACATTACATATTTAAGCAACACTGAGAGCTGTTATTGTTTGCATCAAAACAAACCTCAGAAATATCAGCAGTGCCCAAGTTCCCACCGGCTGTGTGTCCCAGATAATTTCATTCTTTTTTATGCAGAATTTTAAATCTTATATCATGTTGACTGAATTATTAGCAGAGCCAAGACAAAGAACCAGAACAAAATGTGTTTGCTTCTTTAACAACCACCCCGGATAGAACAAGCATTTAGAAACAGAAAACAAGACCTACATTAAAAACAAAGGCTGTGTAACCCAGCTTTTATCTATTCTTAATCAAAGTGCATGAATGATAATGAAACAGTGAGAAATACTTCATTTTTCATTACCTCTGTGCATATGTCCCCTGTTTAATTGCTATGAAGTCATCCAAGCAAAACCAACAGTCACCCTTACTGAGTCAGATTTGTTCTTTTTGGATGGGTTTGAACTTTTAACGTCCATCGATGCTTTGGGGTGTTTCAGATTAAAGTTCCCCTCCTCCACCCGCTGCCATCCCCGTTTACACCCACCAGCTAATTTTCTTTTGAACTCAGAATAAATAAGGGGTTTTTATATTCTGTCCAGATCTCCCAGTTAGTCCTGAAATACGAACAAACTCGTTAACATCTCATTACATGGGTGTGTGTTGTAATTGCCTTCTGAGATCTGCCAGTGGAAAGTCAATTAGCAGCTCTGTCCTGGCAGACACGATTCCCCCACATTCGATGATTAGGTGTTAAAACCTTCAACCCATTTGAACCGGAGGGTTCATTTAATCATGTCCTCTGACACCTGAAAGTCTTAGGAAAACACACACAAAAAAAGATTTCTATTTTTAGAACAAATCATTTTGGGAGATTTGAGAGATTAAAACTTTAGTTGAACCCCAAACCAGAAGACGAGGTTACTTTCTGCTACTGTGAAGCAGTTTCTGATCTGAGGTCTGTCTGATCATTCAGACCTCAGGTTTGTGAATATATATTGTATACTGAATCAAATCAAATTATTTGTGTGCAGCAACAAGGCAGATCAAAGTTCTTTCATCATAAAAACCAATCAACAAATGAAACATTGCGTTTTGTTAAGTGCTGTCATAAAACATCAGATATGTTTAATTTATTATGGTACAAAAGGAAGTTTAGTCTAGATCTAAAGGAAGTCAGTGTTTCAGCTGTTTTGCAGTTTTCTGGAAGTTTGTTCCAGATTTGTGATGCATAGTTTCTAAAATTGCTTCTGCTTGATTGTGTTTTTTATGTATTGTTGTGTTTTTTATCACCAGTTAAACATTTCATTATTACTACACAACAAGTTGCTGCTAATACACATTAGCTGTGTTAGCATTAGCTACATAATTGCACAAATTGGAATTAATGGAATAACACCAATTTGAAAAATAAAATTAAGTTTTTTGATAGGATGAAGAGATTTTTCAGCTGTATCTAAATACGTTTATGTAGCAAAACTGCAACGGAGACCCTTTTTGGAAACCCCATGACTGTGAAATTGTGTTTTTTCAACATTAGTGGAATATCAACAAAGTTTTGCACATACCTATAATAGATAAAAAGCAGTTTTCTGTTTTTATGTTTTGTTTGTTATGTTTGCATGCCTATGCGAAATATGAGGCTTATTTAAGTTTAATAAATGTGATGCAGAGCTTTAGGAACATTTTGTTTATTTTTCTCGTTTTCTCACCCAAATCTACCTTCATCGTTTGTTGTCCTCTAAGAACTATAAACAGTTAGATTAGCAATGTGCAAAACTTGAGAGCCTGATTCTGTCACGCCTCCTTTTCTTTCCATTGTTTTTGTTCGGTTTGCTTTTTTCCCTGCAGAGAGCCTCACAGCGTTCTCCTCAGGGGAAAAATGCTCGGCAGTGGAGGTGAAACTTCTCGGCTCAACCCTCAGAAGATGAGTTTGGGGGTAAAATAGATTATCTTTGATATTCTAATAAGGGGTTTTCACCCGGATCTAAAGCAGGCCAGGGCACCGGGGATCAAAGACAAGAAATGTGTATGCTAAATAGGATTTTGGAGTCAGGCGGGGACGTTTCACTCCTTCATATCTACATATTGTTTGTGTAGATATCTGTTGTCAGGCAGATTTTTCATTAGAGAATATATTAAAATTAAATTAATCTTTCCAAACAGTTTCAGAATTAATTATAAACATGTTAAAGCTCAAGCACAGTTCATATGTGTTTCTGTTGCCTCAAGCCTGAGTGATCATCAAAACGAAAAGTTGTTGAATATTGTTTCCAGGTAGATTAAAAGAATCGGCAACCGTAGCGTAAAACTCACTGACCTCTAACTCAGATTCATCGGCCCTCTGGCTGTGAATTTTAAAACATTTGATTTTCAGAAAATGTAGGAAAAGAAACAGAATAGCTTTTCAAAAACAGGGATTTATTCCTGTATTAAATTATGAAATAAATTATGAAATAGAGAGCTTTTATCTATCAGAAACTGATGGATGATGTAGGAATACAATCAGAAATCTTTGGACTGCATTTTGATTTAATGTTTTGCTGTTTGTCAAATCAACACAGGAAATAGAGAGTGATGTATTTGTGAAAAACAAAATTATTTAGGGTATTTATGAAGAAATATCACAAATATTGAACCACATGGTTGCTTTTATTTGGATAATGTTTGGGAACATTGTAATTATTTTTCATTTTCTTCATCTTTGACGAACATGAAAACCACACACAGGACGATGTATGAAGTGAAATGATGTGAAGTTTTGTCACAAGTTAAGCAAAGATTCTCATTTGAAGATATAAAAAGCCAGTAGCCTGGTTTGTGCATGTGTCAAAGTTAGTTCACGTTCTGTTGAGATTAAATAAATGTCTGTAGCTTTTTGTCATTTCTTTTTTGTTGTTATTTGTTTAGCAGGTTTTCTATTTCTGATTGCAGCTGTATGAACAGCAATATCTGAAAGAAATGCAAATGGTGTCTATTTAGATTGCCTTGTTTAGATCTTTTAAGAAAATTATTTTTTTTGTTTATAAGCAACCTGCTGGAGGAATAATTTCTGCTCACAGGAGCATTGTTGTGTTCATGTGCTGAAGGGGGATTGGCAGAGTAGAAGTTTCTTAAAGAGACAGAGGCCAATTTCAAGCCATTAACTTTATTAAGTTGTTTAATATATTCACCATTTATTAAAGTGAAGCTAGCATACACACTTGATCTGTCAAATGGTGCTGTGTATCTGGAAATTAAATAATTACCCAGTTTATTTTATGTAACTCTGTCCTGTAAATTTGTACCCGTTTGATCAGTATTCATATTAATCTGAAAAAAGAAAAAATCTGAACAATCTGTTGTTGCTGATGTGTTTGGCCATGGCTGCACATACTCTGTGACTGACAGCTAAAACATCCAGGATGGGGAGGATAATAGCAGGACAAATCCTGCTGCCGTGGTTACTGTCTCTGAGGTGACCAAATTACATACCCTTCTCTACTCCCTGCCTAATAAATCCCTTCCTCGAGGGCCACATGTTCTCAGTCAGGTGGAGAACGCAGTTCAATAAGCAAGTAGTCAATAAAAATGAGGTGGATAATTTATTACAATGACATAAGAACCAAAATGACCCTCATTTTACAAGATAAAAGTCCAGAGTATGCAGCAAACATGCAGAAGAAACCTCTTGTTCTCTTGATTGTCTAGTTTTCTGGTTTGACTTTTTCTGACTTCTGCATTGATGCTGGTGTTGGTTTGGTCTCCAAGCACTTTTCTTCCAGCACGGCTGAAATCTCTTATTGCTCCTCCCTTTTTCTCTTAATTACCACTCATGGTGGCAATTAAGAGCCTGTTGACTCCCCATCGGGCATTAAAGTCATCAGGTGACATCATTAAAAGATGATCAGCAAGGTGGAGTGACAAAGGAAGGATCTATGTTTCAAAGCAAAAACATACAACACAGTTTCATCCTGTGACATTTTCCTCATTTCTTCATACCTTTCTTTTTGGATGGTGATTTTCTTTTATGCTCCGTTTACACAGATTTTCACCAATCTAGTTTTCACTGAAACCGTAACGTTATTGTTGCAATCCAGCTGTGTGTTTACACGTCTCTAAGGATCAGAGCTTCTGATTCTGGCGCTTTTTGGAACCAGATCTCAGAGTGGAACGTTTCGGGAAGCACACGCATGTGAAACCGCACCTGTGCTGAATGCACAGGTGCAGGATTTGTTTGTACGCGTACAAAAAACAACCAGAACAATGGTGGCTAGCATTGTGCTCTGTGCTACTGAACCTATTCAGCTGAACTTATTAAAATTGTTACATGAATGCTTAGCTTTCACCTTAGTTAGAAAACAGTAACCTTTCCCTGAAGAGCCAAGGGTCAAAAGGCCATATCCATTTCAGTTGCATGTTAACATCACAGCGCCATCTTGTGGCCTGGCTTGACAACTGCAGTGGATACAATGTTTCTTAGAATTGCTGTGTAGAAGTAGAGCCATCCCGAGTTCTTAAAATACCAGAAGTTTCCAGTTTGCTAAAAGTGCAGATGCTGTTTTATCGTGATAAGCATGAAACATATGGAGTAGTCTCACCTGCTTCTGTCACCTGTTTCCTAACATACTTTCAATTTAGATTACTTTCTGTTTTCTCCGCCCATTCATTTTTTTGATTCCTCCTCTCATCTCAAGTATATCCATTTCCCTCCTGTTCTAATCTCTGCCTCGCCAAGTGTCTTTTTTTCTTATTGTTTCATTTTCTAGCTCCAACATGTTCTTCATTTTTTGACTCTTGCCTTTGTCTCTCTATTATCTCTTTATTCTCTGTTGCTTCACCACTTCTTTCTGCTTCCGTTTTTCGTCGACACTCTCCGTTTTTCATGTTCTCCTGCCCTGCTCCAACACCCTGACAAATACATGTGAGTGGGAGGAGATGCCATCTAGCAAAATCAGTTAATTAGCAGCGATGGTGATGGCAAAATGGCGACTCATTCATTATCAGAGCTAATCTACATACTGATAACAGGATGAATTATTTCAGACAGATTATTATCAGAGAAATGAACAAATCGTTTCTTTGTCGATTAGGGAAATGTGTCCTGTGATCACATTTAAACTGCAAAACTCTAAATATCAGGCAGAAATACAGAGATTTTTGCCCACATCATGCACAAGAAAGTCAATCTGTTGAAATTCAATTTTCCATGTGAGAAAGCATTTTTTCAATCTAAATGTGTATCAATGAGAACGAGACTAATAAAACATAATTTTTGAATCAACTGAAAGTTAATGCATCAATAAAAGTTATTAGATGATTTCCAAACATTTGGGAATATAAATAGAGAACCTTTTTGTTTTAGTGTCTGACATTAAATCATAAGAAACTTTTCTTGTTTTCAATTGGTCAGGATTTTCAAAATAAGTGAGATTCTCCCACCCGAGGAGAGTCTGACCGATGCGAACGCTCTTGACTGGCATTGTGTTTGCACACATCTCTCATAATGTGTACACAATGTTTTTTTCATGAGTGTGCATCTGGCATCTGTTTTCTGAGATCTGAGTCAAAGTTTCACACCAGAATGAAGAATCAGCGCCTTAAATATTGTGCGAGGTTGGGGAACCACAAGCTCAGGCAGACAGAGGCGGAGAGGGAGTGAGTGTGTGTCCATCTCAGTTTGTCACGCGTCGTCGTCTGCGATGCTGGCAGGCAAGATGACAGGCGGTCTCCCAGCTGTCAGGAGCAAAATCTCGTGATGGGTCTTTGCTTAAATAAGGCTGGAGAACCAGTGGTTTGATGAGGGAGGGGGCGGCGGGAGGGTTTCTGCGGCGCCGTGGCACACGGGTGTGATATGTTCCACTCGTCAGCCGGGCTGCTGAGAGGTGTCTGCCACATTGAACTGAGTCAGAGGCAGCAGAAATTTAAAGAGGGAGCAGAGTTTACAAAGTCTTTCATTTTTCACACAGTGAAGCTGCGTTCACCTCAGCGTGGCAGGAAAAAAAAGTTACAGTCTGAGGAGGCAGAGCGAGGAAAACACCCACAGACGTCTGATTGAGGTGGAATAAAACCAAAAACTTTCTGCATTCTGCAACACCTGAACTTCTGGGGACATTTGTTTTTACTGTATCAGATGTTAAAGCAGCATATTTAATATTTAGATGCATTTTTTCTGCTGCTTCCTGAAGGTGGAAAATGATGAATTTGTATTATACGTTTACATTGAAAGTCATGGAAAACAGCAAGAGTGAAAAATAGGAATGTGCTTGAATAAATGCACCATACATATATTTATCATGTTGATTTTACAAATGGAAAATGCCATGTAAAATTTTTTTATTATAATTCGATAAATTCTATCATTATCTGATAACCGAAAACTTGATGGTTTATTTAATATTACACAGCTGTTTTTGAAAGGCCGTTCTGCTTCTTTTTTGCTTTAAAATTGTTTTCTTATGTCTGGGACTCAGATATTTCAAACTTTAAGGCTTCCAGATATTTATCTGTAGCCTTTTCATTATTCATTATTATCCTTCCAATAACTGCTGAGCAGCTTTTTGGATGTTTTCTCTGCTTCATTGAAGGATTTTATACTGTGAAGTAAAAAGACTGCAGTTTAAACTGAAGTAAAATTTGATCTTCTTGTCACTGAGTGTGTCCTTGGCCAATGATTTGAACAGGAGTTAAACTCTGCAACATTCAAGAATGTAATGTAATCCAGCTGAACACTTGTGCAGATAAATGCCCAGGACTCTCTTAGTTCAGTTCATGGCATGTAATTAAACACACATTTGTGTGTGAGTGGGTCATAGGTGAACCAGATTAAAGTGCTTCACCTCTATGAAATGAATCTGTTCATGTTTGCCACTGACAGCTGCAGAAAACCCGACCAGGCGTCTCCATTTCTGTTCTCCAAGCAGGTGTGGAAAATGGTGAGCGTAATTAAAATTTTGTGGCGCTGGTACTGGAGTGTTTCTCGGTTCTGATGTGTTGGACTTGCTCCATTTCCTGTCGGGAGAAAACCAATTCGCAGCACCCTGTCTATTTTACATCCTTGCGTCATTCCTCTTACTTTACCATGAAGTCCTCAAAGTTTTTAAGCTAGCACAACTTTGGATGTGAAAATTCAGTGAAGAGAAGTGTTAAAGTTTTCTAAAATTCAGAAACGGGGACGTAAAAGTAGGTTGTTTTCCAATCATTATGGTTTTATCTTCTCCTTTTCAACATCATTCAGTTTGCTGCTGAGGTAAAGTTCAACACTCCCGATACTCAGGCTGTGGTTCACTGCCTGCTTGGTTGCCTTCAGTAAATAGGAGCCACTGAAGCTTAAGAGTTTCAAGGTCTTGTTCACAGGAAGGAGGAGTGGAGGATCAAAGCGCTGACTTTGGCTGCCCTTATATTGATCTTCCATGAGCTGATGTACAAAGTAAGACTTGCAGTTCAAAGGCTGATCCAAAGTCTTGTCCTAACAGAGAGTCAGGTCTGGAAAAAAACATTTCAGACAAAAACAGAACCTAAAACAGTCGGAGGGAGTCGAGCTTTTCTCACCCTGCCTTTTCTACTAAGTATCCAAAAGGAAGAATAATTTGATTTGTTAAACTAGAGGGGATTACTGAGCTCCAGGACATGCTTGGTTGTTTGGTCCATTGACCATGTTAATGTATGTGCACTTGGTCCAAGTAAAGAATCGCGCTTATGTTCACTAATCTATCATTTTTTGCGTGCAAGAGATGTTCAATGCACACAATAATGTATCTTAAATGTCAACATAAGCGCTATTAAATACTTGATATATAAAAGAAAAAGGGATGCAGTGCTTTGCTTCTAATTGTAATACGACAGCTAGATATCAGGGTCCAAAGGTATCACATTTCACAAAACAAAGATTTAATTTTAAAAGAAGTGCGAGGGTGTGGGAGTAGGTCAGGTATGCTAGCTTGACTTTGACAACCTTTACATGTAGATATGCTGCTCATTTTAAAACAAAAAACTCAACTAATTATCAGTAGTGCAGGTGTTTAAATTTGTTAATTAACCGCTGTGTTCAGACAATCACTTATTAATAATCGCAAAACAAACATTAAGCCTGAAAACATAATGCTGAAACGGACTGAATGTTCTGCTGTCTGTGTGGAAAATGTTTAGTGTTTTTTGGGTTTGGTGTTGAATCCTGATAAACTCAATGAGTTGTTGTCCGTTTCTATGGGTCTGTGTGCAGCACAGCCAACACAGACAGTGGGACAACAACAAGAATACAAGTGTATGACTGTTCTTCAGTTTTTTTCTGCATTGTTTTTCCTTCGCTGTGGGACATTGCACTAAATCATTCCTACATCTGCAGGTTTCATTTTGTTCTACCGCGGCAGTGTGGCTATGGATGGCGGGTAAAAGATAATCAGTTTTTTGCCCCACTATTTCTGCGCATGTGCGAAATTTCCAGATGTAAACAACATGCAAGTTATGTACGTAGTCATATTTGAATAGGAAGTCCTCCTGCAGCCGTCCGTTTTTATCCCAATAGAGTCTGCCTTTTGACAATATTTATTCCCATCAGTAAAGCAAGTTGACAAACTTTATTCCCTCAGAGATATTTGCCCTTATTCCTCATCCACCACCCAAAACCAATTATCTCCTGCAGCTTTGCACACTGGTTTATAATCCCGAAGCCTGCAATAGATGAGGCTTCTCTTTCGGCATTGCTCAGCGTTATTCAGAAAGAAGAAGAGGAAGAAGAGCGTCTTGGGGAGAAGCGTGTCTGATGAGACTAGGGGATGAAGAAATGAAGAGATTCGATTAGCGAGGCAAGGACTGGGTCGTAGGTCACCAAGGCGGGCTGAGTTGGACACCGCAGACAAATCAGCCAGCTCGCTGTTAATGGGTTTCCAATTTTAGAGCCGAATTATGCCATCTGTCTGCTAGGCCTCATTCTGCCACTTTGTGGAGGGCTTAAACTCCGAAAGGCTTTCTGAGCTCTGACGAGTTTTTTTTATTATTTTTTTTTGGGAAACAACGCTGGGTACAAAAAAGAGCTTTGCAAGACTTTTCCTGAATGCAAAATGGAAAACCAGAGAAGATTCATTATGAGATGAGTCTCTTCCTGGCGGCCTTTCAGAGGAAATGACACCAAAAAACTCATGAAAGACAGAAAAGTATAATTTATTTAGGATTTTAAATATCTCCCTTAGAGGCTCTTGTAGCTAAAAATATATATTTTTTCAGTCTCAAGGAACTGAAAACATCCTATTCATTAATTCATATTTTTAACTAAATTTCTCTCTTTTGTCATGTGATTTCTTTCAATGATATTGTTATAATGACTCACCTCTAACATATAGATGAGATAAATTGTTAATTGTCACACCAAACAAACTCAACATGATCTCAACGGTACAAAAGCCTAATTTAATATTATGCACTGGAAAAAGAGGGGCCACTTTTCCAAAGCATTCACATGTTTTCACACGTCGAGGATCAATTTTGATAGATTATGTGAACAACTTTCAATACAAAAGGAACATGTGCTTCATAAAGGCTACACTTCTTCCACATGTTTCCTCTGACCTCTTCCTGGCTTGTATCAAACTATGAAGAGGATTTACGTTTTGTTTTGTTTTTTTTGCTTTTTTTCTAAGTGTTGCTTTCTTCTTGAAGGCCAGATCGTCTTTGAACAAATTTTATTCACCTGAGCTTTGAATCTCTGCAACTCCTCCAAAATTAGCATTTTAATTGACCTTAATTAGGTGAGGAAGACTGGTAGATTTACAGTGAAATACTTTTTTTATTTCCAGATGTTTGTTCCTTTCTTCATACACTTCAAGTAAAACGAAAGAAAAATATTTTCAAGTTTTTGATAAATGAAGGAATTAACTGGAACAAGCTAATGACACTCTATTACCTCACCATTCAATTAGCGGGGAAAAAGCGCCGTGTTTCCAGCCGTGTCAAAATGTTTGCTTCGTCTCAGCATGACTGTGACGGTAAATATCACCTGGGTCAGACAGACCCCGGCTTTAGCTTGTCACCATAGGAACAGAACAAGGTGTCACCAGGAAAAAGGTCGATGTAAACTGGTGCCTGTTTTCACTTCATATATCAGTGACAGGACACAAAGTGAGAGACACTTTCTGAAAAAAAAATCATCTTGTGTGTTCACAAAATGATGTGACAACATGTGTGTGTTGCTTTCATGTAACTCTATTCATTGGAAAGTGGAAAAGTGGTATGATTGATATCTGATATCAATACTTTTGATAAAAGGACCACAACACTCCAAACTTCCTCAGAGGACATCATGAGTAGACGTGGCATAAAACTTAAAAACTGTTTGAATGAATGAAGTCTAAAATGGTTTCATAGTGAATTCTGATGACAATAACTGGTTGTCATCATAATGTGTCCAGAAAATATGCATCACTTCATAACATCACTATCTGACCCGGAACGTTTGTGGTTTTGAATTACAAAAAAAAAAAAAAAATGGTGAAAGAATGGAGAAAGTAAGAGATGGCAACAAACTAAAGAATTAGTGATCAGAATCCATCAACAGAACCAAAGACAGACACATTAGCTGCAAGGAGAAACGGCACTGGATGAATTTCATTCAGGTGAATACGACTATAGTATTTTTGGACATTGAATGCACCTTGGCATTGATGACTATGGCGTAAAGGTTATTAGCAATGCTTGGCATAAGTTAAGTTACCAGAGGTTGTGTTCCAACTATAGTTGATCAATCACTCTCTGCCTCACTGGAAAGGTCCATGCAGGGGTTGTAGTGGGTCTTGGATTCAGGAAGAACAGTGTGGTTCTTGTCCTGATTGTGGAACACTGGACGAGCTCTACACACTTACCCCCCAACTAGATTCCATGGACTTTGTGGATGAGGCGTCCCTTGGGGAATCCTGTGGGGGTTAGTCCGGGAGTTTTGGGTATCAGCCCTTTAATTGGTCCATTGGTGTTAGAGCTTGGTCCAAATTGTTGGTAGTAAGTTTGGTCCTGTTGAGAGTTTGACTCCTTCAAAGTTGCTCTTTGTCACTGATTCTGTTTTGTAACTTTTAGGATTGTGAACATGGTTTTATTGGCTTCATCAGATTGTAATTCTTTTAGCTTTCTCTTGAGCAGTTCACACTCGGATGTGGATCAGTCTTTCCAAATCTTTCCAAATGGTCTTGAGTCGGATGAGGGTAGAGTCCATTCTTTGGGTTAGGAAAGAAGTCCCGCCCCGTTTCGTGGGAATTTTAAGTATCTTGGAGTCTTGTTAATAAATGAGTGGGAGATCGACAGGCAGGTTGGTGCTGTGTCTGCAGTGAAGCGGGTGCTGTTCCATTTTATTGTGGTGAAGAGAGAGCTCAGTCAAAAGGCAAAACTCTCAATTTACCAGTCAATCTATGAAAGAATGAGATTGAAGATACAAGTGGCCAAAATGAGTTTTCTCCATCTGGGCTCTCTCTTAGAGATGGGCTCAGTCAAACAGGAAGGAGTCAGAGTAGAGCCACTGCTTCTCCATGTTGAGTCGAGGGGGGCATCTGGTTAGGACGCCTCCTGACTGCCTCACTGGTTAGATGTTCCTGGCCATCCCATCAGGAAGAAACACAGAGAAAAACTCAAGATTCAAAGACTCTGGAGAGACAAAGTTTCTCAACTGGCCTGGCAACGCCTTGAGAGGAGCTGGCCCAGGTGGCCGAGGAAAGTCTGGGTCTTCCAACTTGGCTGCTACCTTCACAGCTCTACCCCCGGGGAATGGAAGACAATGGATGGATGAACAGAATTACATGGACTTTTGCTTGATTCCTATTAGATAGACATATCATGTCTAATTTTCTAAAACTATTAATTTTTCCAAAATTATAGTTTATGGGTTAGTGATTGCTTCTTTTACTTTCAGCATATTTTAGTTTTCTTTGTTGTCTTCTTCTTTGCTTTGTTTAAGAAAGAAACGTAAAAACCCATATTAAGCTTCTACTGTTTGCACCTTTTGATTCAGCTGAAAGTAGAGGGGAGTTTATGCCTCTCTCCAAAAAGAACTGCAAGTCCCTGAACATCAGCTGGTTAGTGAGTCTAACCAGATGGGGGTCAAGAATGATTGATCGGATACTGGAGGAAGAATGAAACATTTCTCATATTCTGGCCTCAGGCAAAAAAAAAAAAAAAAATCTTCTCCTGACTTGTCTAGGCCAGGAAAGCCTTGTGTTGATGCCCCTCGAGGAATTCACTGATGCCCTTTCAGGGACGACTGTCTCACAGTTTCCTACGTCAAACCTGTGCTTCTCCACTTCCATCCCAGCATCCTGGCAGTTCCAGAAGATGACTCTCCACTGACCTAATCCATCAAAGTTTGTAATTTGGGTTACCTTAGGGAAACAATTACTGACTCCTCCAGTGAAAGAGCTCAACATGGTTTCATTGTCCACGTTCAGATTTAGAAACTTGAATTCAACTATATTTGTTTTTTATATTCGAATGCAATTTCTCGACAGGCGATGAAAAGAGGAGAAAATGTTCTGCAGACATAAACTTATCTTGACTTTAAAATTGTCATTAATTTTCTACATGTCCAATTACATGTAGAAATTTAATGACAGCCTGTTGCAGCCTGGCTCAGCTGGAGATTAAAGTACATAGCATATAGATTCAGACGCAAAAAAAATAAATGCCAGATTGTAATTTACATAAAGCGGGACCTCTTGCTGAAAAACAAGGCAGATGTACATTAGTTTGGCAAGACATTAGTTCCCACCTTATTGGATTTTTTTAGTTTCATTAAACTAAATTCCCAATTAAACTGCTACATCTACATTTAGGTTAAAAACAACTTAAATCTTAGAATGTGCATACTTCATCCAGCAATTCAGTGACAAAGACTAAAACTCATCATAAGCATTTCATGAAGTGAGTTTTCAAATCAGGTGTAGTTCTTTGGAGAAGTTGTGTTGTAATTAAAGCTGGAAAAATTTCTCTAGAGTCCAAATAAGTCTTAGGAGATCCACTAGAGCCTGGTGATGCTCAGGCGAAATGACAATAAAGTCCCAGAAAAGCTGAGGAATAAAAACTTTCTCAGCTGTACCCAAGGCTTATGCTGTCCCTCTGGAGATGGGGAGGCTACGACTGTCTGAATTTTTATGTGTGTGTTTAATTTTAACATGTATGTTTAGTCAGGAAGCTCATGTGTGCTCATGAATATAAATCCAAGAGAGCAATAACATCGCTCCCTTGTCAACATTACAAACGCTTTTCAGGGCTTTGGTTGTTTCCTCTGAGAATAATACAGCCGTTCGACATGACAGACAGCGTGGGGCACAGCTGAATCCCCTATCCCAGCATGCTTTGCTCCTCACTGCTCCACTGTCTCATGCTGTGCAGTGTTTTTCTGCTGGTATTAAATCCCACCTGATCAGTCAAATCTGTCAGGCTCTACAATTCTACAGCTATTAGAGGATAAAGACATGGCTGCCTGGAAAACAGGAAGCAATGGGAATCCCAAATGTCCACAAGCGAAGACAAACACGGCTTACTGGCATCTCTGTGTGAAGCATTTTTTAAAAGTTCTGCTTTGCATTTTTGAGTTGGTTGAAACACCTTGGAAAGGATAATCCAAAAAGGTTTCTTGGTTATTCTTCAGCATAGGAAAAACAAGAAAACATGTTCAAGTAATGCAGAAGTGTTTATCTCTTTCTTTCAGAAAACTGTTTAGAATAATTATTGCCTTATTGTCTGGGAAACGACTGTAATAGTTTAAATGTCTCCTAAACTCACTTAGAAATTTGGTGGAAATGTTAATATTGATTGGCAATGTGGATTCATTGAGATATTTTGGGGTCCTATTTAGGGCTGTAACAATTTCTCAAATGATTCCAGTGCCTTGATTATTAAAATTCCTTAAGGAAATGAATCTCCCTCAAAGCGTTGTTAAATTATGTTTTATTATTTAACTCGCTGTGTTCTGGCCAGATGATTGATTATGTTTTGCAAGGCTAATTGCTAGCAGCACATTTGGTTTTTAAGGTCGTTACGGGGGATTTTATTGATTTATGATAATGTCTGGGTTTTTACTATTTTCCAGGAGACCAATAAGCATCATTAAAATGACTGGCACAATGCCTGGAGTACAGCAGCCTTTCTCCTCCCGCAGCTGCTGCCTGGTGGCCGGTTCAGAGCGAACAATGGTGAAGAGCGCGGCAGGTGCACTTATACAGGTGAGCGAATAGACTGAACACTGCAGACTGCTGTGCTGTAGTTGATTCTTAGCGTAAGCGTAGCTTTGCGGTCAAACCAGAAAATAAATTTACAACCTTTCCAGTCGCAACCTTTCCAGTCGCAACAAATGAGAAAAGGAGCGGATTGTGGTGTTTTTTTTAATGTTTGGCGAATCAGCCAAATCTCATCGCTATGCTGTCAATGGCTGGGCAAAGAGAGAGGTCGTCTATTAAACTGACTGAAGATGAATACATAAACCAAATTGAGATAAGGGGGAGGATTAAATAAGTGTTCACTTCTTCCCACTCCTTTACAAACAGAAAAGCAATGGTAAACAATTTATTTTGTTTTTGGTTATGCATGCACATTTTCTCTGTCCTACTGATTATTTTTATTATTTTTAAATTTAAACTAAAACTGTTTTATAGACATTTTTATAAGTGTCTTTGTGAGTCTGCTGCTTTATTGTCACATTAAACATCACTTCATATTTTTGTAGAGCTGTAGCTATTGTTACAGATTAATGTTCTATACTACAGAAAGCATCTGCTAGGGATACTGCTCTTATGGTAGAATTTACCAATTTCATCAGCTTTTGTACTCAATTAAGTGTAAGAATACTCGATTACTAAAATGACAAAATAATAGAACAGACCAAGTTCTATTGTGACATCAGATATGAAGCTTAATGTTTGAAATAAACAACAATCAGAGTATTATAAGTGTGTGTTTGTTGTCATCTGGTCTGCAGTGTTAAACTAAAGAAGCAATTCCAGCTCCAGAAGGGGAGATGCCTTTCTTCAGCTGTCAAAATCTGCTTGGTGTCAAAGCCCATGTGTGTCTTTGCATGAGTGTGTGGGTGTGAGTCTGCAGTGCATGTTTTTTTTTTTTTTTTTTTTGAAGAAGTGCAAGCCTATATTGTGTTTATATGTATATGACTCTAGAGAAGGCAGCGAGGGATTTGGAGGCGTCAAGCTGTCAGAGCTTCTACACACCACCAGGCCTCCAACGTTGTAAGGACCTCCCTGTTCTCATGATGACAATATGAATATAAAATCAAATTTAAATTCCACAGAGCTTTAACACAAAGTGAGCACCATAGGTGTATTTTCAAGGGTTAAAACTGAAACTAGTCCTCACAGAAATAAATGCACACACACACACATGCAGTCGGTCTACTAGAAGAAGAATATGCAGAGTGACAGAAAACACATCAGCTGGGAAACAAGCTTGTTTACACCTGGTCTCAGGTGTGTGTGTGTGTGTGCGTGTGTGTGTGTGTGTGTACAGCCTGCACAAAAGCTGAATCTGACATATGGTCCTGCAGATGGTGTTCGGCTGTGTGTGTGTGTATGCAGTGTGTTGGTCTCATTGTTTTTAATGCCTGTGTATGAGAGTTAAATTCAGTGGTACATGCAGGGGAGGCTGGCAGGAGCTGGATAAGATTGCAGCAGCTGTGTGAATCCATCCCTAAAGGTGGTAAAGTTCAGTCAATTCTAGTGAGTTTAAAACTTAGGAGGAAGGTGTGTGTGTGCCTGTCTGCAAAGTTAATACAGCGTATAAACAGATGCATTTACATCTGTGTGCACATCCAACAGAGCAACAGAGCAAAGCTCGAGTCGGTCCTGTAATCTGTTTACTGCCGACAGACTTTAGCAGGGCCTTCCCACGAATGACTAACCATGGTTGCATAAAGCCGTACGACATAAGGAAGTAAAGATGGCTCCCATTGCTCAATCCTCTGGTTACTTACAGCAGTGATACTCCACTGCTCCAGTCAATGCAGCATTAAAATGACCTTCATTTTAATATATTTGTTTTTCAGTAAGCATATTTGTATTGGTTCTATTGACATGATATGTGTGACGACCACAGATTATTACAAACTATATTTACTTAATTGCCCAAAAAATTTAATACAAGACAAGACTGGAAGTATGAACACACAAAGCACATTCTCATTGCTCACGGTGGTTTGTTTTTGTTGTGTCATGGCGGCTGACGGGCGCAGCTTTCCTGTCTTCTTTGTTTCTTCATTAATGCCTGTAGTTGAGTCTTAATTATTACTAGTGTGTCACCTTACTAGTTATATTTAATGGTGCATTAGACAATTTTTCCAACTCTAGTCCACTTTTTTCCTGTTTTTTTACATCTTCATTTGTTTTATATAAATAAATAATGCTAATATGTTATGAAGCTGGGATTACTAGAGCACACAAAACTCAAATAAAAGGAGAGAAAAAGAGAACAATTTTCCGAGTTGCAAAAATAAAAAATATTCAAGATATTGAGTGAAAATAGTCTTTCGTTATGCATATTACTAATATAAAGTTCCTAGCCTTGCACAAAATGATGCATTAACAGCACAATTAGCGTTCAACAGACGCAGCGTCACAGAAAACTGAAACACAGCAGTTCATCTTGAAAATCTCGGATTCTTCACTCATTTGTCCATAAAGTCGTATTATCCGACTCAGAAATGTCCTGCTCTTCCGTTTTACCGGTTAGGTTTTTTCAACTTCCACTAATTTTAGACCTCTCTGTAACAACAGCACCACCTGCTGACAAAAACAAGGATTACAACCAGTACGTGAAATAAAAGCAATGTAGGGATCCATTTTTCACCTTGTTACGTGTATGAAATAAAATACAGGATAAAATTAATATGGATGATTCAACTCTTTTAGGAACTTCACCCAGAAAATCAATTAATATAAAACTATATTAGAGATCAAATTATTTTTGTTTAAAGGAAAAAAGAAATGTTCAAAAATGGATCATTTGAACGGCTCTTTGAACTAACAGATCCTGAACATTTGAAAATATTACTGAGAAAGAAAGATGACCAATATTTATTTTGCCCACTATCTACTCTGCAGACTGGTTTTGCAGCTGTGCAATCCTCTCAATCGTCCCGCCACCGTCTTGAGAAAGAGATGCGTTTGTTTCCGCATGGTGATTGACCTAAAAGCAATTCTGACTGCTGCTTTTTGCTTTTATTCATCCGAAGCATCAACAGCCAGCTGTAGTCCATAGGAAGAGAGCTGCATGGCAGTGATTTAGGAGCCATTTGAAAGGCTGCAGACTGTCTGAGAGGCAGCACAGCTGTGATATCAAGCACATGGAGCTGTGCTGTCACTTGTGAAAAGCCGTAACAAGACACATGTGGCTTTGCTGCATCCCAGACGTGCACTCCTGTGGTGAACTGTGAGTGAAAGCAAATATTTTCTGACACTACGGGACATTTTTTCACACTTCACAGTATTATTGGTTGATCTATAAACAGACAGGACACAGATTATTAATCATGGTGAATGCTAATTTAATGACAAATGAGTAACTTGCCTCCTTTAATTTTTTTCAATATGATTTTATTCTTGAACGTCTAGCAGTTGTAGGACAAGAGTTTGTGTTGTCAGATCATTGTGGATCTAAATGTCTTTTGACAGTGAGGTCAAATATATTGTTTCTCATCAGACTAAATCCCTGACTTGAGTTTTTATGACACCATCAGCAGCATTTTACTAAAAGAGCTCACCTTGTTTTCCATCTATCTTCTTCCATTTCTGGAATATTTTATAACATTTCCAAACAGTATAGTTTCCTAACTTGAAGCACATTGTATAGTCTTCATAATCTCCATCATACATCATACATCTCCATCTTTTTTGTGTTTAGTTTTTTACAAGTTTTTTCCTCTCAAACTTCCTAATCTCTCCCTTTATTACAAACCCTGCAGGCTCTTGCCTTTTAAAATCACTCCTAAAAGACTAAATCCTTTGTTACTTTATTAGGATGTATCTCTCTTCTTGACAGATAAAGGGACAGACTTTTTAGACTGTAACATTTTGTGTTTGAAAAACAAATGCTAACATTAATAAATGATAGTAGATTAAAAACGTTAATATTCTTTATGTACAGATAAAAGTTGCAGCTTTGTTTTATGTTAGAAAAGGAAACATTTGATGTTTTAAATATCATTTAGAGGGTTTATTAAAGCTTGGCAAAAATAAATCTATTTGTACACTTTTCTTTCTGAAGGTGGTTGGTGGGGTTAAACTATAGTTTTATAAATTTGATCATTATCATTATTATAAAGTTAAATGATTTCAATAAATCTATTTTCTAAGTGAAACACATTATATCACAAACCTTTTTTTCTGTTTTGATTTTCTGCTTAAAGTTGAAGATAAAATATTCAAAAACTAAACTGGATTCTTCCTCACTTACAACTTGGCTGCTGTTTTCACTTGAAGGCGTTTTCTTCAGTACTGTTTTTTTTTTTTCAAAACTTTTTATTTAGTTTGAGAAGAACAAACAGCGGATTCAGCAGTTCAGGTGGGAACAGAAAGACGTTCAGATAAAACGTTGCAGGCTGTAATCTTTAGCCAGACTTGTCACAGTTTACATGAACTCATGTTGCAATGCTGCTTGTTTGTTCTAATCTGATTCATAAAGAATCTGGAAAAAATGTCCTTTCTGTGCAGATATTCTTATTTTCCTGCAGCAACAAAGAAAAACATGTTGGTGAGATGAGGTTACATGGTTAAAATGTTTTTGAATTAACATGAGAAAAGAAAAAAAAAGTTTCCTCTTTCAGTCCATCTTTGCCCTCCTGCAGTGCTTTTTTCCTTCCTTCCTCCCCATCCCTGGTTTTCTCCAATCTGCTCCTCCCAGCATGCAGATCTTCCACAGATGGCTCTCTTCTCGTTCCTCTCAGGCTCTGCAGGTGGAGGAGAAGGAAAGGAAATTGACTTTTGTCAGTTAGGAAGAGGATCAAGATGAAGATCTGCTGTCTTAGTTCTGACCCACTAAGTTTAATCTGCAACCGATTAACACAACACTGTACGAATGAATGAGCTTTAATAGTACAAGAGTCTTCATGAGGCTCAGTTTGTGCTTCCAGATCATAAATAAAATGCTGAAATAGTTTTTGTTACTTCTCACACTGTAAACAGTTGTCAAACATTTAATACACAATTATCATTTAATGTTTTATGACTAAAAAAGGTAGAATTTCAGATCTGAAACGCATATTAAAACTCAGCAGACCCTTTATTAATGCAAAGCTATGAATTATAAGAAACTTCTCTGGTAATTTGTAATTTCTTTCACTGTACAGAGTTGTTTTTACTACGTTTTTAATAGTTTTGGTATTTTTCATTTGTTGAAACATCAAAAGATTGGATCCTCAGCAAAGCATATTATAAAATGGTTTTAATTTGAAATTTTTGATAATTATTGAGTCAGTAGGTGATATATTTCATTATATTGAAATAAGAGGTCAAATTCAGTAAGTTTTCACATCTACCTACTCCTTTTCAAACAGAAAAGTAGTTTTGCTTGGTTATCTATAGAAATACAAGGTAATGAAGTTCAAGCTGAAATTTTCCACAAAATTAAACAGATTATGGTTTTTTGTCCTGAGACAAAGGCAATTATTTTTGGAGTAGAAGATTGGTCTTATTTTGCTTTTTTAATTGTTTGTAAATCAAAGTAAGTTTTAGTTTGTCATTTGTTGTTTCTGACTCTCCACCATATTTTTAGAAATCAGATCTGAACCCATAAGAATGAATTTTTTGAATGTTTCACCATTACAGACCTTTTTGTTCATTGTTGTTCTTATTCTAGTGCATCTTATTTGAAAAAAAAAGAGAAAAATACACTATGAATAATTGGAGCCTATAGGAGAAAACTAAATTGGACCTCCACAAGATGACTTCCTGATTTTATATCTGATAGCAACAAACCATTTTCACAGCAGATGTTTTCACGTCTCAGCAGGAAATTCAGTTTTATTAATGACGGCTGCATTCCTGTTAGCAAAAGGTCACGGCATACCATTGTTTGGTTGTTTTTTCTCTTACTGGAGCTGTCAGTTTAATGGGGACTTCTCTTGTGTAGCATGCTAACTTTGTAATGCAATGTTTAGTTTCTACATGCATCTGTTATATTTTTGGTATTACTATTTATAATTGTGCCCTCAGCAGATTTCCTCTGCTGAAAAAACAGAATATCTACATCTGAATGAAAACATTTTTGCTTCTACGACCTCCATTGATGCATCTTTATCTAAAAATTCCTCAGAAAAGCTATTCAAACCCAACAAAAGGATGTCTGGACTTCTCCAACCCACCTGTGAAACTGGCTTCCATAACTAGTATTCATCATTGTTATCTGTAATTACATTTAAAAAAATCAATGCATCAAGCAACTGATAAACATATGAAGAAAAAGCAAAAACAAAATTAAAAGGTACAAAGAATGTTTTTGCAGAATTACTTGTACAAAAACAGCGAACATGGACCTCTTTCTTAATCTTTCTAAAGTTGGACTTCCTTCATTTAAGACATATTTAATTAAACCATTTAAGTTTTAATTAAAATCAGATTCAACAGTGAATCTTCAGATAATTCTGATTCAAACGATGTACTAAAAGTCAATTTACATTTGCAACGTTTACGACCATCACAGAAACACTGTTTGCAAATCCATTTTTTCTGCATTCGTCTGCAGCTTGTTTAATAAAGATGCTTCACTGGACAGACAGTGAGGTAACAAATCACTCCATTCTGTCTCACTCTTCTTACAGAGTGAAAATAAATATTACTCTGCCACTCCCCCTGCAGATTGATTGCACGTTTTCACTGAAACCCATCGACTTCCCATCCTGTCTGCATGTCACCACACAGTTTTCTTTTTGGGATTTTTGTGCTTCCATAATTTTTTTTTCTTCATTCAGCCAAATGTTGGAGAACACAACAACATGTTTTCTCCACATGTCTAGAAAGTCTCTGCTTCTGTTTCTCAAAAGAAGCAGGGAACAGGACTGACAAAAACTAGCAAAAACTATCTGGACTGAAAATACAACAAAGAAAGAAAAAAGAAAGTAACTCAGCAACCCATCTTTGGTGCCTCTTTTATCTGCGTGCTGACATGTTAGCAGTCCAGATGGTTGACAGTTCATCTCTGACACCATCCCTCCATCAGTGCCTTCGTCTGACGGACGGTCCTGGCTGCTGCTCGTGACACGTTGCTCCAACCCTCAGCTGCTGCGCAGACACTTCCTTCATCTTTTTCTCTACACAAATTCAACAAAACGCTGACAAAAGAGCCGATTCCCTTTATTTGTTTGTTAATTAATGTAGATTAGCTAAAGTGAAAAAAAAAAACAGTGTAGGAAGAGGAAGTACAAACATGTCCTTGTTAATATGCAGTGCATTAATTAATTGTTGGTCCCTAACTGACCTCTTGTCATTTCCATTATTTCCCCAGACGTCCAAAAACAACTGCAGCTGAAATGATCCGTGTAATTAGTTCATAGTTTAGAAATAATGAACTCAAAGTAGCTTCACTGTTGGTCCATCAACACGTCTAACAAAAAACACTGAAAACTGGATTTTAATATGATTCAGTAGATTTCATGCTTTTAATGTTGTCAAACGTTTCTTTCATATCAAAAATAAAATATTTTGATTTAAATTGTGAAAAACATGCACAGGTTAAAATACTAAAGTATTGTTTACATCGATGACTAAATCCCTGAATTTTATTTGAATGTTGACTGGTTTCAGTACATTTTAATGGGAATGTGTCAAAGTGTGTGTGCAGTGTGTGTGTGTCTGGTTGCAGGTCTTCACCAGTGTGTGTGTAGCCAGGTGGGAACACACCTGGAAGCGATCTCCTGATTAGGCTGCTGAAGGTTTTTTATTTTGCTGCTGGAAATTCTGGGTATTTTCAGAGAAATGATTGGCTAAACTTTCTTATTTCCTGTTTCTTCAGATGAACGCCGGCCTGCCTGCTCTTCTTCGCTCACCTGATTTGAAATCCCAGGGACGAAAACCCTACAGAACCTCTACAGAAACCATCTGCAGCCATCTGGACTCGACTTCCTCCTCAGAGATCTGTAAGTCGTTACTCACCCTCAGCTGATTTGTTTTAAAATGGTCAAAAGTCGCATGTTCAGGTCAAAATAATATGTTTTAAATTTATATTCTTCATCACAGGATTAATGTCCAAGCTTGTAATGCAGTGGTGATGTCAACAGAATAAAAAACAACTTAAATAATCCAACAGTAGAAGTGACATGAAACTCCAAAATATAGGTTATCCTGCAAAGAGTGATTGAAAATAGTGGATTAGATGGATGAACAAAGAAAAATAAAGATTTTTAGGGAAATTAGCATTTCATGAAAATGATAATCTGACAGAACAGGGTGGATTAGATCTTTAACATTTTGTTTAAAATGCTGTTTCTGTTGTATTTATTGTTGCGTTTTATTTAAAAATGTATATAAACAGAAAAAAACGAAAAACAATTAATATAAACTGCTCATTTAGTGTTGCTCTTGTAGGAAAACATAATCATTCTCCTCTGTCCTCACTGCAAAGTTACAGTGAGGAAAACATTGTAGAAATGTCCATGATAGTGATTGACTAAAAGACCTTTCAGACCAGAACTTTTATTGCAATTAGATGCTTTATTTATTTATTTGTTTCTAACTTGAGGAGAAAGTAAACCTAAACCACTTCCTCTTATACACTTTACTACATGTTTGGTGAAATGGCCTCAGTTTGTATAGAGATTTATCAAATCTGAGAAATATCTACAGAAGAGGAAACTGGACAAAAATAATTCTGACTTAAATTTTTTGAGATTAAAGTAAAAAATCCTGAAAAAGTCTCTTTTTTTTCCATCTGTGGCCTGTGATGGACCGAGTTAAAAACAGGAGGAGTCACAGAATATCACAGGAGTGTGGCCACGGGTTTGGCCGTCACTTGGCCTTAACAAACGTCTATAAATACCTATCTTTTGACACCATGTTTTTCTCATCCATGTTGCAGCTTTTCTTCAATCTTAGAACCTCCCAGGTTGCAACAAAGCAACCTTTTAAAATATAAGGAAAGCTCAATTACTCTTTTTAAAGCTATTTAGCAAAAGACTGGTGAATTTCACCAGGTTCGGCGTCTCTGTCTTACCTAAAACCTTAAGTAAAAGTTTAAACTCAGTTGTCCAGAACAACCTTCAGTGAAGGTGCCGATGACTGAAATCTCCATGTATGACTGTTTGATCCCGCTCACGTCTTCAACTCACAATCTGAACTCTGACCATCTGGTAAACGGCGTGGAGTCCACACCTGTTTACTTAATGGATTTAAATATTCATTTAAATATTCATTTAACCCAACAGCCATCAGAATAATAAGTAAAGCAGCAGCAGGTTCAACATGTGCTTGTCTGCCTCTCACCCAAACACAGAACATTGTCCTCCACGTTTATTGGCTCTAAAATAATTAATTTAATTTAGTTAACATTGCAGTTAACATACTAAAGTGCACTGAACTCCTTTCAGAACCTCCTGGTTTCTCCACCAAATGTTGATCTCTGATCTCTTCCTGAGTTAAAACAATAATGTTGTTTCTGAATGAATATGAACTTTTTAAAAACTTGTTGCTTTTTTTGGGTTCTGAAAGCACTGCGTCTTTTTTGTTATTTTTCTGCAAATAAATTCAACATTTTTGCTTGGAATTTCGGCGACATGCTGTCAGTAGTTCATAGAATAAAAGAACAATGTTCATTTTACTCAAACATATACCTGTAAAAAGTTAAATCTGATTTTTTCAAGAGCTGTGTTTGTATATTTGAACCTTTCTGCAGTGACCTGGTTATACGTTTCTCTTGCTACATGTGTGTTTATGGTTCTGCTGCTCCTTTTCTGTCTCCGTGATTCAGGAATTAAAATGGCACAATAAATATTTTCCATCTTGTCCACGTTGCCGACTGTACTCCACTTGTCTTTGAGTGAGCTTACTGCTGTCACACTTAATTAACAACCTGCTGCAAAGGAGCACATGTTGTCAGAAAAACCTGTAATTGGCCCGGTGAGTGGTTAGCGAAAAGGAAGATAATTTATTTGCAGAGATTTTGTCCTTGAGTGCTGGTGAGTCACCGTCTGGTCATCACCTTTTTCTGTTAGTTTTTTTTAGAGGAGCTTCTGGATGTAGTTCAGGAAACATCCAGTTCTGCTCATTTCTGATAAAAAATGCAATTTCTAACTAACCCCAGGATTTGTCTTGTATATTTTTATGAATATCTACTGGTTATATGTCATAGTTCAGCCAAAATCACATATTTTTTTCCAGTTCAGTCACTTCAGCCGGATGTTATGTGACCATGAAATGCTTCCTGTGGAGCGTAGTCGGGAACGCCATCAGCTGGTGAGAGCTAATTAACCGCCTCCAACAGGGGGCATCACACCACCTGAAGACCTTCTTCCCCTCCATCTTACATCTCCCTTTCATACCTATGCATCCTTTCATTTATCCATCCAACTCTCTTATTCATTTATGCATCCATGCATGCAAAATTAATGCTAACAGGACGCGCTAACTATTCCTGGGAGTTTGCCAACTCCTTCTTCCCTTCCCTACCTCCATCTCTCCAGTTTTACATCTTTCTGGTCCATATGGCTGGGTCGCAGTCTCTCCTTCCCCCTTTCCTTCCTCCATCTACGGAGAGGTTGGGTTTGTTAATAGCCCATATGGCCCCATCATATGCTGCCAGTGAATTCTAATGACAGGAGATTGGCAGGTGTTCCCTTGCTGGCTGCAAACATGCCTTTAATGAAACCTCAACCTGCTGAATGTCATCAGAAATGCACACAGGCTGCTCTGCCTTCATACAGCACAGATTAAAGTTACACTGACTTTACAAGGAAACAATAAGGAGTGATGTACTATTTCCGTAATGCAACTTGTCCACTGGGATGAGCAGTGACAGTAAAAGCTTGTGAACGCTGTAACCTTTCCGTAAAGTGCAGTGAATGTAGCGCTATACCTTTTTCCCCTGATACAAGTGAGACCCTGGAGCGTGAGGCGGCTTATTGGACGGGACCCCATCTTGTATTTATGAACCTGTTTCCATAGCTGGCTGCTAAATGAAGCTTACAACTGTCATGCCTGCTTATGCTGAGCTTGATAGATGTCTCATGTGATTACCTCGTGCTACTTTATCACTCCTCCTTGCTCAGGTTTTATGTATCGTTTGGATCATTCCAGCTGCTCGACATGACTGAATCACAGAACTGTCTGCCGTAGAGCAGGGGCTCGATGCGGTTGGAACAGGAGGCGTAACCATGTGGTTTTATTTGTTTGTAAATGGATGTGCTTGTAGGATTTAGGACTGCTGAGCAGATATGTTTAAAATCTTCTCAGTAGGTCATAACAAAGGGAAACCTCCTCTTTCCTTACAGCCCTTTATTACCAGGATGGTGACATGTAAATACTGGAAAGTTTTGTAACTACTATAAACTGTAGCGCCGTTTCGTTTGAAAAAAAAAATAGCAATTTCTGTTTCCATTAAATAAAAATCATTAAAAATCACCACAGGTTTTTAGTAGCGCTTCATGCGGATGTAAACAGTTGCAGGAAACAGCGAAATTGCAGTCTGTGATTTTACAGAAGAGCTACGGACTCAAAATGTTGAAATGCCACAACTTTTCATAAACAGAGCTACAGTGGAGCCAGCTGAACGTTTCCCAAAAGAAACAAAAACAAACCGTCATCTTCCTGCTACTTCCTGTTGCACCAGAAATAATTCATCTTCCAATCCTGAAAAGTTTTTAATAGTTACAAGGAATTAAGAGACAATATTGTAGAAAAACCAGCGGGTAACAAAAGGAAAGATTGAATATATGAAGAAACAAGCAGAATTGCAAAGGTTCGTCCTATTTTATCTGGAAACCTGATCAGAGACAAAACAGGCACGTGCATTAAGATATATGGTGAGAATAAAACTCGGAGAGAAAGAAAAGCGGATGCTAGAGGGACACACAAGAGGCGGTTACCTGGGAGATGGTAACCACGGAAGCAATGTTTTGACCTCCAATCATCGCTCTCAGATGGTCTCCATCTGTTCTCATTACTGGAGGATTAAGAAAGAATGAAGAAGTGACGGAGCAATGAAAACCGCTCCAGCGCTGTTTAAAATCTTCTCATAATGAAGGGCTAAACTGCTAATGCTAAGTTAAAGTCATGGCAAAGCGACGTCAGTTAATAATCAATTAAATTTCCCTCCAGGCAACAGAGAACACGAACATAAACAGTTTTAGATACATGGGAAACCAGAATGCTATTTTAACTTTATACTGAACAAGCATTACCACCTGTAAAGTAAATTAAAAGTTATTATAACAATTTGATCAGTTATCAATAATCTAGAAACTGTTTAAACAGACTCTGGTCTCTTTTAGTTTTATTTTATTTCAAGACACAGCTACCTTTCCTAACAGGGAGAGTCTAATTGTCATGTGAAAATCTTTAATTTTGTAAAACTAAATACAAGAATATCAAATTTGTTCAAATACAAAATTGTTTACACATTCTCAAAGTAGCATGTTCTGTAAGGCTGCAGTGATGAATCAACAAAACTGATAATGTTGCATAAAAAACAGTCACCTAGAGCCAAATCACTGTTGATTCGTCGTCGTCTCCTTTGTCTGCCAGCTCTGTTTACTGCAAAGCAACACTTTCCTTCAAATCTGGCACAACCACAATGCATAAAAACCGATGAAACTCCGCCGAGGTGTGCGCAAACTCTCGACAGGTAAACAGTGAAAGTGAGGTCCAGTGGGACAGTCGCAGGTAAAACCTCAGCTCTAATGAAAATGTTTGCAGGAGCACAAGTGAGTGCAGTGCTGCTGATCCAGACAGGAGTCTATTTCTGACATGCTGGGCTCCATCGCGCTGTTGTCACACACAAACTTCATCAAACTACCCGATGCTCAAACCCTGAAACCAAGCGCTGACAGCTGTGGAGCTTTTTGCAGGACCTGCACTTCATTCATTCACGTGTGGTGCTTTTCCAGAAGTAACTTTTCTGATAAAACGGATTTAAGAAAAGTTGCAGAAAGCTGCTCAACACTTGATTTACCACTAATTACAACAGCAATGGCAGATTTTTCAGGTTATTATCAGGAAGGAGGTAAATAAATTGACAAGTAAAAAGATGAATTATATTCAAAATCTTAGCAGAGATGCTTGTTTTGTTTCCCATCAGTAAATAAAATGCTAGTTGGATGAAAATAATTGTAATTAATATAAATCTGAAATTTAGTTTAGGAAGCTAAATTTCCTGCTATTGTTACCACTTTTTGGTTTTTAATTTTTGAGTTATGGAAGGCAGTAAAAGCCTCAAATTTGGATTTATTTTACTTTGGGGTGCAAATGAAGAACTAATTTGGCAACGACTTACTGATTTTAAATAGTTTGTCTAGGATAAAACATGATCACTTATATATGGAACGATACCATATATAACCAGCTCTGTGCAAGTCTCTGCTTTTGTATCTGACTCTGCAAAGCAGTGAACTGTCAGTTTATCTGTGGAAACAGAAAATGTCTGCATTTAACACAACAATTACATGCTATGTATTACATACCTTTTATATCAATGCATGGAGCTCAAAATGGCTCCCAAGCAGAGATGCAGGCTGAGACATTCAATGGTTTCTATTCGTCAGTATCTGTTTGCATCCCTCCTGGTGTTCGTACATTTTACATAACAGTTCTGCTGCTATTGCATCGCTGTTTTTCTTCAGAGTTCTTATCTCTCATATATTGCAAATAGTCTTTCCAATGCACGAATACACGAGCACGTTATGTAAATAAATAACACAGTTGCACCTTCCTTGGATCAGATGCTGTTTCTGATGGCTTAACGGTATTCTTTTGTTGTAATCTTGGCTATACAATACAGTATGTTACTCATAGTCCCGATTTTAGTCATATTTTCATATATTTTTATAACTTTTTGCTTGTTGTGTGAGCCTATAGATGCTGTTGCACCTGAATTTCCTCAGTGTGGACAGTTAAATATATTAGATTTAAATGGATCTCTGTTGAACAGATTCAAAGTCTGGTGGACTATTTTGTTTTTTTAGTGAGTGTGATTCAGTTTGAACCAGTCAGATTAAGGCACAAACGAGAAAGGAAACGAGTCCAGGCTAGTTCTGCGAATGCGTCGTTTGAACCAGAATAAAATACAGGATCTTAAATATTGTGTTTGCGTATTTACAGTGAAACCAAGGTGGTTATGATTCTGTTTCACAGCAGAATCAATGAAGAGAACAACTGGAGCGATCAGCACCTTCACACTGCCTGCTCTCCTCCTGTCAGCCTGAAGCCGTTTATCCTCCCTGTCCTTCTTAATGACCTCATTAGTTTGTTAGTGGCTGTTTGAAGGAAGCTGAATGTTTGTCTTGCTGGGCGGCTGCTGAGTCGGCGCTTCACACAGAGACACCGTGCAGCAAGAACTCGCTGATGAAGAGCATGCAGAGCTCATCAGCAAACACACGAGAAAGAGCTGAAAACTGACTTTAGGATGGAGGATCTTCAAATTCCCCATCAAACTGGATCCGAAAAAGCACCATTTAGATAATATTGTGCTTCTGCAAATTGATTATAACCAGTAAAAAAAAGAAATAATCAAAATGTGAAAATAAACTGAAAGATGTGGCCGTAAAAATATAAATTGAACAGTTTTCATTACGAATGTGTGCAAAACTTTTGCAATACAAACACAAGAGGAAAAAAACAACTTCACAATTTCTGTTTGCATTAAATAATAAAAAAAGTTTATTCACGCGTCATTAAAAACATGCAGCTGCTTCTTGTTGTGTTTGTAATAGTTTGTGCCAGTGGCACCATTCAGTTCCTGATCATTTCATCTGAATAAAGTATTTTATTCTTAAAAATAATAAATCAATTAAGACACATCCAAAAAAAAAACTCATCATAGCACCAAAACATTTAATCAAAAAATGATTTTTTTTAAATTAGTGCGTTTCAATTAAGTGAATTTATTTTCAAAATGTCAATTACATGGTTTATGGACACACAGCCAGTCAGGTGTGTAGAGAAGCAATTCAGTCTTACTATAAGGGCAAGAAGAAAAAACATGTGGTGAAAAGAGTTCAAGAAAGGAAACGACTCAGTCGTTTACCATCAATGCTTCAGTTTGCTTCACTTCAAATACAGCAGGTGAAATAATAGAAAACACATTAAAAAGCAGTGAGAATAGCTTCAAAATGATTTCAATTAGATACCTTTAAAAATTTAAGCCAGTTTTTGGTTTTTTCTAACTCAGCAGGAGATTGATGGTGAGTTGTCCGTACTGCTGCAAGTGTGTAGCTTCAGCGCCGCAATCCTGCAGTTTCTGGATGCATCCCTGCTTCATCACACCTGAGTCAAATGAATGGTTAATGGCCAGGCCTCTACAGAATCCGCTGACGTGCCATGGAGGCGACTCAGTGCTTCTGAATCAGGCGTTTCTGGAGCAGTGGAGCACCAAAAGGTTGCAGGATGTGTGGCGGGCAGGGATGATGTATAATTTAGCAAAAACAAAAAAAAAAAACCCTCAAATTTTAAGGTAGCTAATTCAAATAATAAGCTATTCCTTTTTCATGTTTATTTTACAATAAACATTTTACAACATACAGTAAGTCCTGATAATCAGTTCAGATGACATCAGGTAGATAAATAAGGTAGATAAATATTTGAAACTTAAGCCGCTGAGTCACAACAATGTCCTGTTTCACGGAGCATGTTATCGCTTCCAGGCCTTTAAAATATAAAATGAAACGATGGACAACAGAATACAAAACACACGTGTATCATGTACATACGTGTTCATCTGATACTGTGGGTTGGCAAGCAGTACAAAAGACCGGATCAGCACACACACACACGCACGCACGCACACACACACGTCCTGTAACCTGATGTTGGAACACATGAAGCCAAGGCAAATTGCAACATTGTCTTTTGACAACAATTAAGTTCAAGACAAGTTTTCTAAATAATACATGAAGCAATTAAAGCAGTTTAGCTCCATATGTCAGGGAGAAAGACCAGAAACGTTTTCAAAGGCAAAATATCAAGTAACGCTGTGAGAAAACACTGGAAAGGAGAAAAGAGTTCAAGCAGATATCTGAACTGTAACAGGACCTGGAGCCATTCTGAGTAATTATATCTGAGCTTTTATTGGGGCTGAATCATCTATACTGACACAAAGTTTAGAAAATAAACTGGAAAGCAAAGGGTGGGACGCCGACACTGACATGAATGGTTTGTTTACATGTAAGAAAGGTAAAAATGTTGAAATTGCATGAGAAAAAATGTGATTGATCCAGTGAATACGAATGATTTAGAGACACATTAACGTTTAGTTTGAGGTTGGGATAGTTCAGGATTTTCAAAATGAGATTCTGGATATAAACAAATAGCATTCAGCTATTCTTTTATTGACCAAAGTGAATTACCGTCTTTAAAAATGATGAGTCGAATGTCAAAAATGTAGCTTATGCCATGTTGCATCTTGTTTTGCCAAACCAGCATGATCTCAGTCCAATTTGAGACTTTATGGGCAAATTAAAATTTTTCATCAAAAAAGAAATATACTACAAATAGAGATTAATTACATTTCTAAAATTGACTTTCCTGCAGCCAAATGTAATATTTTATTTAAATTTTCTGTTGTAAAACTCTAACTTCTGCATAAAACCAAAATAATTCAAGCTTTCTGGTAGATTTCCCTGGAGAACAAATTTCCTCCTGGTTGGACATGATGGATAAAAACATCCAGAGGTGGAAGATTTCTACAATCGACCCAAATAAGGGATGAACAACACAAGTAAAACTGAAAGGTGTGAAATAATGACGGGCCAAAATTACCAGCGTCAGGCATCTTTGGTTTTAACAAAAAGAGAGGAAGGTGCAAAATAATATAACACAATTTCATTAAAGCTGAAGGAAAGTAAAGATGGCTTGGTTTGCAGATTGATTTACATCTAATGCGAATGATCTTTGATTTTATGCAAATCAGGAAAAGAAATGACAAAAATTAGAAACAGTGAAAGGTTGAAATGACCAACAACTACTGAGGACTAATTAAATTGGTTACAAAAAAGAATGTTATCCTCCTTTTACAGAAAGAGGAAACACAGTCTGTCTTCTGCTTGTAATTATGCATTAGTACCAATGAAGATATATAGAAGCATTTTAAATGCTTTAAACTTGAGATAACTCCTGGATTTTTCCAGTTTTATGGAGAAGAAATTAAAACATGATAGTGTCCAGATTTATATCAATCTAAAATAATTTTTCTTTCTTTTTTGATCCATATTATGTGTCCCTTTTGATCGTTACACGTCTTACACCAGATTTCCTGCTGAAACATCCCAGTCATTTTCTGATTTCAGTGATTTTGTGACCTCCAGAATTCGATATGGACATGAGAACACATTTCTTAAAACTCAGTCCAGATTTGTAAGAATCCCAAAGCACAAGGATGGGCTCAGATGTTGAGTTGTTGACGGAGTTGAGTCCAGTCGTCCCTCTGACAGTATTACGAATGCTTACAGAGCTGAGCGCTCACAGCAGTTTGGTGCAGAGGTTAACATGGATGTTTCAGATTTCATGTCTTGAGCAAAACAGGATTTTTTTTTGGCGGTGCTTTGACTTGACTTTAGTTCTCTTTATCGTAGCTTGCAGTTTGTGTAAAATAAAAGGTACTTTGAGACGAGAGTTACCAAAGATGGTTCTTGTTGGGGACCTACTGTGTTTGCATTATTTGCTTAGAGCCTGTTAAACCTTTATTTATCTTTGAAAAGTTACATTTAACATGAGTTACGTAAATCCAAGCTTGTTTTTTTTGTTGTTTTTTTTCACCCGGTGACAGCAGGAAACCCACACATAACACATTCATGCACTTACAGTGGTCAATGACAGCTGCTTCACTGGAGCCGAACAATACGCTGCTGAATAATTGAGTGTTTCTGAAGGTGAAAAACATCAGGGCTCAGCAGGACCTGCCCGACACGCAGACATAAGAGCAAGGAACACGAACGTTGCGTAATTTCTCCAGCTTTTAAAGTAGCGAGGAAAAACAGCAACGCAGAACACACAAGAAACCAAAACAGTTTTCATAAACCCAAACACACAGAGTTCAAACAAGCAGGTACCAATACTGATTCAGCATGTGAGAAATGAAGAGCAGATTGTATCCCGTGGTGAAAATGTTTTTGTTGCAGTATTTCTCTGTTGCAGCAGTTTAACCTCCAGTGTATTTCTGTCAACTGTCTTTTATGCTGTGAAATGTAGGACAGCTAAAATATTTAACCAATCTAAAGATGATAAAAAAAGACTCATAATGCTGATTTTTGAGGAGCATTCTTGATTGCTTTTTGATCTTTACACCACAGGAAACTTTAACAAGCTACATCAATAGGAGCGCAGCACCCTCAGCAACAAAAGCGTGTTTTTATTTTTTTCCCATGATGCCCCCCAATGCTATTTGCGTTCTGAGATGAGCAGCGCGCCAAAATGCGAGCAAAAAAAAAAAAAAAACGCAATCGCTGCCTCTGCAAATCATCTATGAGTCACCTTTCATTGTACCTCAGCAGAGAGATGGAGTCAGAAATAGAGCGGTAGAATAAAAACGAAGTTTGGTTCTGACTCACTGCTGAAGAGAACTGGGTTTTTTTCTTTTGTCTTTTTTATTTTTATGTGCAACAGTAAAACTCTCCCTAAAGTTGGCGACAGTAAAGCAGCCGATGCAGGATACGGCCCAAGAAGAAAGGATCCTAGAAGATTGATCATTAAAGAGCAAAATAGTGATAGGAAACGAGCAACAAAGAAGGGAAGGAGAGAAAGAAACACGGATGGACAGAATGAACTGATAAACACAGGAGGAAAGCAAATGAGGAGGGAACGAAAGCAAGGATACCAGGAAAAAGGAAGTCAGGAAGGAAGATGCAAGAAACTGAAAATAAAATAAATGAAAGTCAGGATTAAAGGAGGGAAGGACAAAAAGATACGACACATGGAGAGACAAAGAATGGACAAGAGGAAAAAAGGACATAAGGAAGGAATGGTAGGAAGAAAAGGAAGGAAGGAATAAAGGACATAAAAGCTGCTTAACTAAACCTGTAAATTCTCAAATCAAAGCTTTTAGACCATTTTATTGTTACTATTGAACACTAGCACATTTCCTTACTCTCTGCTCAGTTACACTTTGATGTATCAATAAAAGCATAAACCAGTATAATTTTTATGATTGCAGGGTTTCCCATTATGTTCAAACATCAGCCTTATTCCAGTTTTACTTTCTTTCTTTTCTGCTTTAAAACATAATTTAAGGTAAAACACTTTGACAAGCTGCTGTTTCATATTTCAATTTGTGTCAAAGACGAACTAACGTTTAACTGGATTCCTGAAATTCAGTAAAAGTGACCACCGCTGCCAATCGGGCTGATAAAATAGCAGTACTTTCAGTTTTGAAGGACTGATCTGAAAGCATGTATAGAGCGACCCGAGGGAGTCTTGTGAACCTGAATGGCAATTAGCAGCATGTGTCATGTTGAGCAGAGCTCTGACGATCAGCTCTTTGGTGTGAATAATCAGGTTGTCCCACAGGAATCCTCATGAGATCAAAACAGGTCAAAGATCTGATGGGAAAGAAAAGAGGCCAGGATGCCTCTGTTGTCTCTAAAGTGACAAAAAAAAATCACCTTAAAAAAGAAATCTGACCAAGAGTTTACAAAACATTTCATCCAGGCTGTAAAAGCTCTTAAAGGGCCGGTTGTGCCAGAATGTATTGATTCACAAATTGATAAAATATCAATGAATTCTTAAAATTAAATATTACTGAACATTTTTTCAGGTCCTCCAAGATTTCATGAGACTTTTTGTGATTTTTTTTTATTTGCAATAAAAATCAAAGTGTTTGTGGCACTAATTTGGAAATATTTTTATTACTCGCTGTATAGATCATGGACTATCATCTGACATCAATTAAGGCTACTGAAGAAGTTTAGTACAAGTAAAAAAGTTTGAAAAATTGCGATAAATTCCTGATTATGTATTAGAACAAAGAAGTGCAGGGATTTATTGATTTTCATTGAATTTCAATAATATTTCTGAAGAAACAGGAAGGACTGATTGATAAAATTTGATCGTAAAGAGATAAAAAAAAATGCATTAATTCGATTGATAATTAATCAAATTAATTACACTTTGGTGTGAAAATCTAGAGGGCCACATATAATGCTACGGTGGGCCAAATTTGGCCCATGTGCCTTGAGTTTGACACATTTGCTCTCGATTATTCAATCAGAAGTATTTGTGTTTGAAAATATTCCTTAATGAGATCATCTCTACCAAGATATACAAACAAGAAAGAAGACTAAAAAGTAATGTATTCATCCAGAGAAGCTAAATATTTCTTCCTTCTCAAACATTATTACTCAAGTAAAGGAATGACTTTGTTTTCCAGCAGCTGATAAATCAAGACGGCGTGTTTGTATAATTCATCACAGGGATTAATTATTAACTTGTTTACCTCACACATGAGCCTCTGTGGACCAATCCCAAGCAAAGCCATCAGCGAAGAATGACATGACAATAAACAGAACTGTTTCCCATCCCGGAACAGGAAAGGAAATTGCAGCAAAGCAAAACACAAGATGCTGTGGCTGCGTCTTGTTTGCATCAAAGATAAGATGTGAGGGAAACGCACAAAAAAGGTATCAAATGAATTACAAATCAGAGAAAATACAATGTCTGGATTTGACAACTTTCTTAAGACTAAAAAAAAAAACAATATAAGGAAAGTGAAACAGGAGAAAGTTTGCAGCAGGAATTTAATGGTGTTTCTGCCCTTTCACTGTTAGTGACCCTCAGATAAGACAAGCTGGAGTTTTATTTTGTGTTGAATTAAGGGATAAAAGAAAAGTATATTCTCAGGCTTTTACTGAGTCAGGGTTTTTTTTTTTAGTTTTCAAATTGCAAACAAGCCAGAAGTCATGAAACGACTAAAACTTCATGAGACAAAAAAGGACAAGAAACAATAAAGTTTGCAGGATAAATAAATGCAAAGTCACTGAGAGGGAAATAAAAACTAAACACGTGAAGACCTTGAACAAAAGACTTAACACAGCGTTCAGTCAAGATTGCAGCACATTAGGGAATTCAATGGGGTTTTTTTTTTTTTGTTGCTTTTTATAATTTTTAGCATAATCTATAAAAATTTAAGTGTTAACTTTGACTTGGTCACTCCAAAACTATAACTGTTCATTAATTTAGCTTGAAATTAGCTTGAATGTCATTTTAATTGTAAAATTAGTTTAGAGGCTAAGGGGTTTTCGAAGCTTCTTTTGAACAAGGAAAAGTTTTTTAAGTTAGAAAATAATCATTATTTAGCCTAATCTATCTCTGATGAGGCTAAATAAGTTTGCTTTTGTCATTTAAAAAAAAAAAAACTTGTTAAAATTGAACTGAGAATCCACTAAAACACTTTACTCCTGGGACTGGTTTTATATTGTATCCCAATTGCGTTTAGATTTATAAATTTGTTAATTTCTGTAACGCTGAACGTGAAACATGACTTCAAACTGAAATAGTTGTGCTAAAACTGACACAATTTTTTTACTCCACGACTCATTGACTGGAAATGTGGACCAGGACACAAACATGGCAAATATTCACCAAAGAACCAAAAAAAGAAATGATCTGAGGACTCAGCCTTGAGGTACACCTATAAAAACAAAAGTATTTTTTTTAAAAATGGCAAAAAAAAGAAATTGTCAGTAGATTATCTGTGAAATATGAGGATTAGAACATAAATTTATTAAACCTATTAAACTACATACTGGTTGATAGAGAGAAAAACAACAAAAAAATGTTTTTTAAATGTATTTTTAATTTACTTTTGGAAAAAACGCTCATCCTTCTGTTGGTATTTTTCTTTGTAAAACCCCCAAAGATCATTTGACGAACACATAACCATATAATTAGCTTAAAGTGAGAAATATAACTGCAGAAGAGCAGCCGCCTCGAAACGCTCACACTGTGTTTTCTAACGTTTCAAACAACAGGGTCAGAGCCAACACACACAGAAGCAAATACAGACACACTGAGCTGAAATGAGAGGGTGGGTGATTTATTTTTACCTACTGAAGTGCAATAAAAGCTAAGCAAGGCAACCCGTGGCGGCGGCTTCTCCCTTTCTGAGCGCGAGCGGCAGCCACAAAGTGAAGCGGATCTGCTCTCAGCAGAAAACAGACCTGGAACGGAAAAAGGCTCCAATCTTATGAAACTGTGGGATTTCATTTGCTGGATTCCTTTCATGTCCCGAGAGCTGCTGAGAGTTTTAGAAGAGCATGCAGTGCAGAGTCACATAATGACAATAAATGCAGTATTGCCTGCAAAAAGTGAGGAGTTTTATAATCCAAAATGTGGCTGAAACTTTTGGATGAGGCCGGAGGTTTTCTATCCGCCCCAGTGAAACCGATCTAAGCGAGCAGGTCAAGAGTTTGGCTGATTGTTTCATACAATCCCTTGAGGGAATGTATTGATTACTTGAGAAAATGTGTAGAAATCCAACTGATCCACTGATATTTGCTTTAAAACATTATTTGTGCTTTAAAGCTGAATTTAGATCTTCGATATGTTCAGGCGGCAAAATAAGGAAAACCTTATTAGACAAGTAAATGATTCTCATATACTTGTCTAATAATCTGAAACTTTCACTTGTTTTGAAACTCAGCATGAAGGATTCCCTTCGTATTTCTTTATCAATTGTTCACTTGCAATAAAGGCAACATTTAAAGCTTAAGGTGATTTTTCAGAAAGGATTTAAAATCACTACAATTCCAAAATAGAGAAGTAAAAAAAGATGGGAAGCTACATTCCCATCTTTAATGCCTAAGATCAAGACTTTATGAATAAATTTAAAAAGGGTAGTGTAAATCTATTTTGAAAAACAAAAACATTATTTCAAGTGTTTTTATTGTAATAACACAAAGTGACAAGATATTTTTACGTTTCTTGAAACAATAGAATAAGTGTTTGTATACCAGAACGTTGCGTTGCTGTAAAATGTTGTTCACATATTCAGCTCCGGAAAAATTTGAGACCACTAAAACTGATCAATTTCTCTGATGTTACTACATTATGTTATATGTTGATTAAAATGAACATTATTATTTTATTCTATGCACTTCTGACAACATCTCTCTGAAATTTCAAGATAAAATTTAGTTTTTATTAGCAGAAAATGGGGCTGCACGGTGCGCAGTTGGTAGCACTGTCATGGGTTCGATTCCCGGCCCGCGGTCTTCCTGCATGGAGTTTGCATGTTCTCCCTGTGTGAATGTGTGTGCATTGTTGTCTGTCTCTGTGTTACTCAGTGACAGACTGGTGACCTGACCAGGCCTCTCGTTTGCTGCAGAGAGCCACCAGCAGGTTCCTTCAAGAAAATGGAAGGATGGATGGATAGCAGGAAACAAGAAATGGTCAAAATAAGGAAGAGATGCAGTTCAGAGCTCAAATAATGCAAAGAAAACTAGTTCATATTAATTTAATACTAATGTTTTAACTCAGAAAAAGTTCAGAAATCATGTTGTGGAATAACAAGGAGGTTTTGAACTCTTAATTTTTGCCAGAGCTGGATATACCGAATAGCTACGCTGCTACAAAAAGTGTTTTTCATTTATATTTTATAAAATTAGGGGAGAAAGTCTCATACATCAAATCATGATCCATCAGTGGGCTTTAATACTGAAGGGTAAACTCTTAATTTACACTGGAATCTGGCATCATAAACCGCACAATTATTTCTACTTTGTTGAAGAAAACGATGTTTGTTTATTCTCCTGAGCTGGAAGGAAGTCGTCACTAACAGCAGCGGGTGATCAGGCGGTTCGTCTCACATCGAGGGAATCATTTGCTTGCTTCCATGTTGGTCATGGAGTTGTACAGCTGATGGAAACAAGCACACCGGTAATCTGAATAATACAAAAGCATGTGAGTGTATATCCACACAAACAGATATTATCAGTGTGTTGTATGCCGGCATCCTGCTGCTTGTGTGCATCCTGTGTGTTCAGATGCTGAATAATCTTTTTAAATCACCGACGTTTGTGCTCAAGATCCATCTCCAGTGTCAGCTCCATAATTATACCTCAGGATTTCTCATATTCAGGGAGCAATTTGGCAAAAATATGCCACACATTTAGAAATACATAACTGATATTGGCAACTCCATGTCTGCTGAGCTTTGCAGTAACGTATGAGCAGTACTTTAACCCTAAAATGCAATAAATGGTGTTAAAAGCCACATTTATCTAAATCAAATCAATAGTGCAAGTGATTTGCGCTGTAAGAAAAATCAGTTACTATAATAAAAGAAATTAAGAAGGGCTTAATCAATATAGTAAAGAAACTCAATGCCTTCAATTCGTCCTATTAAAATAATAGGTTAATGTTATAGGAAACTTTCTGTTTTTTATCCAGCCTGAGATTCAGGGCTTGCAGTCAGTAATCTGCAGCAAACAAGTGTTTGTGATCAATAATCTAAAGGAATGCTGCTGTGTCCGTCATCAATACTGTAAGTAACTCCAGTGTCTGGATTCAGTCTAAAGGAATCCAGAGCTTTTAATCAGCGATATAAAAGAATCCAGCCTCTTTAATCAATAGTGTAACAGCGCTGTCCCACTGAAGCTAAGGAAATTTAAAAAACTTTACATTTGCTTTGGCTAAAAACTCAAAGCCTTTGTTTTATTTATAATTGGTAAAATAGAAACCATGTCTGTGGACAAGATGCGAAATCTGAGAGCTAAAAAGTAAACATTTAAATTCTCCTACTACTTCATGTTATCAAAATATATGTGATTATTATAATCAGTAAATAAATAGACATTATTGACAATATACGTCTTTAGTCATCATTATTTTGCAAAATTACTCAGTGGTGATTATTAAACATTGAGATTTTATCCTTGTAAATCTAATTTGTTTAATATCAGCTCATTTTATTTATGAGTGACGGATAATCACTCATCAGTTTATGTCCCAGTCAGTTCGTGGAAAAGGTACATCATTTAAACTTTTCATGGTGTTGCACCTGCAAAATTAGATAAAAATGTGCAACTACCTATTGATCTATATGAAAAAGGCTGTCTGTCACCACAAATGTTTTTTTCTTTATTACCTAATAAATACATTAAATTGAAGGTTATATGTTCTAAAATTCTAGTGTGATATTAATTTCTTGTAATAAAACATTAATTCATTTTGAAGCATTTTTCAAATTATCATCAGGGCTGCGTCTATCTGTGACCACATTTTAATTAGGTTTTTCTGAACAGCATTTTAAATTCATGTAGCATTTTAATGCTTCCTAAGTAGCAGGTGTCGTTCTGATGTGTGAAAGGTTAATGGAAAAGGCTCCACATCATCGTGATGTTCGGCGGAGATACGAAGGACGGGGCTTCATCCGTAACTTTAATGAATCTCACTTTCAAAACCTGACAGAATCTGAAAGCTCAAATACCACAGACAAAATTATTTACTCACTTTTTTTATTACTGAACTCTACCCACATTATGAGAAAGGAAATTTCAAAATGTTGTCTTTTTTTGTATGTTCCTCTTAATTAAGCCATATGTTAGAACATTGAGACAAATCAATTAGTACTTTTTAAATTTTTCACATTTTTTCTTTACCTAACCAGAAGATATAGCTCATTTTATCTTAAGCTGACGTTTTAACTATAAAAGCATGAACACGACTTGTTTATATGTTAGACTTGACTCTTTTTATGTGACGTCACGCAGCTCAGAAATCCTCTCGCTTCGCCGCGGCGTCAAAACAAGCAATTATTTCCTTTAAAGCCTGACAAAAATTAGACATCTGGTAGCCTAATATCACTTTTATTTAGTTGATTTCACTTTTAAAAATGGTCACAGGATGAAACCTAACTTATCATCTTATTGCATATCTTTTAATGAGTGAAATACGACAGCTGTCAGTCATAATGACCATTAGCTGTCAATCATTATTATTGTCAGAATGAAAAAAAAGATATGGAAGCACCAAGATCCCAAAATGAAAGCTGTGTGGTTACATGTTAAGTGGCAGAGTAATATTAATTTTCACTCCGTCAGAAGAGTGAGACAGAATAGAGTGATTTGTTACCTCACTGTCCGTCCAGTGAAGCGTCTTTATTAAAACGAGCTACAGAAAAAAATTGATCTGCAAATATAGTAATAGTAATTTTCCACTGTTTTTAAATCAGTTTCTGATGGGATTTTAAAAAGTAAAACAAATGAAAAGTGGCACAAAACTGTAAAGTGGGGAGAAAATTAAGGTTTTAGGTTCCTTGTTTAGCAATTAAATAATATAGTTTAGACATTTTTGTACCTAAATTGGGGGAAGATCTTGTGCTCATTTTTCCAACACTGACTGTGTCCATAAAGCAGATCCACACTGTGCAGCTGGTCATGTCTGCTGACCTGGAAGAGGTCCAAGAGTCACACAGCCTGTCATTTTTCAGGATTCCTCCAGACCAGAGGCGTAACGCAGGAAATATTTAAAATCAATGAACAAAGCAACATCTGACAAAACAAACCATCTTCATGATACAGTGAGCAGAGGGGAGGCGGTTGTTGTCTGGATCAAACTGATCTGTAATGAGTCACCTGTTGTTTTCTGACCTGAAGCATCTTCAGATTTACTCATTGTTCTCCCCCAGATATTGATCAGTCCTCCTCAGAACGACCTACAGAATCCGAATCATAAATTTCACTTTGTCTTTTGAGCAATGCATCAATTTCAGAGGCGGCTGAGGAAAGCCCTGAGTTATTGATTGGACACCTGACGATCCCAGCAGGGTGGAAGTCCACTGATTGTTGTTATGTAGTTGAACCCAGCAGTCGAGCTCAACCTCCAGGAAACTTTATACTCTCTGGCCATTCTTGTTTTTAAAATTCTCCCAATTATTTCTGGTGGGGATGTTTACGGAGATGTTCAAGCATCACCACATTTTTTTTTTTCCAATTTGTTTGGTGCATTTTTCTGATCAGGATTAAAGCTCTTACAACTTTTGGTTCAAAAGCCACAACATTTAGCAAGTTGAGCATCTTATTGTAGCAGTTTCTCATTCTGTAAGTCATATTGTAAGTCATATTGGACATGCATCAATTCTGTAACATTATCATTTGTTTCCAAATTAACTCTCTGTAATTCCTGACTTGCCATCCCTTATAAAGCTGAAAGTCAGACTTTAATTCTTTCAGTCTCTAAGTACAAAAATATTTTACATTTTCTGCTCATTCTTTCCAGAAATCGGCTCCCAAATTGAACCATTACCCTCAGCTTTCAAAAATGATCATTGCTTACAGTTGTGCATAATTATATTTACTTTTCTTTATTTTCTCACAATGCTATGAAGAAATTAGAGCTGCAGAGCAAAATGTGACACAGACGCATTGGATGTTTTGTACTCATTTATCTCACTAGATGCAGTAATGAGCGAACAGCCATCTGAACATTTTCAGGTGGCTGTAAGTCATATTTCATGCAATGCTGAAAGTCTAAGACCCGACTTTCAGCATTGCATAACACTTGTTATCACCGTCGCAGTGAAAACACGATAAAGCTATTTGAGTATCTTGTACGTAAACATGAGGTCATGACTTTTCGTTTTGATGAGACTTTCACTGGCAGAAATACTTGTTTTGGAGGAATAAACTATCCGCTCTGAGTAAGTGACTCGCTTTGCAGGTTATCATCCGGGTTTGTAGTTTTTATTAATTGCATTAGCTGGAAAACAGGAAATGGAAAAAACTGAGAGAATTATATGTTATGTTTTTGCGATGGATGTCTATATTCTTGTTTGCTTCATGCTGACCCTAATTAAACAGCCTAGGTTTCCACCTTGGACTGTTTTGGACACCACACATAATGTTTGTAATGTTTCCTTCCACTTCATGTCAAATATCTGCTTCGAAGTGGGCAAAGCCACTGGGTGAAATAGTTTTTCACTTTTTAATTTTATATCATTTCAAAGTGGGAATGACTGATGGAGGCTGGAAAGAGGAAAGTTGCTGATGGTCGGAGACTCTCAGGACGTCTGGGATAAAGTGCAGAGAAAAAAAGATGAGTGAATGCGATGAACTGGCTTTACAGCCTGCTGTAAATCTCTCCATCACTTTGCCCTTTAGCGGCTGTTAAAATTTACAGGAGACAAGTGAGGGAGAAGAGAAGCGACAAAAAAGGGCCAGGGGAGGAGCGATGCATCGCAGTACACCGTTTTAATTATCTGGCTCCCAGGATGAGTTAAAACAATCTTTAACAAATCTTTTTTAAAGAACACAGAGGAATATCCAGGTACAAGAAGATCTGACCACTAATTGAACAAATGTTGAACTTTTAAAAGTTCGTCAAGTTGTTAAGGCTCAAACATATATATCTAAGTATTTAATCTATTTTTAGAGACGATCGATTTATTTATTTATTTTGAATCAGAAGTGCACTGGCAGCAAAACAAAGTGACAAAGTGCCTTTTTAATCAATACTTCAATGTTTCCACAATCACCCATGGAGTCTCTTCATCCTCGTCATCCTTCGTTCTCCTTCGTCTTCATTGTTTTCTTCGCCTCTTCTCCTCTGTCTCAAAGTGTCCTGCAGTTAATTGGCATTCAGCTTGTGTTTCACCTAAATTGAACGTCTCTGTCCATTACACAGAGTGTCAACCAGCAACTTGACGAGGCGACAATCCAATTACTGCTCACAGATGAGCCATGACACGTCCGTCTGTCCGTCCTACTGTTGTCTGTCCTTTTATTTCCACTTTAACATTTCTACAGAGTTATATAACTCCCAGACATGCGCAAACTTATAGAAAGGGATGTATAACAGTAAATATATATGTATATATATATAAATGTGAGGAGAGCTAGAGGGTGTAAACTCATTGTTCTTCTTTGATAATATACTAAAAAGGCCTTTTTTCATGCAGATAAAATTGGTGTTACAACTTGAATAACCCAAAGTTTTTTGGCAAAAAGTTTCCAGCAGGTACTCTGCCTAATTCTGAGAAAATGTAATGGTTTTCTAACCATTTTAAAGAAAAATCAAAAACTTATCAAGGAAATAGTCAATCTTCTCATGAATGGATATTTTCAGTGAAATTTTAAAAAGTGCGAAAAAGAGGAGAACTGCAAGTTCAGTGAAGCAAAAAAGTTCAGAACAATAAAGTTATAAAGGGTTGCATGTTTGAAAAGGATTACCTCTGACTGAAGAAGATGTCAGAACAGCCTGAGATTAGGAATCTGTAGAAGAAATCCACCAATCGAACAATGTGCAGATTTTCTTTTCTGCAAAACTCTGACCTGCAGATTTCAGCCTCTATTGGTTTATTTCTAAGAGCTATTTACTTCTACTTTCTCCATATATTGAAAATCTAATCAAGAGCAAAAGATCATTTCAGAATAAAATATGATTCCAATACAGTCAGTGGTAGCAATCCACAAAAACAGCTAAAACTTTAAAATACTTACAGCTTGTATTTTCTCCCTTATAAAATAGATTGTGGACATAAAGTTAGTAAATTACAAAGTCAGATTTAATGTTGTCAATTAAATTAGCTACTTTGGCCTTTTGTTACACAGCCCTGCAGTAAACAGGATTATTACACGTTTCATTTTATTTTTTTATTATTTCTAAACAAAAACAAGATGGAAATGAATTTGGTACTTTAAACTGTCTTTATTGCATTCATCTGTGTAAAGCAGAATCTAACTCATCCAAATAATATATCATATATAGTAATTCTGCCTTGATGTACAGCTCTGGAAAAACGTTTTACTGATCCCCATTGAAAACCTTGATTGATTTCTGAACTCTTCCTGAGTTAAAACATTAGTGTTGTTGTTTCTAAATTAATATGAACTTATTTTTTTTCCCTTTGCATTATTCAAGGTCTAGAAGCATTGCATTTTTTATTCTGTTTTGTCCATTTCTCATTTTCTGCAAATAAATAAAAAACATTGCTTGAAATTTGGAGACATGCCGTCAGCAGTTCATACTATAAAAAAATATTTTCATTTTACTGAAACATTTACCAATAAAAATAAAAATCTGAGGAATTGATAAGTTTAACCAGAGCTGTATACTTTAAAAAGCGACTCTGCATTAATCCAGGTTGCATTTAGTAGCTTATGGAGCAAAGCAGCAGATTTTTCTCAACAACATATTATGTCATGAAAACTGATGTTTTTATCTTTCTCCTTGATAAGATGGTAAAAGATTTACTCATATTTCGTGGTTTGCCAATTAGATTTGTTGACAAAAGGAAACCGAAGAAAGAAAACAGTTTTCTGACTCTGTCTATTCCGCTGACACGTCTGTCAGCAGAAACAATAAAAATGTTAGAAAAATGAATTGGTGACAGAGATGGAGAGATGAAGCCAAAGAGCAACAGAAAGGGGAACAAACTAATGACAGGCAGACAAAGAAAGAAAGACGGCAGGTGAATGAGAGGAAGGCAGGGAAGTAAGAGAAAATAATTCCCAGACAACAGAGGCAATCATGAACATGCAGGGAGAAAAATCTAGCAGGCGAAAAAGAAAATTAGATTGGACAGGAAATATTATTGTGAAGAAAACAAACACGAGTGTAATTAAAGAAAGAAAAGAAATAACACAATTTAAGGGTGGATGAAATGAAAATACAAATTCTGGGCCAGAGAGAAATAAGACGACTGACATTACTAATCAGATTACAGGAGAACCGATCAATCATGCCAGATTTATTGTTACCCAGCTAACATGGTTGACCTGGAAAGTGCCACTTGTTCTTTAATCATCCAGTTTGGCTGCTTCGACCTTTACATATCACTTTCTTTTACTTCTTCTCCATCCATCTTACCTGAAAGCTTTCCAGACAATAAGGTCAGCTGAATCCACTCACTTTACTGATGAATTTTTTGATGCACTTTGGTTAATTTTTAACCGGACTCACTTTGCTGATCGGACCATCGTCCAGTGCAGAGACTAAACTTCTGAGCAGTGTTGCTCTAAAGTAAATTTCAGCCAGAAATCCACCACCATGGGAATCCCTGAAGGATTTGTCTCCATGCCAAAAAAATAAGTGTTGCATCTCAAAGTTGCATATATTAAAGAGCTCTTGTTGTAGAATTAAGGCTTCAGGTTTTTCAAAGTAATAAATCAGCTACACTCTGATTTATCATTCTCTTGAATCATTTCTGTGCTCTACAAGTTAACCATTAATATTTATAATGTAGTAACTCTATGTTTGAAATGTGCATTTAATGTTTTTTAAATGCACGTAAATATACGTGTAATTAAATTGTGCTTCTCGAGCAGCACCAAGGGATTTGCATATTAAATTCTTGTAATATTTTTTGTTTCAATTTAACTTATCACTTTGTGATCATAACCCTTAAAGTGAAGGGTGGCACACATTCAGTAATATTTATTCCATTTGAATGTTTTGTGACAAGCAAACAGGCAAACAGGCTCTGCAGACCTGACCGAGGGACATGATGTGCTGTGGGTCACTGTCTCCTGGAAAAGGGAAATAATTTGTAAATCCTTAATGAAAAAGTAAAATGAAAGAACCTTGTGGTTTCCAGTGAAAAGCTTATATTCTTTATCCTCCAACAAGATGTGTGAGGGTAATGAAAGAAACCTGCTTTTATGGTCTCTATCATTTTGTTGGTTGGTTTACGTCATTTGAAAGATTGGTCAACATTATGTCATAGTCTGTAGGATGTTAACTGGACCCAAAAGACAATAAACACGACATGAAAACAATCCTCTAATCAAAGTTTTACAGTTTTGTCCTTGTATTTACTGCATTGAAATCTTACTGTTCAGAATGAGCGACTCGGTTTATTAATCACGTCGAGTTTTGCAGCAACCAAAATGGAGCTCATCAGATAAAACGAGAGAAATTATTCTTTCAAGGATGTAAGATCGACCCTAAAATAAGGATGAATAATGAAAGTTATTATGCAATACGTTTTGGTGAAAGTAAGCAGAGATCCCTGTGGACAAAAGGAGACACTTCCTGATAAATGTGCTAATGGTGTCATTTTTATAGAATAATCTTAATCGTCCTTCAGTAACAAAGCTGACATTGGTTGGGCTTTTTTCTAATGTGCTCCAGAGTCCTGGCACCTCTCTGCAGTCTTTCATGTCTTCAGTATTATTACTCTTTATATCAATTTTTTATGTTTGATGGGGGCAGAAGAAGAGGACACTGTGAATGAGACGTTCCGTTTTCAATCTTCTCTGTCTAATTCAGAGCTGCTCTTTGGCCTTTGGAAAATGCAGAAATGGTAAAAAAAACATTGAGATAAAATTGTGTCTAGTCACACTCTAGGAAGGTTATTGCTGTTAAATGAAAGGAAATGAGCGACAGCACTTTAGAGTTTTTGCATGGAAAGGTGAATTAAATAGATCAGCAGCAAAAAAATCATCACTTATGGTTTTTGCTTTGGTTTGTATTAAAAGCAAACTTTGCATGTGTACTTTTGGGTGAAAATCTTTTACTATTATTGTTTATTACAGATTGCTCCATGCAGTTGATGTTTTTTACTCACTTCCACAGTTAATTGAGAGGTTTGTACCTCCAGTTCTGACCATGAACATATCGATTTGCAGTTAGCCGTCTTGCTAACTACCACAGCTCAATTACTGATTAAAAATGGCGGTTGAGACGTTGTTTGTAAATCAACAAATGCACTCGGCTGCCAATCAAAAATCACTTTTGTGCAACACTGAGCTTGGCTTTGTACAAACCCGGAGGTGGATCGATGAAACGGGGAGGAACTGTTCAGGATCTGCAAATGCTGACGAATCTGGCTGTGGCTGAAGGGTGAAGAACCGGTTAAACTAGACGTTGTCTTCAGGAAAAACTGAGCAAAAGTGCCTTCAAATTTAGTCTGTACCTAAAACGCTCAATCATTTCTTCAAATTTTGCCTGGACATATTGAGACGTTGAGTGAAAGTTCTTCAAGTACAGAGCAGTAAACGGGCATAACCGCTGACATTATCATTATTTGATGACATCTGAAAATATTTCTGCAACATTTGGACGACAATGTAGATCTTCTTCTTCTTCTTCTTCTATGCCAATCAGAGGCAATTAAATACCAACAGACTGTCTTAGTACCCTGTTTGTACACCTTGCATCCCTATGCAAATACAATATGTGTTCATGCAAACTTTATATTCTAGACAGGACTGGATCCAAAAAGGATATGGCAAATTTTTGCTTGCACAAGCAGAAATGTGAAAATGGCTCTTTTTTGAATACATATTATTATTAGCACATAGAGCTTTGCTCCTTTTTCTTTTATCTGCAAGAAAAAAAATAAAAAAAAATTGTTTCATAGGACAAAGTTGCTTCACTAAAGAAACAAAGATTAGTGTTAGACAAAAAGACACCTAAATACAATTTTTCTCAACAAGTTTCTTTTATTTAAAAAAACTGTTCCCATGTTCATAGATAGTTTCTCCTTTAAACGTTTAAACTCAAAAAGCTCAGATGGAAGTATGCATAATTTCAAATAAAACATTTTCTTTTTCATGTCCTTTTGCATCTTTCATTGATTCAGTAACTCACCACTGTAACCCAGTTTCTCACACACACACACACACACACACACACACACCCCAACGCACGCACGCACACACACACACACACACACACACACACACACACACACACACACACACACACACACACACACACACACACACACACACACACACACACACACACACAGATTCTGCTGAGCCAGCAATCGTCTGTAACACTTCATATCAAACATCTGCCTCCCATGTGTCAGATTCTGCTCCCCTTGTGAATGCCTCCATCAGCTTAAGTGCATGTGGTGGCAGGTTTGCATGGTTTGTTGTGTGGGTTCCTGAGTAATTAATGACTAGAAAGTGCAAAACCATATGCATGCACGCACACAGAGAGCAGCACGTACCCTATAATTTCTTCATATTTTCTATTTATTTATAGGTATCTGTATTGCGATTGAACTCAATCTTTAAAGAATTGAAAAACTGCAGATGTTGTCATGGTTTGTGAAGTTGTAGCAGGACTTAAGAGCACAAGAGTTTGAGAGCAGTAGAGCTGAAGGATGTAATTATCTAAAATGTCAAAGTGGGTTCAGCATAACGGAAGAAAGCAGCAGTCAGACAAAAAAGATAACAAAACAAACTTAATTACTGCAGGTGTGTCTGTGGCATGGAAATAAGGTAAATGTAATAAGGAGTATACAGCTGAGCAAGGGACCAAGGGAAAGAGACAAATAAACAGACCATCTTCACTCTGCGAGCCTTATGGCTCAATTCAGAGTTTTTGTGAAATCCACTTGTTTTTTTTTGCATGGTTGTGCAGATATATGTGTCCCACATGTGCAATAGTGGACGCAGTAACGTCATACATAGTGACTGGATGTGATGGTGGAGCTTCTTTTATTTAAAATTTATTATCCAGCACATCATCAACTTAATGTGCTGGATATCTGGATAACACAGAAGGAGATTAACCAGAAACTAAAATGAGAGAATAAGCAAATATTCACAGACACCACAACACAAAAAATCTGTAAAAAATTCAACTCAAAACTTTGACTTTATGACTAAATCCTACCAAAAACAATAAACAGCCTGGAAAGAAATATGGCAACACCTGAATATCACTAATAACCACAAAGAATGCAAATAAAAGAAAACCTAAACACTAATGGATCATAATCTAGAAAAGGTGCACACAGATATTTAAACCTGTTTCTTGTGTATGTAAAACTGAACCCACACGAGGCAATACCAGATGTCTGCTTAGACATCCCCTCTTTTATAAATGAAAATATATGTAAATGTGCAAAGCATGTGTGATGCTCCACCCTGCATAATCATAAACAATGTCAATGCATGAGGGAGATGGATTTACTCACCAAGGAGCCACACACCATGCCAGGTTGTTGGTTGTCTGCTACCAACCATGTCATTTTCTTATAGAATGAATGAAACTGTTAACATCCCCATAACATTAAACAGTCACATTCATGCAACATATAAAATGTACTTGGACATAGCATGATGATGCTCAGACAGCACAGATAAATGTCACTTTATCTGTTCAGCTGCATTGTGATTTCTTTTGACTTTCCCATTGAGTCAAAGAAGAATGCAGTGAGTTCCAGGTCTGACCTTGAAATACATCCACAGGTTTCCCTCCATTTAGCTCAAATATATCCGTTAATTTGTCAGACATTTCCAAAGCCGTGACATCACCATCTGGTCTCATTCTGCATGTAAACTTCAGATTTTAAATACTTTAATAAATTAATTTCTAACAAATTCTTTCTCTGATTATTGTGGAAATTAGACAATGGAAATATTTTTTGTTAATCCTGCATGTTTTAAAATAGAAGTTTGGTTTGTTTCGACTGTAGACTGAGTAAACCTCTGGTGTTAACTGTGATGTCCTCGTCTCATTATTGTTCATCTGCCCGACGCATCGGTGAAATGAACAGGTGAAAGAGCAACAATAATAATTCTTATATATTATATTTATTATTTACAGAACGCTGAAGTTTTGCTAAAACCTTTATTTATACTATGGACTTTTGATGCTGCAGTTCATTTTATTCTGGCTGTCTCCATGTGTAAATATGTCCAAATATAGCTGTCTGCATTAGTTTCACATTTTACCGCATTGTTTGACACGTGGAATGCACTCCATCCATCAGATGCAAAGAAGATCCATTACAACCAGAGTGAAGTCTTCATTTCTGATGCTGTGATTACTTTTTATGGAAAATAAATTTACACATAAAAAGGTTTATGGAAGTCTTTATACTATGACATTACCAACAAACAAAAATTATCAGGAAAAAAAAAAAACAACCAACTGTAAAAGTGTCTGTTTGATGATTAAGCTCCTTGTTTCCCCTGCCAGTTTAGTAACAAATGACATCATTAGATTTCAGCTCACACACTCAGCCATTTTTCTTTCTGCTCCATCCACATCCCTCATCACTGCATCGATTGGAAGATTACAATCTACACCTTCTGCAGTTTTCCTCCCTTTTTTAAATTATTATTTTTTTTAAGAATCCTTTCACAAAAGCAACAGCATGTGGTTTGTTATCTGCACAATCTGTGCACTTCAGGATGTCTCAGCATAAAGAATGACAATATGTTGCTGTTTATTTACATGTAAATTAGATCTCAATGGCTGGTGAAATGTCGGGTCAGCCAGTCTTACAACGAATCTTGACCAGATTACTAATTGCAGAAAAAACTACAAATTTTCATTAACTATATTTAATAGTATGCAGGAAATTGTTTTCAGCAGTCCTGCAGAAAATGTAAATGTGCCACTGAGGGGTAAATGTCAAAACGTGTTTGAGAAAGTGGTTGCTGCGACATCGGGCTTCACTGCTTTAAAACAGTGACAAAATATGGATTTGACCTTTTAACCTTTGCAGCTTTTTACATTTCTGATAGTTATTGAATTTGACTCTGGGTCAATTTGCCCTTGCAGATTTAAATCCTGTGACAGCAAACTTTATTTTTGTACTGAAGAAAGTTCTGGACGTAACGAGTGAAATGATGGTGCAGAAACTCACCAACTTTGAGTTGCTAATTTTTGTCAAACCTATAAAGGTTTTGCTCTGTGTTAAACTGTAAATAAGTTGTTTTATTGTTGCTTTTATGGAGAAGCATAAATCTGTGCAAGGTAACTTCACATGAAAAGCACAATGTTCTTTGAGATTGAAGTGCCAAGGGAACTAACTGTATTGTACATTAAATACAATTGTATACAATGTAATGGAGCTGAGTTTATAGGTTACACATGGATCGAAGGTATGTAGAAAGAAAACCTCAAGAGCCCACTGCACTGGTTCCCATTGAAAACCTCATGGTTCTTCCACCAAATGTTGATTTCTGAACATTTCTAAATGAATATAAACTTGTTTTCTTTGCATTATTTGAAATTTGAAAGCACTGCATTTTGACCATTTCTCATTTTCTACAAATTAGTGCTAAATCTTGCTTGTAACTTCAGAGACATGTTGTCAGTAGTTCATATAATAAGAGAACAATGTTGATTTTACTCAAACATATGCATTTAAAGAGTAAAGTCACAGAAACTGATTATTTTAACAGGTCTGAATTTTTTCCAGAGCTGTTTAAATCCCACTCCTTTTTGAACTGGAAATGGTTCAGATCAATCATTTATTTACTGCCTGATCATCTTGTATTTTACTTTTGAGTGTTTATTTAACATCTGTTTCATCACACCAAGACGATGACAGGGATTTTGTCTAACTGCAGTCCCTAAAGAGCTGAAACCAGTCAGGGAGAAGTTCCTGTCTGACCAAGCTTCAGACACACCAACTCCTACCGCTTCAGTCGGCTGGGATTAAATAATATAGAGCAGATGAATCACCAAGTGAACACAGGGTGACAGTGTGGGTGAAGGGTCTGTGAAGTAATCCAGGACCTCCCAGAGGTGACGCTGTGCCTTACAGAGAGTCTCCACACTCCGCTGGGCATCAATATTAGATTCAGGCAGCGGCGGTATTGGCACATTGAAACATGCGGCATGATGAAATCAATCCAGCTGAGTGAGATTTGAATAACCTGCTGGAAGTCAGTCGAAGCGCAGCCATCAGCTGCCATGTAGCGGGGTTAGCTGCCAGTTAGCTGAGCCACTGCACCGAGAAATTGCAGTGATTCAGAAGTTAACAGCTCCAAAAAAACTTCATTTATTTATTTTTTCTTTGGCTGTTTTTTGAAAGATTTCTTCTTCCTAAGGCCAAGTTTACATCTCAGCTTACTAGATTTTTAAATACATTAATAAGACAAAGAATGAAGACAGAAAAACAAATAAATAAAATTAAAAAAAAATAGGACAGTGAGGAGATAAAATGAAGGACATTTAGAAGGAGTCAAGTATCAGTAATAAAGGATAGCTCCTGGAAAGTCTTTTGTTGTTGTTCACTTACCATTCAGAAACCACTTGCTAAAATCATGTTGGTTGTGCAGGAGGCTCTACTTCTGCTTTTCAAAGGTGTACCGTGTTGTATAACTGTGTGTTGACTGCTATTGGGTCAACTTAAGCATTTCCCTGATTAGTTTAAATGCTTCAGTATGAAATATTGTAAAACATTTTTCTTGTTAAATCTAAATGTATGCATTCATTAAGATTTTTTAATAGATTAACATATTTGGATGTGCATGTTTATTTATTTATTATATTCAGTCATACTGATTTACTTACATCACTCTTAGGCATATCTACATTAATGTATGTATGTTTTATAAACTTAATCTCTTATTGTTACCATTGTGTTCATGTTTAACACCTTTGAGGGAAGAGCTTGGCAACAAATAATCAATTTTCCCTCAAAGTCTATTCTATTATATTCTATTCTATTCTATTCTATTCTATTTTTTCTATTCTTTAAAGTTACTTTAAGTTTAAGTTTATTCTTGTTTCCAGGGTTACTACAAAATTGATGAGACGCTGGTAAATTGGTTTCCTCCAAAGGAAAGTATATATTAATGCAGAGTTTGGAAGAAAACTTGAGGTCGGGGGGAAAGGTCACTCCAATGTGCTGAGACTAACTAAATGTAAAGCTTTTCTCTCATTTACTATATATATATATGTTGGCTCCCTTTCTAAATATAAAGAAAGCTGCATATAAACCAACAGATTAATATTTTCATCCCTTTATATTAAATGGTATAGAGATGATTAAGTAATGATATTGGTGAGAAACCTTTTTATTTAATGAATTCCTAATTTCAGATGAAGGCATAAATTCACTGTTAACATTTATGAGAATGCTGAACATAAATCAGGGGTTTTCACAATATTAGTCTCCTGAGAAGGACAGATCCGCCTTGTTAACATTCTGTAATTTGTAAATGTGACTCTGCTTGTTAAACGCAGATTTGTGGAACTGAAACCATAAAAACACTGACCAGAGAGCCTTTAAAATCTGGACTAATTACTTGCAGAGTGGGCAGCTGCAACTTGCAGCCACATTCATCTTCGGGAGCGAGTGCTTCTTAAAATCATGATAATTAGAAAGACGTGGCTGTGCAGCTTATCAAACATGAGTTTGTGTCTGATGAACCAACTGCAGTTAATTTGGTGTATTTACAAGTGTTGTTCATCCACTAACAGGGCAGGGTGTAATTAAGCAGGTGCTGAACGGGGTCGCCATTTCCCTGACCTTCCCTCATCTCATTATGTTTCCTCTTAAAATGCATCATTTCCAATTGATTAAACAGGATGAATAAGTGACAATGAGGAGTTTGGTTCAGTTTCTATAGTTAACTCACCTTTGCAGCACTTCAGTGACAACACAGTGGCCAATATGTGTTTGCTGAAACACATATAGAGCTCTGAATATCTGAATATTATATGTTCACACCTGACGGTCTCAGTTTGATTGGGACCAAAATTGCAACATTCGTTTCAAAATCAGCTACTGCATAAATGTCTTATTTAGTTCTTTAGCATATTATTTTACGACTTTTAGCACAAAATTCATATTTATTGTACATCATTCTTCCCTGTTCACACATAACACTCCTTAAAGACTTAAAGACACAGAATATTTAGTAAATAACACTTACTGACGATAAAATTTGTCCACTCATAAAGAACTAGATCTGCAAAGAAAACAGTCAAATCAACAAGTCATATCAAAACAGATGAAGGAACTAAGCAGTGATTTGCAGCTTTAATGATCACTTATGCAGAATCAGTAAGTCATTTAGAAGAAATGAATATTAAAGTTTCACTTGCTTTAGGCATACAGAAATTCAAGATTGTAACATTTAATTCACACGCTCCATTAGACAAGTTTTTTTTCTCCTAAAACCTGCTTTGGATGAGAATTATTCACAGAAATGAACTGATAATGTCACAAAAATGTAATCAATTTAGTAAGAACATTGGAATTCTCTAAATCAAATTAGAACACAAACAGAATGGATGTCATTTTGGATTCAGCTGTGAAAAATAGTCCTAATTCATTAGAAAAAAAATTAAACAACTTCCAAAAAATATATTTTTGTATATTAATGTAATATTAAGACTGTTGTCATGACATCAACCACTTCCAGATTAGACTTAGTAACTTTCTTTATCTTGGCATTACCTCAGTCTCTGTTGTTACGCCTGCAGCTTGTTCCGATTTCAGTTGCCAGACTTTTAAATGTTTCCCGGAAAAAAAGCCAGAAGTAAACAAATCAGACTGGGAGGGGAAAGGAGAAAAAGGCTGTTTGGATTCCCATCGCTACAAACTTTTCATATTTTCAATATGGAATTACTTAAAGGGACAGCATCATGTATTTTCCAGGCAGATAGTAGCTATGTTGACTTCCATTGTTATGAAAATGGTACATATATAAAATATGACTTTAAAAATTTGACTTTGTAATTTAAGGCCTTGAAATTGAGCCTCTGTCTCTTCAAAAACTGTGGCTACAGGAAGTTGTCACAACATGGCGCCTCTATTCACCCTTTATCAATATTTTCACTCGTGTTGCACTCAAAACTAGTAGCTGGAACTGAGCTCCTGCAGAGCTCAGCAGGCGTTTGCTAATTGCTGCTGACTAGTCTGAAGGAGCTCCTGGGTGAGTTGGGGGAGAGTGGCTTGTGAGATGGAAGCTCCAAAGCCTGGTTGGTTGAAACTGATGCCGCAGCGAGGTCCGGCACAGCTGAATGGTTCCCGTGGAGATTAAAGGATTTCTCAAGCAAACATGAGAATCGAAGCAACACCCCAGGTTTGTTTTTGATGAGGGAATAACATCATAACATGATGTAAGTCTCAGAAGAGTAGATTCTACACAGTACTGCCCCTTTAAGAGTTTTCAGTAAGTGTTATTTTCTGAATATTCTGTGTCAACAGAATTACAATATTCTACATGCATTCTAAGTTTTTCCTTTTTGCATCTGCTTTTCAGTCGTTGCTTAGAGAATCACTGTTTCAAATGATTTTCTGTGTGACCTACATGTTAACGGCTCCTATCTAGAGGCTGTTCATGACCTGGTGCTTCGTACTGAGATGCAATGCAGTTCAACTTGACCTAATATTGTACGTCATCGCAGGATGTGAGACCATGCAAATCGCCTTGACATCACGGGTCCTGAACGAACCTGATATGTCATGAAAATGGCTCATTTGACTTGCAGGATCGCTGAGCTTTATTGACTTTATTCTCAGCGGATCATCGTACTGCAGGACCAGCCAGTGATCAGTCCGTGCAGCTCGACCTGAGCTGAAATTACAGAACGCCACTTAGAAAATTCAGGTGTCATAACTGTGCTAAGACTGAATCAGAATCAGCCGTAAATGAATGAAGACAAAAATTGTTTCTGTCTGCCAAAAAAATCACCAAATGCTTGTGAATATTCTTCATGAAGAAAATTATCAGCTGAGCTGCAAAAGTGAGAAGATATACAGACGGATGGATGAGCAGATGGAGGGATGAAGAGACAGACAGTGAGTCAGTGGAGATAGAGGGAGATTAATTGGCTCAGTGACATTTTTGGAGCTTATTTTTTGACAGATTTTTCTTGAACAGTAATCTATCTTCTGGTTCATCCATCCGTCTGTATGTCTTTGTTGCTTCAAGCATCCATTCATCCATCCGTCCATCCTTTGTCAGACCTACTCCTCCATCTATTGATCCACTGCTTAATCATTCCACTATCTTGGTCATCCTTTTCCTTCTCTGAACCAATTCATCTACATTTATAAATCTGGCCCATTTGCATTTTTAATGCTCATCCCATTCCTTTGTTCATCTAAAAGACTTTCATTTTCTAATTCTTATAATATTGTTGCTCACAATTCTGATTCTGCCTCTCTATGGTCTCATTTTGTCTGATTTTGTTCTTTTTTCGTCCTTTTTGGTCTCTCTTATCCTTTTGTTCAGCTAATTTTTTAAAGATTCAAATCTTTATCATAAGACCTGAGAAAGCCTCTTTAAAGCATAGCTTCAGTTTGTGTAGACAAAGGAGAGTCTCAATTTTAGAGTTTACATTTTTATAAATGTTAAAACATGAAAAAATCTCATATAAAAACTACATTAGGGTGTTTAGATTTTAGACCAGACAAATGGGATTAATTTACTGTATTATTGGGTCACTGTTGCACATTCAAGTAGTAATTGCAGTTGCATGGATTCTGCAGAAGCAGTGTTTGTGTTGTATTTAGAGACTGCACCGCAAATGATGTGGACATTTTTTAACATGCAAAAAAAAAAGCAATGCAGAAAAAGGTTTTTTCATATGTCAGAGTACATTACACAAGGCTCACATAATGTGAAAGAGTTCAAGTTCAAATGACGTAAGAAGTCAAATAGGTGAGCTGTGAATGAGTAAAAAATGACTCAACTACTGCTGAAGCATTTTAAAACTCTTTTCCCCCCATTTAGTAGTTTTATCTGCTTTTGTTTCAGGATGTGTTCCACATCGTTCCTATCTGAGGCTGTTTGGTCCTGCGGTCTGAAGGTAATAGACTGTTCTGTTAAAGTCCAGCCTCAGATCACCAATAGGCCAACTCACCCTGAGCCCGTTCCTGCTACGTTTCTCAATACTGAATGTTTAGGCGTCTTCCTACAGCTGCTAATAAATGAAGTTCGTTCTAAACGCTGCAGAGGAACATGAAGCTCCAACATGAAGCTAGATTTGATTTCATTCTTTTTTCCTAGCATTAATTTTGTAAACTGTTTACTGAAGTTCTGCATTTCTTGAACTAAAACATCTTATTTTCTCTACGCTGCGCTATCAGATTGTTAATCCACCCAAATAATACATTGGAACATCTTTGTCATAGACAGCAGTCTGCAGTAGTCTTGAATGGATGTCATCAGAAGATCAACTCTGACTTCCTATCACTGCACTTTAACTAGTGAAGGAAAGTAGCAGTGCAGTTTTTTTTATTCTCTGTTTAGCAATATAGCCATTACCCAGCTGGTGGCAATAATGCACCTTTTTATGTGGGTTTGCCAAACAGAGGAAGACGTTTAGCGGGAAAAGCAGATGAAGGACTAAATGAGAGCGTGATCCTGAACGAAGGGAAGCAGGCGGTTGACATGCTAGGTTGCTGCACTGTGTTTTTGTGACAGCTGGGATTTCACAAACATGATGCTTCCTAAACCTGATTTCACTGTTAATGCCAAACAAAGACCTGATACAGACGTATTTCAGTCTTAAGCCTAAAATCCAAATTAATGCTTAAATGTTTGGACATTTGCGAAGCAGAAACCAAAACTTTATTCATTTTATCTTGTAAAAACATATAAACTAATGGACTAAGTTTCTGAATTCTGTTTATGTTAAAGGTAAATGAATAAATTTGTAACATTCTAGCAGATTAAAACAACAAGCATTTTTAGTTCAAGTGTTTTTACACATAGTAATTGTACGCTGATGACAAGACAAGAAGTCGAGCTGGTTCTGGTTGTCTTGATGGTAAGTAGCCAATTTATCCTGAAAATACAGAGATAACACCATATTAACTGGAAGAAGTTTAAATTTTGTTTAAGAAAAGCAGTTCAGTTCTCCAGCAAAACAACAAAACAATGACCATAGCCCTTTTTCATTTTGCAATATGTGCAGCTCAACTGGTTAAAACGACCTGCTTATAATCATAAATCCAAATTTACCAGAAGACATGTTACTGTTTGATGCTGGGAAAACTAAACTGTGCTAAATTGTTGTTAACAAACATATAAAAACATGATTTAGATTACTAAAAGACATTTAACTCAAATTTAGAGGTATCTGGGTTGTGTAAACATTGTTTTTATGCATCTTTCAGCTGTAAAATACTCACTTAGAATGTTGAAAAATGTTTTATATGAACTGTTTTAACGTGTTTTGAGGTGCCAGCAGTTTTAGCCACAGCGTTAAAATTATTTAAAAATCGATCTCTGTCTCATCAAAGTGAGGTTTCTAAAAAATGTGTTTCCTGCAGGCGAGGCAGAGGCTGGTCATAACCAGAGCTGCACTATTAACTGGATGCAACTGTCATGTTGTAATATCAACGCGTGCAATGCCACTTTTACGAAGGAGTGCTTGAATGCAATGTTTGGCAGGCTATTTTTATCCTAAGTACTTTGGATATATGCTGTACTTGCAAATAATGTGCTTGGCCATTTGGAAGGCCACACGCTGCCTTCGGATACAGATTTTAATCTCCCCGACTTTAAAAAGAGAACAATATAGGTTGATCTGAGCCAAAATGGTCACTGTATCATTCAACACTATTTGTAAGATAACATTTTTATTTGGTTCTAGTTGTAACCTCTTAACTGAGCCCAATTTTTCTGAATTATTCCTAAAATGAGTCGTGTTTTGAAGAATTATCTAATATGATTAATTTGGGAACTGTCTAAGTTTGAATTTAGTTTTTTAAAATTAATAGATATAACAAAATCCCAACCCTGTTCACTCTTACTTTAGAAAACAAAAGGGACAATTTATTAATATAAGGGTAAAGAAATGCCTTCCTGTGTGCTTGGTAAAACTAAAATAAAGTATTTTACTAACTGTGTGTTCTACATTATTCTAACAAAAATCTGATATTCATTGGTAGTTCAACAAATAAATAAAACTGTGTGGGTTGCCAATATTCTCTAAATCTGCACAGAATTGTTAAAAGTTAAAGTGAAAGCAGCTTTTTAGAAAATATTGGCAAACCATAAAATCCAGAGAGATAAGAGAGGAATAGCCCACAGGGAGGAAAAGGTTCAGATAAGAGCAGCAGGGATGGGCTTAAATGTTAAATAAAAAGGGTAAATATTTAGAAAAGGAGTTGTTGTTAAGTCTTTGGCTCCAGGCAGCTTTGCAAAGTCTTAAAGGCCATCAGGTCCTTCTAACCCTTTAACCCTGGGATCTCCCCACCAACAATGAGGGTCCATATGCCTCAGATGATGAGCTGACAAACCGGCAGGATGAAGTGTCTCTGAAACGACAGCTGGGCCTGCATGGATTAGCCAAATGCAGCTAAAACCGCTGTCAAAGATTGTCTGGACTGAGCTGCTCGTCGTTCCCAAACTGTCGGCCGTAATCCCTATAGTCCAGATTAAACTCCAACTTGGCTCCGGAAAAGGCACGTAACAAATAAATCCTCAGACTATCATATTTAATGTTCTTAAACACCAGCATATTGCCTTATTTCAGCTTAAAACTTTACCCATCCTGGGACTCGCTGGGTTTGTCCCGACCCTCTGACACAATCAGAGAGCAGCAGAAATGAGTTTTTATACGATGTTATGTGTTTATGAGTACATCTGTGCCGAAGAGTTTCAAAATTTATGGAGGTTATTTTATTTAGAAAAAATCAACAAATGTGATGAAAATGACTGCAAATGAAATTCTATACTGAAAAAATGCAAACATTTCTGGTAGTCTCTGTTGGTTTTATGTTGTCTTGATAAAACTAACTATTCATCAAGATAAGATCAATTGAACACATACTTGCTACATTGGCAGATTATTTCACTTGATAATCTGTCAGTTGCACTTGGACATTTTAATCAGTGTTAAGGAATTATTGAGTTCTGGTATCTTGGTGAAAAGCGACTTCTATTCTGAGTTATTTTTGTTTTATTTCATAAGATATTTGCTTTAAAAACTAAACCAAATATACTTAAGATTTTGTGTTTTTTCAGTGAACAATGTAAATTAAAAACCTTTAATAAATCAGATTTCCTGTAGAGAATACCTTTATGTGAAGGAGAAGTCCACCATTTTTGTTTACATAGATGCATCTGACCAACAATAAAACAAATCAATGGCATAACAGCTTAGATTAGATGTTTTGTGAAATATTATTAAAAACAATGAGTTGTCATCAATATATTTTTGCCCAATAAAATAAAAACTTAGCTGAACTTTTGGTAAATAAATTAAGCAAATAGCAGGTTGCAGACAGTATTTCTGAGGTGTATTTGATCATTTTCTCTCTCACTGACCCTCTTCCGACTCCCCAAATCCCCTTTACTATTTTAGCCTGAGAGAATTCTGGGAAAAGTCCGACCAGTGAGCGCCACAGCCGCCCTGCGGGACTTTAAAGCTTAGTGCAGAAATGTTAACAGCACCTTAAGTGTCTCTCCGAGGGACAGCAAGGTTAAACCCAGGGAAATCTCTGCAGGATATGTGGCTCTTGGTCCCACTGGGCAGTGCAGAGGTCCCATCACTCGGCCTGCGATCTGACAGCCAGAGGTCAAAGGTTCAGATCCATCTCGGCTCTCCTCCCTCGCCTCGACGAACGGCCCCAACGCTGCCGCGGCCAATAACTGTCAGATCTTAAATCACGCAGCTGCTGATGATTCAGCGGAAGCCTCGCACCGCATTAACTGCAAGACAAATGAGACTGTAAAGAGAGATTTAAAATCAGTTTTATTGCAGCGCAGTTGCGGCGAAGTGAGAGGGAAAGTTACGCTACCCGGAGCAGCTCAGGAAAACTTTTTAATGCATTATCTTTTATTGAGTAGTTAAAGACTAATTAAAGAGTTCTGCTAATAGAACTTCTGTTATTACTTACATTTAACTTTTCAAATTAAAGTGACTCAGTTAAAATTGGAACAATTTGACATTACTCTGAGTTATAGACAGAGTTTACTCCTTTTTGAGCTGCAGTAGCTCTGACTCAAACTCTCAAATCAGCTAAAAATAATGAGACAACTCCATGAAAGAGTTTAATATTTCATCATCCTGGGACCTTAATGTGCAGCTCTATATCTCAATAAGGTTTTTTGTGTCATTATACAAGAAAAACAGAAGTTTTGACTTCTTATATTCCCTTTGGGCACATATCTAAATATGAAATGTAAAGGGATTGTGCCTTGTGGGCATATTCAAAAGTAAAAATCTCAAGGCACTTGGCTGAAAAATACATAATCCTGAAATAAAACTCTGCAATGTGTGTAGAGAAAAAAGTTGTAGATATTTCAGCATACTTGCACTTAGACCAATCAAGTGCATTTGACAATTTTCTGAAGGTTCATTGTGAAGCATCTCATTCTGCAGTAAATACACTTTGGCCAAACATGAGTTGTAATAATCTAAGCTGCATTAGACTTCCTGTGCAAATGTTGAACCGATTTAAGTGTGTTGAGAGGGCGGCAGGCTTTGCAGGGTGGAGCAGTGAAACACTAAAACCATTATAATTTTAATACTGTAAGAGCGACTGCCACCTTATCTTCTGGACGGCCGGCTTAATGTGCTGATTCTGGCTGTTTACACTTAGTCTGGCGCAGTTAGAGCACAGATTAGCGATTTGATCCTTTAAATGGATAATCAACAAACAATCCTGTTGGAGAGAATCTTCAATAACCCAAATCCTTGTTGACGTCTTGTGTGGATTAGTGAACAAGTGTACTTGTCAAAGGAGCAGTGATGATAATGCATGAAAACAACCTTCAGAAAACCAACTTTTTATTTTTGCTTAGGACAAAAATGATGTCAAAACAAGACTTCTGCACCCAGAGGTGAGATTAAACACAGCTTAATGTAACACATTAGCATAACCAACTAACTTCTTATCTTTAACATTATCCCTCCTGTTTCCATGTAATTGAAGCCACTGTGTGGGTGAATGATTAACAGACTATGAAGAGCTTTGTCAAACCCCAAAAAGCTTAAAAAGGTCCATCATCCTTCAAAGCACTCAGATGTTGTAAAGATGTTTAAAATGGCACAAAACAAATTACTTTTTTATTTTCTTGGCATTACAAACAAGTTGCATCAAATAAATGTAACAGAGGGTTTTATATCTATCTATCTATCTATCTATCTATCTATCTATCTATCTATCTATCTATCTATCTATCTATCTATCTATCTATCTATCTATCTATCTATCTATCTATCTATCTATCTATCTATCTATCTATCTATCTATCTATCTATCTATCTATCTATCTATCTATCTATCTATCTATCTATCTATCTATCTATCTATCTATCTATCTATCTATCTATCTATCTATCTATCTATCTATCTATCTATCTATCTATCTATCTATCTATCTATCTATCTATATCTATCTATCTATCTATCTATCTATCTATCTATCTATCTATCTATCTATCTATCTATCTATCTATCTATCTATCTATCTATCTATCTATCTATCTATCTATCTATCTATCTATCTATTTAGTTCTTTAAGTTAAGTGCACATTTAGTTGCCTTTCATGTTAGTTTCACTGAGCACAGGATGCATTGTAGGGATGTTAATGATACATAAAATAAGTGTTAGAGAGCTCCAGCTGTGTGCCATGTTGAGATCACTGTGTTTTCATACAAACAATGACTGGAGGTTGTAGATGGGTTTTTCATATGAACAATTTTATGGCCTTTGCAGGCACAAAAGAAGAAAAAACTGCAGCCAAAAAGACTGAAGAAAAGCAAACAAACAAAAAGCAAAAACACTGAGCTTTACAAGACAAAGAGAGGCATTAATGCCAGCGATCAGAGCTCTAAAAAGAGTATATTTAAAACATGATATCACAGACATCATCTGGAACACTGCTGAGTCTCCCTAAAGCTTTTGACCCTGAGAGGAAAACGCCGAGTCAGCGGTTTTCGTGTGCCAGGATGCTGCTGTGTCAAATTATATTAGCAAATCTTTGTCAGTGTGTTTGGTGTATTGATTTTTATGTTGCCGTGTTAGTATGAGTGTGGGCGCACTTCTGCCTTAATGAGAAACATTGCTGTGGAGATTTTTAATCTTAGTTTCACATTAAGTCACTCTTTTTTGGAGACAGTCTTTTTTGGAGACAGTCTTTTTTAAAGACAGTGCTTTAGAAAGAAGCACCGTCTTCATTCCATTCCTTTGACCTGTAAATTAAACTTTAACCACAAGACGCTTATGAGGAGCAACAAGTGAAGTTCACAGATATTTGCTAACAAATTATCAACCGTTTTTTGCATTAACTTATAGTTGGATTTTACTACTTACTTAATAAGCAGCTCCTGCATCTTTTATCATTTCCATTTTTTTGTTTTCTCAGACCTCTGACCTCAACCTGGTGCTACCAGTCACACAGCCTGGATATGATCTTTTTTTTGTGGATTGTTCTTGGTAAACACAACAGATGGTTGTGCTTTAAAAATCCCAGTAATGATTTCTGGCACCAATAAAGGCTTTCTGTTCATTTTCTTCTGAACTCATTTAACACACATGAGCATCTTCTGTGTATTTCCAATACGTTTACCTGAACTTTCATTCCCAAAACAGATAATTACCCTAAGCCCTCAACCTCCCCTGTATTGTTTATGTTAATTACCTTCACTCCTGTTCACGTTGTGTAGCGGGAAAAAAAGATGACTCCCCAAAAACATAAATCGGCAATAAAGAAGGAACATACAAATTTTTCTGAGGTTTACTCCCAATGACCTTCTAAAAGTTAATTGGAACTCTGTACTGATGTGGAAATATAACTAGTTTTAGGTTAATTTTATGAACAAATTTTAAAAATTAAGACCAGTCTATTGCACAAGCAAAAACCAGTGTACTTTATGTGTGTCAAACTAAAGGACCGTGGGCCAAATGTGGCCCGCCAAAGCTTTTTATGTGGCCCTCTAGATCATGAATAAACACTAAGTGTGTTTGAAAATGATCTTAACAATCACATCAGTGCAGTTTTCTTCTGTTTACTGCCAAATTATGTCAATCAGTCTCTCCAGTTTCTTCAGAATTATCATAGAAATTCACATGAAATCAACAAAATTCCAAACGCTTTTGAGCTAATACATAACTGGGAGTTTATCGCAGATTTTTCTCATAAATTGTCGAACTGTTTTTGTCCATGATCTATACAGCAAGGAATAAAAAGTCGCATTTACTACCATAAATAAATGCAAATATTTCAAAATTAGAACCACAAACACTTTGAGTTTTTAAAAATCACAAAACGTTTCACAAAATCCTGGAGGGACTGAAAAGATGTTCAGTAATATTTAATTTAAGAATTAATTGATATTTTGAACAGTTTGGGAACAGGTTTCATCAATACATTCTGGCACAACCGGCCCTTTAAGAGCCCTCGTGATCTGGATTTGACCCCAGAAAATGAGTTTCAGACGCCTGGTGTGCTTATTCACAAAATATTTAAAGATAAATGGCTTGGAGCTTTAAAATATTAGTTTTACTTCAGGACTTAATCTCCAAAGAGGCTGGCAACAGAAGATTTCAAAATCTATAAAAACTGAGTTAAAGTAATGAAAATATATTAACTATTGATTTGTTCAAACACTGATGAGGGAAATATAACATTGCAAATGTTTAACTTCCCCCCCAAAGGAAACGCCGTCCTCCATTCCTGGGTATTTTTCTGTGGTAAAGAAAACAGCCAGAAAACTACAGCAAATCCTGGAAAACCCTCCTTAAGCAGAAATGTTCTTTGGAGACATCAACATGCTTTCAGCTGTGAATTAAGTGTCTACAAATACAAAAAATGCTGTAGAAGTAGATACAATTTTGGAAGAATTAGGAAAAGATATGGCTGAGCTGGTTATTTTTTTAAAACATTTTTCCTGAATTTGTGAGTCAGTATATCTAAAAATATTTAAATATATAAATAAGGCTGCAATAAACATAAGAGATAAATTAATTTTACATTTCTCTTGAATTTTCTGTGTTTTTTGCCTCTCAGACTCTGGTCGTTTCAGCTGTCTGCATCCTCAGCTCAAGGTGACTCCACAACAAAAGCTGCTGCTGAATACACACACACACACGCACCCCCCCCCCCCCCCCCCACACACACACACACACACACCACACACACACCTACACACACACACACACACACACGCACACACACACACTCACGAGGACGCGCATGCCTAACCCTGCCAGCACAATGGCTTGCAATCTCATGAGAATTAAGATAACGACAGACACAACTTTACGCTCAAGCACAAATACAAACACTACGGCACACACACACAGATTTGAATCTAAAATATGATTTGAATAATAAGGTCTCGTCTCTCTTCTCCTGTACAGCAGCTTAGAATTGATTTGCATTAGGAAACTAACACACACACACACAAGCAATAGATAAGAAATTAAAATAAAGAATAGATTGACATAAGGATTAAATTATGTGTGGAATTATAGAATCAAACTTCCTCCTCTTGTTTGTGTTAGCTTCAATTTCGCAATATTTAAACTACAGTGAGAACGTGGCGGATGCAATGAAGATGAAGGTAGTAAAAACGGAAAGAAAGAGAAGATATGGATGTGATGAAAGAATAAAGGAGGGAAGGACAAGGATGGAGAGAAGGAGGATGAGGGGAATGAAGGTGCAGCGACAGGAGGTCTGATGAGATCCGTTTCCTGAATATTCAATGAGCGAGATGGCAGCCTTCGAGGAAGATGTGCTGTAATCAACGCTCTGTTAGCAGCGATGAACAAAGACAATCTAAATGATAAATGTGATTGCTGTGGCTGAAATGTGAAACTTTGTCCAGCTCGTTATTCAGATGTTATTGGGTTTCTTTGCTGGAACCCAATAACATTGACCAGATCAAGTCGTAGTGAAGAATGTGAATTTATTGAACTCTGGGGGGATTATTGCAGTTCAAACAGTGAGCAAGGTTAGAAAATCTCAAGCTATTAATTGTGTTTCCAGTATCAGTCAGAATCACAGAAATTGAGTTTTTATTAAAGTTATTCTGCTTTTAGATGGTTGCAGTGCAAGAATACATTAGAGTTTATAAAATGCCTTAAAATTGTCTGACCATGAACTCACCATGTTGAACCTTACAGCATCTGCCAGGCAGCAAACAGGACTGGGACTCTCAGGATTTGTGACTGAAGACAAGTAAAGCATGTTTATGTATGTGATGATTTATTGTTCAAATTAGAATAATAATTTATTCTAATTTATTGTTCTGCTTAGAACAGAAAATGTCTGGATGTGCCATAACTTTCTCCAGCTGAACAGAAACAAAACTGAAGTTATTATCTTTGGACATTCAGAGTCACATAAAGACGACTACCAAGTCGGCCTTCTGTCACCTGAAGAATATTTCCAGGGTTAGAGAAACAATGTCTTTGCAGTTTTCTGGAAGTTTGTTCCAGATTTGTGGTGCATAGAAGCTGAATGCTGATTTTCCACCTGAAAGGTTGAAAATCGATACAACAGCAGCAGATTTTTAATGTGTTGTGATGCTGGGCCACAATACATTCAGTGATTTAGTGATTTACAAACTCACTCCAGTATTTTAAAGCTTATTACCTCAGGACTTTAGAACTGGTCGATGTGCTCTAACCTCCTGGGTTTAGTCAGAACCTCAGCAGCAGCGTTTTAGCCAGATCAACTAAACTGAAGATACACACATTAATGAGCTTCTGCATAACAGCTGAAACACTGAGTGCCTCTAAATCTGTTTATAGTTGCTTTTGAAACATTATAAATTAAATATTAATCAACAATCCCAAATGTAAAGATGGCACTTTATTGACCGTGTATTTGATGACTTTGTACTTCTGTGTTTGTGTGATGCAAACCTCCTTGTTGCTGAAATGTGCTATAGAAATAAACTCAATTGATTAATTAACACCTTAATTAATCAATCAATTAATTAAAACCTTAAAACAAAAAGTATTCTGTAATTCAGTGCGTCTTTGCAGATGATGTTTAATGAGCTTACAGGTGTATTCCAGGGATGTTGGAGTTGTCTCCTGATTTCTGTTCCTCCTCTCCGCTTCTATATCTCTTTCTATTATTTTGGAAAATCTCAAGGATCTGCAGTTACCCATCACCCGCTGCGCTGTCAGTGTCACACATTCCATTGGTAATTTATGTGATAAACCAACACCAGGTGCGTAATTGTGAAGTTTCCACTTCATGATACAGGACGCTTAAATTGTTTCCTCAAGGTTGGAAGTCAATCTTTGTCTCAAGTGGAGGAGTTCATGTATTTTGTTCAAGAGTGATGTTAGGATGGAGCAGGAGATGGATGGACAGCCCAGCCTGCTGTTACTCTACTCTGGAAACTTCTCATTATTCTTAATATTTTCCTTTCTGGGTAAAGGAATGGGTAAAGGAATGTCTTAGTTTCTGTCTCTGACATGTCAGAAGAGATGACACTCTGCAGTACTGGAATGATAATGAATAGAGGGATAAAATGGTTTGTGCCTCTCTTGGTTAATAATTTGTAAAACCATGTTTTTTAGTGGGTATTTTTGTGATATGTTTCGAATATTTTCACACATGTAAAGAATTAAATTCAAGCCAGAAAAATAGATCGGTTTTCTGTCTGGTTTAGATTTTGCCTCATCTTCATGCTGATATATGAATTTATGGACTTTGTAATGTTGAAACATGAACCTACATCCCAGTTTCTAGTATCTTGGAAGAAAATCTTGCTCTGCATTTACCTCCATCTATCTTCCCATCTTTCCTTCTGACTTTTGTTTCAGGAGTGGGTATTTCTTGCCACCTTTCCAAATTTTCATCTTTTCCTCTCACCTGAGCTGCAGATCTTTGCAGGTCCTCAAGAGTAACCAAGCTCTTTTAATGCTTAATTTGGTCAGCTTAAACTATTTCCCTTTCCTCAGAGCTTTAAAAATAAACCCTGCTTGAAATTATCATGACAACTTTACCCCTGATCCATCTTCCATGGTCTTTGTGATACTTTTTGTTCTTTAAAAATCTCTGGTGCTTTTACAGAACAGCTCAATTTATCCTGATATTCAATCAGACCAAGCTGGATTTGATTGACCTAATTTGGGATTTTTTAAGGCAAAATGGGTGAAAGTTGAAAATGTAACAATACGATCAGATAATGCTGATTCCCATTCCACCTTCCGTCAGATCCTGCCCTGGAAACCCGCCATCGTCTGCAGGTCGTGTCTGCAGCCGTCTCTGGAACTGCAGCCGACATCCTCCTCTGGTCAGACAGTCACGATCCTCCGTACTCACCTGCCCATCTGCCCTCCTTCGATCACTCATCTCCATCAGCCTCCACCTTCACATATGTGCCTGGCTGTAAATTAGCTCATTACTCATCCTGAATTCTCCTCGTGTTCCACCGTCTCGCCCTGGGATCCACAATACTCCTCCAACACTCGCCTCCCTGCTTCTGTAAGCAATCAGTTACAATTTACCCACCCACTCTGAGCATTAAAGACAGGTCTAATTTTGAAAAACTAACCTTGAGTCCTATTATGCAGCTGGATTCAGCACTTATGCATTTTAATCAAAAGAAGCCATTAAATGGAACCTCTTGAAGTTGTCTGTCTTTCCTTTAAACGTCCTGAAATGTTTTTTCTGAAGTGTTTTCTATCCAAGAGCCAAAAAAGTAAGTTATAGCCCCCCAGGTAGCATTAATGACCTAATGTAGACTGCTGCAGTTTAAAAAAATTGGCTATTGTTATTGTAAAGGGAAAATACTTTCCTTTTTATTGCACAACTCTTAATTAGAATTCATACATACATTTAATTCTTGGAGTGCTTTCAATAAACCGAGCTAAAAAGATCTAAAACACAAAAGCCTTCTCTGTATGAGTTTATCCACCTAATAAGCTGAATGTGGGTCAGAGTTGAATACACAAGGTTTAATTTATTGAACAGAAATAAAAATATTCCGAAAGTGTGAACCTTTATCCAGTAATCACTTCTAGAGGTGACAGAAAACCTGCCAAATTAACGTAATTTAAGTGAGAGTGCATAAACCTTCACATGTTCACAGTTGTGCATCTCAATCTGGGAAACAGCTGCAAGCTTGTCTACGAGTTTCGGAAGCTTTCGATGTGTTTGTCTTTTCTATAAGAAGTCGAAGCACGTACGATTCAGGTGATATATCGCTGTGTTAAATGTCATGCTTGCAGAGTTGTTGAACATTGTGCAGCTGCTGCAGAAATCAGGTACATGATGTTTATTCAAACAGCAACATGTGCATGATTTCCTGAGCAAGTGGATCCCTTCCTGTCTGACTGTAATCCATCAGAGCCTTGGCGTGGAAGTGTGGGATTATCAGACCATATCTATTAGGCTCTAGGCAGAAACAGTTTTATTGATCAACTAAATTATTATTGGCTTTTTCTGTATATTGTTTCAAGCCTTTGTGCTGCTACTGTGATTAGATAAGGCATTGATTAACTTACACAATTAGCTTCAACACAATGTGATGGGCTTTTATATAAAACACTATAGAAACAGAGTTTTATATAAACCCAAAGGTTATTGTGCCTGGGTTCTCTTGCACGCTTTGGGTCTTCTATTATCTTTATGAAGAATGATTGAAAACAACATAAAAACAGATTATTAACTCACATCTGCAAGACTTTTACGTTTTGCACATTCTTTTGGAGAGTAAAAATGTGAAATGATACTTGGGCTGCTTCTAAAAACAGCTAAAGTAACCCCAGTGAAAGCCCAACCTGTTACCAAGCAGCCATGCTGAAGCCCAGCCTGTCACCAAATCTGAGTCCCAGCATATTTTGACAGCTGGTTTTACCGCGGTATGCGCTGTACAATGGCTGCTGGAAAGACAAGTGTTTTGTGGTTGACTCCCCATTCAGAAACCGCTTGTTGTATTGTTGTTGATTGTGCTGCAGGCCCAATTTCTGTTTTTCAAAGATGCACAATTGTATAATTGCACATCTGTTTGCAGCCATTTTCATGTGCGAGTGTAAACATTGAGTTGGGAACGAATGGGCAGCAGCAACTTATCTGGATTTAACTTTATAGATTTATGTAGAATCTATGAATATTATACACACAAATACTTAAATATAAGAAATCAGTAAAACAAAATGGAAAAGAAACACAATCATTAATCAATATAGAGGAAGCGTTTTTGAAACCAAAATCTAAAATAAATCCTGAGTAGTTTCAACAGTTTTACACTTGGAAAAAAAACCCCTAGAATAAGATTATTACGCTAAGAATAAATTCTAACTTCCTGTGTGCCATAATGGAGATCCCACAGAAACCAGACATTGCCAGAGTGATCTCCGGCTTTGACTGTTGGCAAAGAAGGTGACATTTTTAATATAAAGAATTAAGGAATGAAGGTTATATCTAGTAATTTGAGCGTTATGTATCATCAGGTTCTGGGCAGAACAGGTACTGGAGGGAAACCCGGAGTCTGCCCTGGGCTCACGTCCAATTGGGTCATACCAGGCAAAGCTCCAGAGGGAGGCACCTGGGAGGCATCCCTATCAGACGCCCAGAGCAGCAGCAGCAGCAGCAGGTAACAAATGAAGCAGCAAAAGTTCCCACCCTGCTGGAAACGGTGCTGGTCATTTCAACCCTGCATCATTTCCTACCTGTAGTTTTTTATCGTTCTGTAACTTTTTCTAGTGTGAAGCGAAGCTGTCTAATATGACGTTTCTCTCTGAATGTGCATTAATTAATACTTGTGAGGGGGACGTTTTCTACCCACTTTGACAACTGATGATTTCATGTAAGTTTCTCTATTTCACTCACAGTTAATGTGGTTGTGTGAATCAAATAAATGTGGTCCAGCAGGATGTTTCTTGGAGCTGCTTTAGTTTCATCAAAGGTCAAAATCTATCAAGGCATGTAGGAGCGAACTGACCCAAACATGAACAAGAACCACAAGAAATAGATTTTACACCTAAAACAAATTGGAGATGAGAAAACCTTCCAAATTTTAATAAGATTGGATGGTATTTCTACATATTTCTAACATCACAGCAAATTTTCCATGACACAAATTTATACCTCAGTTTTTATCCTGCTTCTTTAAAATATATATATATATATATATGTTTTTACAAAACATAGAAACATCAGCTTTAAAATAATACTCTTTTTCCAGCAAAGTTTCTCAGATGTTGCGTTTCATGAGGTCTACCGACCATCAAGTTATAAGCTCAGCAGCTGTTCCCTCACCCTGTGGATCAGTGTGTGGTTTAGATGTCCACATTAATATTGATAGAGTGCCATATGAGCCACATCTCCTGCTCTTTTTCAGAAGTTGCTAGGTTTTTGCCTCGTAGCCATAGCCCGGTTGTTCTGATCTCTCTTTCCATGCGACACAAGAAACACGACGAATAAACAGAAATGCTGTTTTGGCTCAGAGGTTGATGCATTTCTTCCGTCTTTAACTCTGTGTGGCTCCGGCGGGAACGCTCCCACGATTCAATGAAGGCTCCCCTTTATGAAACTCATTCAAAGTGTGTGTTTTATGACATTTGCTGATGTGATTTAGTGTCTGTGTTGGAGCCCAGAGGGGTTGAACGTGTCTGATTTATTGATTCTATTCCGACGAGAGCGACGACTAAAAGCTGCCGAAGTGGCAGGGAGAAATGGAAACGCTCATGCATTTATTTATGTCATGCATTTCATTCTTTTGGGTCGTGGTGAGAAATCCCTCCTCAAGCTGGTGTTTAATATTTGGACTGCATATAGGTGCCCCAATCTACAGTTCTGATCAGGCGTCAGGCAGCTATGCCGTGGCTCTTTCCCTGAAATGCAACATATAACTTTACAAATTACAACATCCGCTAGATCCAAGAGGAGTGTTGACTGAAATTTGTTTGAAGTACATCGAATTCAGTTGGCTGATATTCTCGGTTTTTCCCATTAATTTTCATTTATTTTTTTAGATTTTGCACCTTGTTGCAAAATATTTCTGAGAAATCACGACGACAAACCACACAACTAGGTTTGAAACACAATTTAGAGACGTTTTGGACCCATCAGAAGACTGATGGTTGTTGTTTGCATCTGTAACACAGCTGTGGAGATGGTTGATCTCAAATCTTCCTCTGCTGCGACTGAAGAGAGCTTCTGAATTACCTGGACCTCCTGCTGCTTCCTGCTTCCCTGCTTGTCAGTGGAAATGTGGGCGAGTGTTGTGTTTGGGAGGGAGGACGGAGTAAACATGCAGAGATTGCAGTTTAATCAGGCACACAGGAACATTAACACAAAGCACAACTGGAAACTTATTTCCCCAGATATTGGCAGCTCTCATATCCTTTAATTTGTTGTTTTTCATAAACAGAGAGTTGGGAGGGAGGAAGAGGAGGATCTGCCAAAGGACAGACAGATATATGGACAGAGATGCAGCAGAGGGGATTTGCTTTCTAATCTAGGTGCTGCATTTGCAGTACCTCCTTCAGTTTTCTTTTTTTTTTTTTACTTGACTCTAATTATCCTGCTGAGAAATAAATTCAGTTTGTGAGCCGGAAATTTAATTGAAGTTTCCTTCAGGAAATCATTTTACAACAGTGGGACGCACTCTGGAGTAGACAAGCCTCTTCTTTTTACTGATACCAGTTTCAGTAGTTACATTTCCAGCCAGCGCTGTAGAAATTAGATGTCTCACTTTTCCACAACTCAGACCTTAAGTGTACAGCGGAGAAAATATTTAATGAGCACCTCAGCCTTTATTTCTGTAACTGCATCTCTACCCCCACAAAGACAAGTGTGCAAAAAAGTAAAACAAGAATTTCCATGGCTTTGTTTAGACTCTTATTTGTTTTAAAATCACCAACAACCTTCAGACTCCTACCAAAAATGTCTCTATTCAGCCTTTATTTAATTCCATAAAGTTCAACATTATGGTCAAAGTTTTCCACCTTGTTTCCACTCCAGACTCCATCGTTGCTGTGGTTTATTTGAGGTGATGTGCTGCCTCTCCTCTAAACAAATGACATTTGAACTGTACAATTTTGTTTTTTTCTGACCACACTGCATTCTCAGAAGTATTTAACTGTCTTGTCAAAAGATTTAAATTAGCTTTAGGATGATTTTTGTTCATCCTAATTAGAATTAGAAACCCTGGGTTTCTTATGGATTATGATATCTTGACCAGGATTCTGTATCAATAAGCTGTTTTATTGATTATACTTGAGAAAACATTTAATGCAAAATAAACTCGTTTTAAGAATTTATTGTATTTCCATTTTGCCACAGCTTATTGTGATATTCACATACTCAGATGAAGACGACACATATTTTGATTCATGAGGTTAAGTGTTTTGAGAAATAATCCATTAGTTTTAGACGCATTTAAACAAAGAATAAGCAGCTTAAATTACAGTTGTTTGCTGGATTAAGTTTTATCTTTATGAATGATCCGGTTTTTAGTTTTGTTATTCTGTTCATACTTGTCTGATTATCTTAGAGTTTGGTCGTGTCTGCTGTGTTTTCTTGTGTTTAGTTGGTTATTAAAGTGATTCCCAAGGTGTTCATTCTTTATCAGTAGCTTGTTTTCCCTCTGCTCCTGCAGTCATGCTCTGCATCAAAACACTTAGTTAATTAGACTCAACTGTTCTTCGTTCCAAGCGTCATTCCTTTTAAATTCGCTCTTCATCCACTTATCTTGGGGTTTACATACAAACCCCATGTGGTATGTATGTACAGAGCAATAAAGACAGTTCATTATTAATCCATATTAGAGACATCAGTCTCCGCATTTGCTTTAAAGTTTGTCAAATTTATTGTTCTGCATGATTTGATACTATTTCAAAGCTTAATGTTCAAAAGTTGATATCAAGCCAGGATTTATAATTTAATTTTTGTAGTAGACCGTTTGTGCACATTGCATAAAACATTAATAGAATAATGAAGAATTTTGCATGAGTCAAAATCAAATGAAATTGTTTTTCATCACATCACATTTCAGCCACAAGGCCTTTCAAAGTGCTTTATGTCATAAAAACACAAAAAATACAAAGTGAAAAAACACTGAACAGTTGAAACATTATGTTTTGTCAACTGCCATTGTTACACATCAGATTGTAAATTAATCCATATTAGAGTACTTTAAGACATATCTCTGCATTTGCTTTAAAGTTTGTCAAATCTTCAACATTTAATCAAGGTTAATCTCATTAAACATTAATCAGATTGTCGATTAATGTGTCATTGATTATGTTTCAAAAGCATCTATAAACTGGTGAGTTTTTAATCGAGGTTTAAAAGGCATTCAGTGTTTCGGGTGTATTGCAGTTTTCTGGAAGTTTGTTCCAGATTTGTGGAGCATAGAAGCTGAATGCTGCTTCTCCATGTTCGGTTCTGGTTCTGGGGATGCAGAGCAGAAATAAGTCAACGCATATTTAGTGTATTGCTTTACTTCATTGTCATATTTGTTTATGATTATTTGGCATCACATCATTCAAGACTTCCACCACAGATTCAGAAATTCAAATTTAGAAACTCAGTAGAAAAATAATTTCAATTGAATTAATGTATCAGATATTTGAAGAAGTTACGACTCTTATTGTGGATAATCGGTGCGATTCATAGCGACTTTAAATTGAACGAGAGGCACACCGAGTCCCGCTCTCTGATTGGCTCCAGTCAATCCATTATGATAATGAGGAGGGCGTGGTCCGGGGGCCTGGAGACGCTGGGCTGCTGAGAAACGCCTCATTGTGTCGTTTGACCCGGAGTTGGCGCACCTCATCCCGGCTCTGTCTCCGCGTGAGCCGGCTCTCTTGGTGGATTTATTCGCACGAACCTCTCGGTGCTGCCTGGGAAAGGATCCTCTTACCGGCTCGGTCCCGGTTTGATTTTGGAAATAAGCGGAGCGGCTGTGGATTAATGTGAATGTTCCGGCTGGACGGACTAAGCCTCTACGGAGTCTTTGCAGGCTGAAAGGTGCGTTTCTACTTGTTTTTATGGATCTTTTTCCTGATGAACAGTGAACAATGTGTGCGTGCGCGCGTTCACGCCTGAGAGCAGTTTCATAGAGTGCGTATCTGTGCGATAAACAGATCAAGTTGTTTTCTTGTGACCTTTGTTCAGGCTCGTGGTTTTCTCGCGAAGCGCGTGCGCGTGTCACACCTGTGATTGACTGATAGCTGCCAGTCAGCTGGACGTGAGCACGCGCAGCTGCACTGATGAAACTCCCTCAAACACGCGCATCTGCAGGAGCCACGCACCTTCAGTCACGGTTCAACTTCGGTGTCATCCCGTCTGTTGACACGGTGAGGCTGGGGGCTCTGGATGCGCGTCTGGGAGGTAAATCCCGTGAAAATGGTGCGTTCAGACACCCCTAACGGCGGGATCGGCGCGGACGTTTTGGGTGGATGTCTTTGTCTTCCGCTAAGGTGGATTCTCAGTGACGGGTCTCACTGATCCGGGTTGTGTCTGTGTGTGGGTTTGGTCCCCTCTCAGCTCAGCAGAGGTGCTTTGAGTCCAGAAATCCTCTTGTTCTGGTTCCAGGTACCTGGCGGCGCACAGCTGCGAGCGGCGTTTATGCTCATCAATGATTCATCCGCAGGGGGATTTTAGTCTCCCGAAAGGACCAATCACTGAACCGATCAATATTTGTTATTACTCATATAGTCAAACGGTGTCTCTCGGATGGGATTTCGGGAATATCTTCTTTGACTTTTCTGAAATAAAAAGCCCTGACGTCGTGTCACGTTTAATATCGTTTTATTTAATATTTTATAATTGTAAATCATCCAACTATGTTTTGCTCTCTGACCAGTTTGCTTCACTGGGAATATTCCTGCCACAGCATCTTCGCTCTCGTTGGCAGGTTGGTGGCCTGAGGCTGGAGAGTTTTGATCATTTTGCTAATGAGGTGGATGACTTCTGCACCTCCTGGCTCAGCAGCCAAAAAGATGAAATCTGTTGAGCAAGGACCCAGGACCTCCCCTCATGAAGCTCATTTTGTGTTTTATTTGAACACTGAGACCAAAAGAGATCCTCACAAGTGAAGCAGAATATCAATATAATATAGATGGTTGATTTTTGCCATATTATTTTCTCAGTTCTCATTTGTGTCTTTAGTTGTAAAGATTTAGGCAAAAAAACAATAAAAAAGAGGATTTAATCTTGACATTTAGGAAGCTGATAACCAGTTTTGCAATAACAGATTGAGGAATTAAGATTCATTTTTTCAGCCAGGGTGATTTCAAGTTCTAATATGGCACACTGCATGCTTTATTATTTATCACCAACTTCCTTTGTGATATATTTAGTTTCTCCCACTGAGCTCTTTCATTGGTTGGATAGGATCGCTCTAAGCCAGAGGTCCCTGACCCCGGTCATGAGGGGCCGCGTGTCCTGCATGGTTCAGGTGTTTCCCTGCTGCTACACACCTGGCTTATATGAATTGGTGAATAACAGGTTTCTGCAATGATTTGAATCAGTTGTTCTGCAGTGGGAACACATCTAAAACATGCAGGGCGGTGATGACTGTGAGTCTAAGGGTATAAGGTCTGAATGCATTTATCAGGCACCAGTGACATTATATAAACGGTACATCCTTAGTCTCTATTCTTGATTTTAATTATTTTGACATATGCATGTAAAAGTTAAAAGACAAACGAGAGACAACAAAGCCACCACACTAAATCTGCAAAACTTTATTTTGGAAAAATCTTAATAAGGAGTCACTGCCGAGACACTGCTTGGCGGTTTAAGGGTAAAATTTCTGAGTAAACATCCTAAATTGTCCTTAATTGGCATCCTTCGGCCTCTCATTAGCCACACTGCGTGCAGATTGATGAGTATTAACAGCTAATGTTTTACCTTTGGTAAAAGAGCAGCTGCTCTGAAGGTCATCCTCCTCTTCATTTATGCTTTATTTTTTCCCCCTCTCTCATTCAGAAATAAAAATTTCAGCCCACCCGTCGATTCAGGAACCACACTGTTCCACCAATTAGCCGTCTTTATGAGCGGGATATTGAATTGGTAATGTCAGCGTTGATGTTTTTTGGCATCAGAGTTGTAGCGGAGCTGCAGAGGACGACGTCAGCATGCAGAGTTACCGCTGCATGTCGGGCACAGACTGTAATCTGTCGGTGAATGCAAACAAGTTAATATATGTGGGAGGAGATGGGGTCTAATGGAGGTTAAATACACATTTACCGCTATTTTACAAGGAAAATGACTGCCGGCGGTGTCTGATTTAAAAGCCGGATATAAATGTTTATGAGCTGATCATATCTGAGTGTGCTGAATAATGCGAGGTTGAAACAAGAGACACAGGAGTAGATGGCTAGAAAACGATCTGCTGCTCTGCTCTTGGTCATTTTTACATGGATTCATTTTGGGTTGCAGTTTGAAAGGGTAATTTATGCAAATGTTTGAAAGCTTTCTACTTGCTTAACTTTTTTATGACTAGAACAGCAGATGCAACTACTTTTACTCCTGCCAAATGTGAACTTTTAAACCAAAGTGGTGTGTTTTTAATCACATGGACTCCTTTAAAAATAATAATAAAAAAAAACAGTTTATGCAATTCTCCTAGAAAATACAAATGCTATGACAAAAGCAAAACTGGATTTATGGCCAATAACCACTAATGCCTCCCAGGGACAAGCCTGTAAGCTATGATAACAAATGATGGCACTACATTGGGTCCTGCAGCCATGAACATGGTATCTGATGGGCTCATTTCAGAGATAGCTTGGCTTCTTTCCTGTCCTCTGAACACAGACTTATTCGCCACACAGCAGTGATGGGATTGCAGCTGCGAGTCGTCTTAAAGATAAGCAACAATAAAGCTGATCATGTTTGTTTTTTTTGACCTATTTGTTGTGATTCTGGTCAATAAGCCTCTGAGTTGCACTGTGTGGTTGTTAATGTCTGTAGAGGAGGAAACGCTTCAGTTTTTAGAAAGTAATGTGCTGATGATTACTGATGATAAATATTAATCTTTGTAATCTTCCAAAAATGTTGAGGATTGTTTGTTACTTCTATACTTCCTCATTCCATAATAGTTTTTTCAGTCGCAGTGTTTTGTAAAGCCTTGACTGATTTTTATTTTTTCTGAGGAACTGTGCTATTTAAAGATTTAAAGGGGGGATGTTAATCAAAATTGACTTTCTTGAGCTCTATACCTTTTCATGATGTGGTTCCCTGATCAAGCACATTCCCACTGATTTATTCATTTGTGTTTGAGAAAACCTGGGCTCTCCAGTTTCAGCCATTCGGTGCTCATACCGTTTCCCTAAATCTCCTCACTGGAGTTTCAGTCCCAACCCAGCATCCGTTTCACAGAGCCTCCTCCACACTGCTCCTCCAGACTAGCGGCAGCAGCAATTAACAAACACCTGGTGAACTTAGGTTGTAAACAACCAATATCATGGTGTCAGATATGGGTATAATTCACGATTGTTTCTTTTAAGTTGTTTTTGGTCTATACATTTTCATAACTGGAGGCAACATATTCACTTTATGTGCCTGGAAATCACAAAATAAATTAAATTCAGCTTGTTTTAAAGCCTAGACAAATGGCTCAATAGAATAAAACAGCAACTTTGAAGGACTTTTTTGTTTTTAGATGACTATTCATGTTAAGTTTCTGCCTGTGAGCAGCAAATCTTTAGTAACTATGTCGTCTAATTTACCTTATTAATGTTAGGTTATTGCCTCTCATTCTTACCATCTCGATGTTTTATTGATCAGAACCAGAGTAGATCATTACAGTAACTGCAGTGAGTTCTTCTATGTTGGCCTGAATGCTACTTCAATCATTTGGACCTGTTGAAAATTGGGCATTAATTGTTCCAGTATTTATTTTTTTGCCCAGTGTTTGCTATAGCATTGGAAACGTTTTTATGGCCAGAACACATGAAAAGCAATAGATGAACTCAATAATTTATGACTATAGATCTTATAATCCCATTTCCTCTTTTTACTGAATTTGGTTGCTCAGATGAAAAGCAAATTCATTTCTGAATTTAATTTAATTTAAGCCTTATAGCTAATTCAATAGGCAGTTTTGTTTTAGGAAAATGTCAGATCGACATATTTAGTGGTAAGAGACAAAGCACTTTCTAGTAAAATTTGAGATTTAGATGTTTTGCTTTGGGGTTTCTCTCCATTGTTCTGGATCATTTTTGTTTTTCATGGCTGTCCTCACTTTGAGGTCAAAGAACAGACGTTTCTTTGTTAAACACACAATATAAACCTGGATTGACACCAAAACACTTTTTCCAGTCCCCTTCTGTTTCTCCCTCCGCCCCCCCTCACTTTTTTGTTTTTATCTCCTTTGCAGTCTAGCCTCTTTGCTTTATTGTTCAGCGTGAAGGCGCTACAATCTGAAATGTCTCTTTGTTGTGTTTGAACCCCATTCTAAACGATCACCTGCCTCATCACAATCTATCAGCCAGGCAGCCCGATCAGCCGGCTGCGTGGCTCACTGCTGCCCATTCATTGTGTGGGTTAACCTTCGGGTGCGTTTGGACACAATAACCTGTGCCTCCCCGGTGGGCGGGCGGGCGGTGAGGAGGAGGAAGCGGAGAAAATAATGTTATTCCAGTGCAGGAAGATTAGCCGCGTCGCTTTGAAAGCCTCCAAACTGCCGCATGTCATCAGCTATTATGTTCCCTGCGCAAATCTGTGCCGCGGGACTCGCCTTTTGTTCTAATCCTGTGTTTGTGTGTGTGTGTCTGCGTGTGTTTTGATGTAGCAGAGGCTGACTACAGGATACATAATCAGGCACAAATAATAACCTATTGTCAGGGGTGCATCTCTTTCCGAATGTTAATTTCCTTTGCTTTTATCGTCTCTGAAGAAGAAACTTTGACGCATGAGTGAAAGATTCAGAGTTGAACAGAAATCTGGGGTTCATCCATTATCACAGATGAACAATATCTATCATGCATGCTTTAGATTTGTTTTGAATTCATCCTAACGCCATGCACAATTAAAACAAGAATAAAGGTCGTCATCCTGAAGCCCATCCTAGGAAATGATTTCAAATGACTGTAGTAGCTGCTGCAACATTATTTAAAGTTAAATATTACTGTTCTCTTTAATGGTGCAGGTTTTCACAGGGTTTTGAGCATCTCTGATTATTTCTGTTTTCTGCTGTGGGTTGTCTTAAAGGCAAATGAAATGTTTGGTTTTTGCAAAAGTTTGATTTTGGACTTTTACAAATGTTTTCATCCCAAAAATTGGTAAAGGAACCCTGTATTTGGTCAATTGGACGGGCTGTAAATGTCCAGCCAAGAAAAATGTTTGGAAATAAATTGCCTTAAATGTAATCAATATTGTTTTTGCAATTTTCAGCACCCACACTGGTGCGTTTTCCTCATGTGGAACCTTAGACAACAGTAAATAGGCAGTTGTGACAATTCAAGGTTGCTTAAAGACTTTGTTCTGGGTTAGATTCTGTTGGAAGAGAAAATGCTCGTCTGCCAAAGCAGGAGGATTGTAGAAAGCTCTGTAAGGCACATCCTGTTTTATTTTCTTGCACAGATGCATCAATCTAATTTTCCTCCTTCTCCTTTATCTTCATAAACGAGCTTTCATGTACCAAGAGTTTATCACTGTCAACAGATTGCTTCTGACAACATTTAGCTTTGCCATGAAAATGAATGCTTGAGTTGTGTAACAGAGTCCGAATGTACTTTAAATATGTCAAGGCATTTGTTTGATGTCATTAGTTCTTGTCAGAAGCAGATGGATTTAAATGAAATGTTCTCTGATCTAAAGGCTCTGTTTGGTTTTGCTGTAAGGACAATGTTGAGAAAATAACATTCAAAAGTGATTTAGCTTGAAAAAGATTACAATTTATTTTATTTTCCTCCTCTCTAGTCACACAAGTCCCAGATATTTGCTCATTTTGTAATTTGCTTCACTTGTTTATCAGAAGCTGCTTTCCAGAGGGAAATGTGTAAAATTATCATTAGTAGCCTTCATAATGTGCCGTCAGGATGGCAGCGAGGTTTGGAGTGTTGCACTTGACTGTGTCGTCAAAGCCAAGACTGCCAAAGAGGCTCCAGCCTCAAAAGCTAAGCAGTAAGTTATGTGCTAAGCCTTAACTGAGTGTGTCTACTTTCTTTGGAAAATGCAGCTGCAAAAGATGTGCCTTGTACCAACCAGGCTGAAACAGTCGACCAGTGTGCTAGAAATCTGGTTTTGAAATGACTTGAATGCGATTTTCCACAGAATAGGAATCAGAGTTCTTGAATCTGTAATTTGGAAACTCAGGACTGAATCTTGAGATTATTATCTTGATTATTTACTTGTTAAATAAAAATGTGAAAGGTTTGATTAATATCTGCAGACAGATTTTAAACCGTCGTGTTTGTAGTTTTACACCTTTACCAAGATAACAACAAGGTGTCAATCTGACTGCAGGACACTGGGCCTGAATGCGACGCGTTCTGTGGATTGCTCCATAACACCGCCCAGCTCGGCTGGTGAGCTGGTCCGGATGAGTAACAGGCGCATTAAAGACGGCCTCAAAGGTGGCTTGTTGATCCATAAAGCCGCAGGAGGCAGACGGGCATCGTGGCCTCGGATGGTTCAGAGAATGAGGCGTGAAGGCCAAATCGCTGCTGTAATCGGCCTGAAAATACGACTCCAGTCCCGAGGCTCGGGCTTTACTGTCAGGCCTCTTCACCGTAATATAGGATTGTAATCGCATGTGATGCCGCCGCTGACGGATAAAGTGCTCCTATTACAAAGGCCCCTGGTGCTGCTGTCTTTGTCTTTTAGATGGTAAACTACTTTGGTTGCTTTGAATTTATATTTGGATATTTTTCCCTTGGAGGAAAAGAAACTACAAACTTTTTGTGCATCTAAAACTGCACTGGACAGATTGAAAAGCAGATTGTAAAGAGAGAAGAAAGGAGTCAAGTTCTCTGACATTCTGTGTATATTGAGCAATAGTTAAGCCATTGCATAAAAACATAACCGTTTTCTCTCACCTCATAATGCAATAACATGTGAATCTCTATCAAAGACAAAAAAAATCATTATTCTGATCAGCAGAAATGAGTTTGGTCATCTTAACTGTCATTAAATCAGATTTTTAAACATTTTTTATGCTTTAGATTGAACAAAAAAGGTCACGCATATCTGGTTTTGTATACATTACATGCTGTATACACTACATTGATATAATCTTACAGTAAAGGGATAAAAACTGCATTCATTTGATAAAAAAAAATATTTAACCACGCTTGGTGTTTAGTCTACATCAGGGGCGTCAAACTCCAGTCCTCGAGGGCCACTGTCCTGCAGTTTTTCGATATGCCACAGGTACAAAACACAGGAATGAAAAGACTTGATTACCTCCTCCTTGTGTAGATCAGTTCTCCAGAGCCTTGCTAATGACCGATTACTCTATTCAGGCGTGGTGCAGCAGAAGCACATCTAAAAGTTGCAGGACACTGGCCCTCGAGGACTGGATGTTGACACCCCTGGTCTAGATCCTAGAGGGCCACATGAAAAGCTACAGCGGATTGGATTTGGCCCACGAACCTCGAGTTTAACCTGAATCTTGGTATCCAATGCATCTCCTGCATGCATTAAGTTAATTGTCCTTGTAATGAACTTTTAATTAGCACTTCTTACCATTTAAGATTCAATATGTTAATTGAATGCAGAATACATTACAACCTCTGCTTGTGAATTCTGCAGTGATTAAATATATAAAATACATTAGCAGCTTCTAATTGTAGACAGTCTATTGTGTGAGCACAACTCTTGGTGAATGTGTGAGACCTGGAATAAAGGCGAGCTGAACGTAACAACGTTCCTGTTTTCCAGGCACAGTTTTGGGAAAGGGACCCTGACAAGCCGCTGATCCAGCAGCACTCTGACCAAATGCATCCCAGATTTCAGAAACATTCACTAATGCAAGTTAGTGAAGTGGGATTTGTGAACAGAAAGCCTGCTTCAGAGGCTGTGTGCAACCACACAGAGTGCATTATGGATTGCTTTGCCTAGATTGAAGACTGCTCAATTTTGAAGAGTACTGAAGAGGTTTTGAAGCCTCATCAATGATCTACAGGTGTCGCTCCAAACGTTTTCTCATTATAGGGCTTATGGATGATGCTCAAAAGAAATTACTTCTACTGTTTGGGTCCCAAAACATCTTAACCTAGAAAAATGTAAAGGCCATTTTAAACTTTTGTCTGATTCATTGAGTTTATTGTCTTTGGAGTAAGTAGTGTGATGACTGTGAAAATGGCAGCACATTTTTGCTCTGATTAGGTGGAAACTGGTTTGTACATTTTCTCTTTTGTCTTTGAAAATGCTGAATATGTACAGTACATCAGGTCTGATGTACGTGAAGCCTTTCAGTGAAGCGTGAGGTCTTGAGGGTCGAATCGAGGAAGAGTAGCAGATGGAAGGCTGTAACTGTATGTTGCACAACTCTTTGTTAATTAGCAGTTTATTCATTTGCTCTTTTTAATATGTTAATGTTTAAATAGGCTTTTCTCTGCTCTGACTTGTTCAGCCTCAAATGAGTAGTGTTTAGACCGGGAAGCAGAAATTCCAGTTCTGCGGTTTGTGAATTTCTGTTGATTTCAGAAACATGGTATTTTTTCTCGTTTTAGTGACTTCAGGACCTCCTCAGTCCTCATGTGACTCTGTCTCCCTCACACAGTTTGTTAATCAGCTAACGGCTCATTAGTGTGTTGAGACTCTGGGGATTTGTGACCTTCTCTTCAATTAAAGTTTCCAAGTTAATCTTACCATGTCTCTTCCTTGGTTTCCAATCCCAACCTCTGTTTTTGTGTCCTCCTTAGTTGTTTATCTCCAAATTGATTTCTTGCAGTCTAAAAGTATGTAGGTTTTAGTCACTTCTTTTCTCTTTGCAGGAAAACCTTAGATGCCTTATATTTGACCCTTTTTCTGAGCCTTGCTCCTCTATAATCAGACTCATTGCTGCTAGAGCAGTTACTTGGTTCACCCTTAGTCAGTTGGATGTGTTTTTCTTCCTTTGGCTATAGCTTACTTAAAAAAAACAACAAAAACATAGTTGACGGTTCTCTGTTTCTTCAAATCCCAAGGTCTGAGCATGATTATGATGCTCAAAAAGTCAGCAGCTGAGGGTTTTTAATTTGTTTTAGTAGGGCTGGACAATGAATCAATAACGATATATATGGCAATAGATATGTGATCAATATCAAATGCTAATGCATCTGATATAATGTTGCACAACAGAAGTTTAAGGTTTTGCCATTGTGTGTCAACTGCTTCAAAAGAACAAAAACAGTGGCGTTGAGTGAAGACTTTGGATAAAAAAGGATTTGGTTGCGTCACTAGTTTGTGTGTAGTTCAGATGCAACAAAATGAATCAATAATCCTGACATTGATCAATATGGAAGACCTATGTTGTGATATGTTATCCAGCCATAATTTCAGTAATGCTGTATCCCTGCTTTTGCACATCTGAGTTGTGTGGTTTCATTCTGGGTGTGACGAAGCCATAGCAAACGTTGATGATGATTTCATGTAAATAAGTTCGACGAAGTCAAGGAAACATGTAAATAATGCAGGTCAGTGGAGACTGGGCATCAGGGTTGAGGATGACTGGACCAGATTTTTCTCTTCCTCTAGTTTAGAATGGAGTGCATTCAAGGAATTGTCCAATTTGAATAGATTTATTTATTTTTTCATTTTAAGTTACACCCAGTTCATCCCATTCTGAGTAGCAGAGGGCTGGTGCTTGTCTCCACTGATGCATGAAAGGAGAGCCACTGGGGAACGTGAGACCATCAGTCTTGCACACACTCCCTCCTCTGGAATATTTTGATTATCCAGTTGAAGTCACACACAGGTTTTTGGATTTTGGCCTGAAACCAAAGAATCCTGGAAAAAAACCCACTCGAATACTATGGAGGATCATGCCGTCCCCACAAACAAAGGCCATAATTTGAACATGGAAACTTCTTGCTCTGAGGCAACAGTGCTAACCACCAAAGTCGTGGTAGAGTTGAGACGGTGGCTTTACTACGCAAATATGCAGAAAGGTTTTGAGCTTTAAAAAAGGTCGAGATAAATTTATTTCTCCAATTACTTTAAGTGAACTCTTTTTGGAGAACATAGTGGGATTAAAGGACTTTTCTTTTGCATTCATTCCTGTTTTTACCTCTGTGATTAAAAGTAGAGATGCACAAAAACTGGTGTTTGAATTTCCCCTTGTTCCGGCCCCTGGTCTCTTGAGGCAGTGCAGGCTTCAAGTTCAGCTGTGAGGGCTGAACTTGAAGATGCCTGGAGGCTGCAGGAGAGCAGCGACCTCATTGGACCAGCAGAGAATTGCAAACCAATGAGATGTTGATGAGCCTCACCTGCTCCCTATAAAAGGCTCCTGAACTCATTCCTCCAGTGGAGCAGTGTGCAGGAAGAGGTTTTGTTCATCTGTCCATTTTGAACATTTCATTCTCGTTTGTTCTGCTAAGCAGTTTGAGTTTTGAGTAGTTTGATTTCACAAACTGGAAGCTCATGTTTGGCAGGCTTGGTGCTGTTTTTTTTTTTCTTTTTCCCATTCCATTTTGGGTTGTTTTGAGTTTACTTTAGGCTGACTTGTTTGAAGATTTTATAATTAAATTTACACTTAACAATGCTTGAATTTTTTAGTTCTTTTGTTTTGTGCTGAACTATTGGTAACAGCCTCATTTCTCTGACAAAAGTGTTTATTAACTATGTTCTCAATGTAAATAGTTAGTGGTCATAGAAAGACCTAAAACTTCTGTATAGATATATAATTTACAGACAAGTTTTTTTTTCTGTGGTGTGAGTTCTGTTGAATTTAGAAGTGGTTACATTAATTCTGTAATAGATTAATTCTGTGCTGTAATTCCTTATATTGAATTAGTGTGTCATAAATAGAGGGTTCCTTCATTGGAGAAAGAAAGAGCTCTTTAGCTTTGGCTGCTTTAGAGAAAATTAAATTAAACATTTTGCTGTGAGGACAGTTACATTGTTTTACAGATATTTTATTTATGTTGACAAGAAATCAGAAAAAATCTGCAGTGCCTGTGGTGCATCATGTACAAAGAAAATAACCTGTTTAAACCACTATAGTCTGTTCTCCAGGAAGAAAATGATCCATTAGTCACAGGAGAGGGTCAAATCAGGTTGGACTAAAATAAGCAAGGTTTCCTTCGCCTGACGTTACCAAAACGGCAAAACTATTCATTTCTGTCCTTTTATCTCACTAAAGTTAAACTTGTGTTCAATGTTCCAGTTTAATTTTAACTCCTGGGATCATTTGATTGACAAGTGAAAATGAACAGAAACTGTGATATATTTCATGGTTGGATTTCGCTCTCTATATTTAGTGATTTCACACAAGTAAAAGAATACTGATAATTTCAGAATAAATGCAGTTTTTCTTCTCTTTTCTTTCTTTCATTCTTCCTTTTAAACCTCATTAGTTCAGAGGAGTTGCTCTGATGGTGTCAGAAGCCACTGCGCGTTGCATCAGTCTCAGTGTCCTGATATACGCATTTTTTACAGCGTGGAGCGGTGTTGCATTGCCTAGTAAATCAAAATATGGGAATCGGCGGTTGTGTGAGCGCGCATGGATTCAGTTTCCTCTGGTTTCTCCCAGGCACTGCAGTGTCATGTATCAAATGTACCTGGTTAGGTTGAGCAGCGTTTGCTTGATCCTCCCTCTGTCCTGTCTGTGATCATCTTCCTGCTTTGGCCTTTTTTGTTTCAACACTTTCTTGATAAAATGCTTCACATTGGTGATGCAATATATTGAAAACTGGCTGCAAACAAACCTAGAGGGGATTTTCCTGTTGGTTAGGATTTTGAACATAAAATTTAAGGCTTATTTTCAGAAAAAGAGGAGAGACTAAAAATGAAAACACTGAAAAGAGCTGCTCAATCTAGTCTAGATAATGCTTTCAAGCCGGATTGCTTAAAGTATCTGCAAATTTTCTGTTCAACATTATTCAAAATATATAAAAATCAGCTAATATTTGACACTTTATTAGGGCCCCTTCATTAAAAAGGAGCATTTTCTAATTCATGCTACATTTTATGACTTGAAGGGATATTTAATAGATGTGAAAGCTTAAATAAGATTTTAATAAATATATTGAATTATTTTGTACAACTTTCAAAGCTGCTCAGCATTGAGAAATTGAAAGAGAAGGCAATGGGAATGTATAAAGTTGCAGAATGATTTTAAGTTTATCCAAGTCTGAAATTTTTATGGTAGTTTATGCAATAAAGGAAAATATGTCAGAAGATCTGCAGGAGACTTGAATTGGCGCCCTGTAGGTAGAGGGATTTAAATATATTTGTGATGAGATTATTCTGCATGTAATTCACCTTGTAAGAGCCCACTTGTGTTAAAAAATACAAAAAATCAAAAATAAATAAATCCTGGCAGACTTCCTGTTAGACGTTGTAATTTGTTCTCCAGCTCTGATGTCCAACACTTTTATTTCTCCAAACAAATCTCACCAGAATATCTCATTAATGAGCCGTGTTGGGTTTTTCTAATTTTCAGACTCTAAAGTTATTAATCAGTCTGTTTTCCTAGTAGGGCTTTAACTAATATACATCTGAAAACGTCATTCTGTTAGTTGGCTCAGACACAGAGCAGTATAATATGTCTGCTACAGCTAATTATCCATAAAACACATTTTTCTACCGCAGATTTTATGCTCTCAAACTCCAGGTGTCCTTCCTTTACTTCTGCCGCTGCTGCTTGTTGATGCCGTTTTACAGGGAGAAATGACTTGTTCTTTAATTTTGCGTTGGCTCGTTTTAGATAGTGTGAAGAATATTATAGATGGGTTGAAAGTTAAAGTCAAATTACTCTTTTATATTTACTTTATCAGTATTAAATGACGGGTCAAACTCAGTGTGCTCACCTAAATTCACTAAATGGAGTAGAAAAAGTTGGTTTTATATCTTTGTTCTAATTTTTAGTTGCCTCTGCTGTTGCTGTTCCTGTGCACTGCTGGTCAGCTGACTGGAATAATGTAATGATAATCCCATACTCGCTTTGGCTTATCAACATTTCTTCTGCAGATGCTGCCATATTGATGAAAACGATACTTTTTAGCATGATCAATGAAGCACCCCAGGACTTTACATTTAAAATTGCATCAGATCTCGAAGCTTTGCACTCGCCTCTCCTTTAGTGAAAGGTAATCCCCATCTTTTCAAAAACATATCTCTGATATGCAGCACACTTTATTGCTTTCCCTGCTGTTGTTTTTGTTTTCCCCCTGTTGTCTGTTCTGCAAACCTCCAAACTATTTAAGGCAGATTGCTTTGCCAGATGCACTTTTCTTTTTTATTTCCATTCTTACCGTTTTGCTACAGCCTGATGAAATTGTCTTTTTGCTTGGAACAAAACACTAGTGGTGTTTTCTATTTTTTTTTTTCTGGAAAAAGACAGACTGTTGACGTAGACAAAACTAGCAAAGAGAATTGGCCAGTCTCTGAAAAATTGTCATTGTAACGATTACAGCTTCAGCTTTTTTCTCAAAGGTTCTGCATCTTGTGTTTTGTTGTAGATCTCTGTATCTGTTGGCTAACTCTTTTTAGTTTTTGTTGACCTGTCTGGGAATGTCATTATAAATGCATTTTCTTTTACAGCAGTGGCTTTTAGGGTTCATTCAGATGCAGCATGGATGAGAGAGAGAGAGACGGAGAGAGCAACTGTTTGAAGACTCTGCATTAGAAACATTTGGCACAGTGGATTCATTTACACACCATATGATGAAGCATAGTTGGTACCAGTTGATCCTGCTTATCTATTGAGAATCATTTCTAAATCTCATCAAATATGAATTGAAAGGTGATTAACATAAACTATGTACATGTTTAGAAACTGTTGGAATTACTCCTATGAATTCATGCTTGAAATAAGATGCATAAATGTTGTACTGCGATTTTTATTATTCTGTGAAATGAGTCGTTACCTTAAAGCGGATTTAAAACTCCTGCCATTGTAATTTTTACCATCCTAATTGAAAACAGTGAAATGGAAATGAACATAAATGAACTGAAAAATGCGGCTCAGATTAAACTTCTGTTTGTACGTAATCTGTGTTAAGTGTCAACACGCCCCCTATCTTTCAGAGTTGGTATTGGCTGCTTTCAACATTCTCATGTGTTAAACACACATACTCCTCAACTTGCGCACACACACAGGTGACCTCTGTGTCTCTGTGAAGCCTCTCTTCCATCTTTATTGATCAGCAACACAACACATTGCTCTCCCGGCAGGTGTTTTGTGGTTGTGTGTGTATGTGTGGGTGGATGCGTGTGTGTGTGTGTTGCAGTCTACCGACAGCTGGTTCACAGCAGACGCAAACTTCCTGCTGCCTGTAGAGAGAGAATCAATAGAAAAGAAGATGTTTCCTGACATTTAGTCTGTTTTCTGCAGACAGAAATGCATTATGAGTCCAGTTTAATTACGTAGGTTGGTGCACATCTGAGCAGAAGCTGCAGGCAACAAATATCAAGTCAGGTTGTGGACAAAACATTTTTGAGTGGCCTACTCAAAGTTCAAATGTGAATTTAAAAGAAAATCTGGAAGGAGGAGCTAAAGATTAGGGGGATGAAAGGAGGCTATGCACTTATTGGAAGAGATTAATTGCTACATTTGGTATATATTGCCCTAATGAGCTCAGCTGGAATAATTATTTAAAAATACCCAGTCAGTTCAGTGTTTCAGAAGACACAAAAAGAACATATTTAGATTATCGTAATTTTATTACACCTGAAAAGCCTCAATCCTACGTATCATAGCATAGTGAGGCAAAAATAATCTGAAACATGCCGTTGGTAAGAAGATCACTTTTCTATTTTCATTTTCATCTGAGTTTCATTCAACTTGGATGCTGTCATTACACCCTTTTTTGATGAAACTGCGATGGCTGCCGCAGAAAAGTTTTTGCCTTTTTGTTTGTCTGAGAAAGTTTGAGCTCAGAGATGCAGACACAAGGAAATGACTCGGGGAATGAGGTGTGCTGACGATAACTCTCCTGCTTCTGCTTACTAACCAAGGCATTTGTTACATCACCTGCTCTCAGGAGAGATACTGCCAAGGTCAAACTCAACATGATTTCACTCTGTAATAAATATGCTGTCACTCATTTCCAACACCAATTTTCCTTTCAAGACATTTGAAACGACAATGTGATAAGGCCTCCAGAATCTGGGCCTTGGAAAAGAACATTTTCTTTTAAAGTGAAATGAATATCAGGAGCATTTTGCCAAACACACATCTGATTTGTAGCGGTGCAGAACAGAGTAAGGGCACATTATTTTAGCCGCATCAGAAGTACAAACGCTCAACAAGAGGACAAGTTTGAAAAGAGCCACTGGGCGTTGCACCTTGTACCGTCGGCCACCAACCAGGCGCGATCGCTGTTTGGTAAATTAAATGGATGAACTTCTTTGATACGTGTCTGACTCTGCTAAAGCAAGCTGCCCTTTACATCTTTACACCTGTCGCTAACATTTTTTTGATCATGTTTGATCAGAAGTATAAACACTCAGACTTATTGTTGATTTTTTTTGTTTTTTATTTCTTTGAACGACTTGCCAAAGTGTCGACTCTTGCTTATTTGACCATCTGAATGCACGATGTCCTGCAACTCACTGATATTGAGTCATTTTTGTCTCAACTTTGTCTTTTTTTTTTGCAATTTCTGCATCCAACTTTTGACCAGCTGCTGCAATCATCACAATATAAAACAACTTTTTCTAAAATTAAATATTCTCCCTGTACATTGGAAAGCCATGTCCCTTCATTTTGTAGCGAGGTGTGGGTAAATGAATACAAGTGTGCAACAAACCATCAAATGTTTCACTGCAGTACTTTGGAAAGGCCTTAAATTATGTCCTGTAGCTGATTATTTTTGTCTACATTTAACAACTATAAAAATGCAACCATGATTTTTGTAGTCAAAATAACTAAACAAAAATGTGAGTCAGATGAATTTTAGCTGAGTTGATGTTTGAATAATGGTGTAGCTGAAGTCAATGACTGGATCCATGATGTTACAGAAACATCAACAAACCGCTTGTTTTCATTAAGGCGCCACAGTTTTAGTGTTCAAAGTGGGTAAAAGTCATCTGATCAGTTAAGTTAGGTTTAAATATAGAGTGAATGATTATTGTTAACTTGTTCACTTGCATCTTAAGTAAACCTTATCATCTGCATGAATATAATGTGCATGAATGAGATCTTACCGTTTCTTTTCTTACTGTGCTGGGAGCTTTCCTGCTTACTAAAGGCCAATTTCAACTACTTATTGGTAAAACTGTGAGGAAATGATTTAAACATTTGTATTAGTTGAAGCAGGAAAGCTATCAGCACTGTATGTCTCAAGAACCAGATTTCTATATCTCTGTCTTAAAAAAACCCATCAGATTATCTAAAAACTAATCATCCTGGCAGTAGTTCTCTCAGGGCTTGGTTTGCTAGTGCAATCATGCTTCTACAGGTTTGTGTATACGAGTTTCTGTAAACTTTTTTTTAACTCAAAAGAAACATACCCAGGTTTTATGAATCGTTTAAGACGATGTATGTAAATGTAGCAAGGAGCATCACAGGTGGCAAAAATTGCATTAGCATGACTCATCCAGCCACATATATTAAAAATACGCAGAAGGTGAAATACGCAGAAGGTGAAAGTGAACCTAATTTACAGCCTATGTGTGGAAAAGTAATTTCCGAGTGAAAATGTTCTCCAGTTTTTAAGTTTCTTGCCTGGGTTTTGGTTCGTTATCATGCAATAAGGTGAATTAATGATTCAATGTTACTGAAGCCAGAATGAAGCCCAAAGCTTGGTCAGCATCTCGGTCAGCCTCCAGAGACTTGATGGATGTTGAGTTTTGTTTTAAAGCTCTTTGTAAATTAGTTTGCCTTGAATTTTGTCAATGAACTCAAGATTAAACTTGAATTTGTGCTGCTGTATGAAAACTGTGACCATCCTTTCACATGCATTGAGATTCTTAGAAGAGCAAACTGAGCCTGACTCATTTGTTTCATCACAGTGATCTGTTTTACATCAAATGAAGACAAATTGCTCTCCTGCCTGTAAGTTTTTGTTGATATTCAGTGAAGCGGTGAAGTAAAGCTGCTCTTGGAAATGATTTTGCACCTCGTCTCTGGAACACACCGGGAGTCGACTCCTGTGAACAAACTATTTGAAAATCCTTTAATTCAAACAGTCAGATCTCATAAAGGCTTTTGGAGTTCAGTCAAACTGAATTTTGAAGCTGATCTTTAGACTCCACTGATTATCAAGAAGCCTATTATGGTAAGAGGTGCAGAGTTAAACTCCCAGTCTGACAGCAGCATAATGGATGAGGCTTTTGGCCTGTGAAGGTCTCATCAGCGCTGCTGTCGTTTGTTTGCAGCACCGGGGGAGGCGGAGCGATGGATGCAGGAGCCGAAGCCTTGACGATTTAGGAGAGTTGTTCACTCCGCAGGGTGTCGTTTAATTTTCCTCCTCATTCATCCTCCCTCCTGCTTTGCCTTGAGAAACATTTTCTCATGTTTTTGTAAAGCCCAAAGTTGAACTCTTAAAAAGAAAAAAAAAGGCATTTAGTGTGTTTTATTTTCTGATTTCACAACAGTGTTTGATTTTCAACAAATGAAACAAACTGCAGTTTGTGAGCTGACTTAGTTTTATAGAGAAACATTTTGATTTCTACCTCAAAACTTGGCTTCACTATTAACCCTTGAATAGATATTGGAAACACAGTTAAAGGGAAACCCGTTGACTGTTATTTATCTGCTCAAATTTAACAATCACCCAGGTATTTTGTCTTGGCGTAAGTACTGTGATCAAAAACATGTAGAAAATGGGGGGCTGTTAGGAGCTCTCTCTCCTTTTCAGCTCATTAGAGGGAACTTGACTTCCTGTCTTAGTTTCTAAATACTGAAAATGAGATTAAAACTTGCATTGATTCAGTGAGTAAGGATTCAGTTGGTTGCATTTTGTCACTTCTGAAATTTGTCTCTGTGCTTTTTGACATTTTGTATCTGGCATTTTGGATGAAAGACGCTTTTGCTTTGTGATTCTTGAGAAGAGGAATAAAAGAGGTCCAATAGATAAAGCACAAAATTTGAATAATAACCTGGGCCATGTGAACACAACAATGTATGTCTTCCTGGTGTTTCCTGAATATTTTTTATTTCTAAAATATCTGTAAAAGCCCTTGTCCTGGAGGTGAAGTCAATACATTATAGTAGTTAAAAGCATTTAAAGGAATACTAAGATAATTGTTAAATATAAGTATTCAAAGTTCAAAATTTTCTTTTGTCACTGAATTTTCCTTTGACTCTTATTGAAAGTTGCAGAAGTGCTAAACATTTCAAATTTAAAGACTGTGTTGTTGGAAGCCTGATGTTTAAAGACGGAGGCGGAAATACGACCAGACATGATCCGTTTAGCAGGTTTTACAAAAACAGCAAAAGTTTTTCAACTGTTCAGCTTGAAGACATTTTCACAAGATGCAAAACTAGCAGAATAATCAGAATCAAAGCTAAAATTGGCAAAATATGAGCAGAAAACTGTTGGCTCACCAGCCAAGGAAATAGCATGACTGATTATCCAGCCAATACTTATCAGTTATACTTGAGTTACTCAATGAAGCAGAAAATGGAGCAACTGTTTTTGAGTATGTAGAAACTAACTTTGGCAGGTTTTTATTTGGGTCCTTATTTTGAAATTCAAACAAAACAAATTAAACTCTTATCTGTAATGATCAATATTTTATACTCTTTGCAACGGTTGAAATAGTTGCTTTACAACATATTGCATAGTTTTACCTTTTTTGTCAATTGAATGAAACTTTGGATTTTTACTGACCGCCAACTATAAGACTGACACCATTAGCACTTACCGACAATCAACCAGAAGTAATGGTTTTCCTTTTTACTGATTTTTAAAATGACCTCTGATCAATTAAACAATGTTTACAGGAATATAGACGCTCAGATGATCTCAATTAAGTCAAACACTTCCTGTTTCTGTGCATTATATGACAGACTAGAGGGAAGAAAAGATCATTTTTTTCTTTGTTTTTTGGGTTTTTGTCTTTCTGTGGTCACGCCGTCTGTCTTGCTCTGTTTTCATGTTCTGCCTGTCTGCGCTCGCACACAGACATCTATCCTCACTTTCTTCCTTCCCTTTCTTGTTGTCCTGTTTTTGTTCTCGTTCCGCTTCCCTGCCTTGAGGTCCCCCGCTCCCCTTCTCTCTCCCTCCCTTCATTCTTCACCCCGCTCCTGCCGCGAGTCACCCAGGTCTCCGGTAAAAATTGCGTCTCTCAGATGAAGATGGATGGAATTTCTTCGGCGCGCGCGGCTTCGACACATGTCCTGCAGCTTTCTGTGATTTCGTTTGTCTGACCTTTAGGCGTGGAGCTAGAGATCCATCAGGCCGCATGCTGGGGCTTTAAAGAATGAAGCGGCGATGGCGTTCATCCTCCACCGCAAATGAGAATCTGTTCTGTCACTTTGGTGCTGAATCCTTAATGGAAATTGTTTTTTTCCCAGGCAGTGGAAAGATTTGATTAACTGACCTTTTGATTTATACAGCTGCATTTTTCTCATTTTCCTCCCATTTGTTCCTGCAAGGTCACAGCAAAGTTTGGCATTCATAAACTTTTCCCCCTGAATTTCCTAAAGGAATCAGCTTTTCACATTAAAGGCAGAATAGTTTCCTTTGTGGGGATTTTTATCTTTTTTGCTTTGTCAGCAGCTGCTCCTTCCTTCAGATCAAAAAGCCCGACCACAGCAATCATGTTAATTCATCAGCTTCTACCTTTTGTGCATGCAAAATGAACACACCCTGTCCAAAAAACAAAAAAAAAACGAATATCACTTGGCATTCATGTCTGAGCATCTGCAGAGATGTTTTGAAGTGTTTCTTGCTGCTGAAAAAACAAATATAAATGCCAGAGATAAAGATGTGGAGGAAACGTTTTAGAAAAAATAGAAAAGGAATGCAAGTTATTTAGCCTCAAAGAGGCTCTGCTCTTCGTCAGAGATGCTGCCACCTGTATTCAGCTCGATGCGTTTTCTTGGCTCAATTTTCAGTGTTTAGGAATGCCAGAGGCTCAAAAACCTTATTCAAAGCATAAAACCTATTTGGCTGACCTTTTTTCTGTGTGTTGGCTGACCTCCAAGCTGCCAGTATCTAAACACAGCCAAACATGCGGAGGATTGCTGCAGATCATTTCACACTCGCAGTGTGCATTTCATTGAACGTGTTTGTTTCTTCTTGCCCTTTCACTTGTCCTCTCATGCTGCTCTTTTTATTCTGCAGCTCTGTGCTATTACCGCTTTTCAATCATTTATACAATACAATTGGACACAAAAAATTATTCTGATCTTCTTTATCTTGTTTTACTTGAATTTCTGATACTTTTTTATGCCAGGAATGCAAAGCTAGAGAAAGATCATCTATTTCTTTATCCCTCTTTTTACTGAATTCAAGTTGTGGCCTTTTCTTCTCCTTTTATGAGTCTGATTGTGATTTCAATGCTTCCCTTTCCAACCGCATCTTAATCCTATTTGGCTCTGAAACAATCATTGGAGGTCTAAAGTGAAACCTTTCCTCACAAGCTCTAAAACTTCACATGGTCACACACACACATTGTGAGAACAATAGTGGGATTAACCCATTTATTACAATCTGCTGTGTGTGCTTACAAGGCGATTTACCTTCTTTACTACATGAAACAAAACGCATTTGTTCAAAATCAATTGAGCATTCATCTCCAGCAGGACACAAGAGTTTCAGCTGCTCACAGGTGTTCAACAAGCCTTTATGGTTTTAGAAATGTTTTTTATTTTGATTTATTTCTACGATTTGAGTATACAAGTCACCTTTTAAGCTTCCTTTCCTTCCTCAAGGGAAGCAAATTATGATTAAGCTAAAACGATGCAAGTTTTGTATATTTGTTCTCACCTTTCGTCTGTAAAGATGTTTTTAAAACTGAACATTGACATATTTTTTGAACATCTGTATCTCTGTGGCTTTTTGTTTGAGTTTCAGTTGTGTGTGGATCTTTCTGTTCAGCAAGACGCCCAACCTTCAACCCAATATAATATACAAGCAATATAGACTCACGAGCCACGTTGGTTGGGACAAACGTTGAGTCAACAAACTGCATTTGGATGCGTTGAATATGACTTGCTTCCATTCAGGACATCAGAATTGGAAAGACTGGATTTAAGTGACTTTGAGGCATAATTGTTGGCAGCAGATTGGCTGATCTGAGTGATTCATAAACTCCTGATCTGCTGGGTTTTTCCGACAAAGCCTCTCCAGGTTTACAGAAACTGGTCCAAAAACCAGAGAGTATTTGGGAAGCAGCAGTGGCATGGATTGTTGATTTCAGAGCAGACCAGACAGACTGTTTGAAAGTGATTAAAAAGGCTTAAACAACCACTTGTTACAACCGGGATATGAGGGAATATGGTGTTTGTTGTGCTCCAATGGCCCCCATCAGATTATATATTAATAGAGCATCCTTTGGAGATTCACGTGACAGTTGTTCAACTGCATTTTGCCATCAGATTAACCTGATGAAGTGGCTGACTGTGCTTAATTAGGGTGAGTCATAATTGGCACAAATTGAATATCCAAGAAAGGATGATTATTATTTTTCATAGTGTGCATCTGGATGCACACTATGAATGTGTGGTTTTTCGTCACATTTTGATGCATGTAAACAGCATTTTTAGAGACACCATGATGTGTGGAAAGCTGAGAAATGTGCGACCACAAATTCAGTAATTATTACAGATCTATAATTGGTTGCACATGATCTACACCAACCTCCTACAATCACATGGATTAACAAAAACTGTTGAGAACTTTAGTTCTTTTTTTCATTTTGCAGCACAATAATATTTGAACTGCTTCTCTTTGATTTCAAATTAAATCCCTATTAATAAGGGGAAGCACTAGGAAATAGGATTTGACATCAAGTGAGATGACTTGCATTAAACCTGGCAAAATCCTGATCATTTATGGCAGCCAGAGACAGTTGCATTAACCTTCCTTAATAAATTTCTATAAAAAAAAAATCAAGTGTAGAAGTGGAGTTGAAATTTAATAACTCTTTAATCAAAGATTTGACTAAAGAATGTCTTCTCTCAGATTTCTCTGCTAAATGCACTCATGATAATTCTTACATTTCAGTCAACCGTGTGCATCACTATAAATAAATGCCAAAGTTGAGGGGTCAGATGCAAAGTTGCAGCTTGTGGGCCGCATCGCGAGCGCGTGTGTGGCACATTAACCCTGTGAGGTTGTGGCGCCGGTATAGTAAATCTGCATGAGGTGACAGATCCGACAGTTTTCCTGCAGACACAGGCAGCAGATTTACACTTATTAACCCACGCAGGCTGCAGAGTGTGTGAGCGTGAAGCGGGACCGGGTGTAACCATGCCTGGATCCCTGCAGCTTTTCATGCTTGGGATTAGATTCAGTCGGCTTGTGGAGTTTGGAATGAATTTTGCTTAACTGGCAACAGAAAGCCGCCATGCTGTTAGAGCTACAACAGTGTTTCATGGTATGTATTGACGACACACTGAGGGGATGAGAGTATCTTTCAACCGACAGGCAACTATCCAGTTAATACTTCACGTATTATAGCAGGGAATTCAGTTTTATGATATGCTTTCGGCCTGTATGTTTAAGATACAAATGCCTTCACATGTTTAACCATTAATACAAGAGGATTGGTGCAGCACAATTTTTATTTGATTCTAAAACAAAAAAGATCAGACAAGATTGACAATTGTTCAACTTGCGTTTAAATATCAATATAGAGAAATGACTTGCATTCAGAGAAATGCTAAAGTGAACTTTTCTTCAAAGAACTTGATGCTTTATGTTCATTATTGAAACAATTAAAATGTAAATAAATCTTTGAGAAAGTCAGTCCCAAGAGATATTCAGTGTTCTTATTTCTGCGCCATGAGCCAAAACTCATTTGCTGTGGCTTTAATGGGCTCTCCAGCCCTTTCTCTAGCTTCTCATTAAAAGGACGTTAAACCGTAGGAGCACCGAGACTGAAGGTTTTTGAAGATTTAAAACCGTAACATTTTTAAAACCTCAAGACACCATTTAAAAACAAAAATTGGACCAATAAAAGAAAACCTGAATGTGTTAAGTGTTTCTCTTGCCAGTGTACTTGTGGGTCTTCTGACACCAAAACACAACAGACATAAGTTAAATGCATCTTTCGTAGATCTTTTATTAAAATATACACGTCACATATTTTTAACAGACTATTTGCACTCAAAACTTTGAGATGTTTTCTGATAGTTTTTAAATTATTTTTGGACAGATGTTTCTCATTTTCAGGAAACGAAAAGCTACATAATTCATTGCTGTCTGAGAAACATTTTAATTAAAATGTGAGAAAGAACTTTTGCTTGTAATTTATTAGATCTTTGATTAAATGGATGTAAAATCGAGGTTGAGCTTGCTGCTTTTTCATGTCACTAATTGTTGAAGTTCTGCAAAATCTGTTTTCTTTGTTTTACTTGTTGGACATTGTTATCGAAGTAAATGATTACATGTTGTAATTGCAATTACTGCCTTCTGCTTTCTCTCGCCCAGATCAGTAATTTGCTGGACATTTTTAAATTGTCTTTGCGTGACGCTTAATTTGAAACTGGAAAGCAGACCATCTTTTTTTTTTTTTTTTTTTCTTTGACGAAGTCTCATCCTGAACAAACACGATGGTCAAGGAGCATTTGGCACTGTGAGCCAGCAATCAAATCACAATCAAATGCGATTCATGTTTGCATAAAGAGAAATTTGACTGAGAGCTGCCGGTGGGTTTGCCTCATCCAATCTGATTCCTATGATTCCTCTGCTGTTTTATTCTCCCGCCCTCTCTAAATAAGTTCCCCCTCTGCTGCTCGCAGTCTGAACTTCTGCCTGGTCGTTGAAGCTGTTTACACCTTTTCTGTTTTCACCTGGCGGCCATTGTCAACCACAGCACAACCCCTCTCCTTTCTTTCCACAAGGTGTCTGCGCTCTTTGTCACTACACAGCCTACAGGTGTAAACCCTGCGAGTCAACATCTCAACTGATGGGTTTCTGTCCTTTTAGCTGACTTGCTAAGCTGACAAGAGAGACGGACAGAGACCAAGTCGCTTATCTGGATCTTGATGTGATAATACTCTCTTGGTTTGCATATTTAATTATTATTCTGCTCTGATGCAAAGCTCCTAATTGTTTCATGAGCCTCTGGCTGCCAGAAAGCCAGTTTCTTAAGTACAGTAAAGGGATAAGCTTTCAACACAATGACATGTTTTGATAGTGGGAATCACCTTTTATCCATCTACTTCATAAATGCATAAAATACATTTATCACTTCAAGTCTTGACACTCGTGTAAAAAGTCTTAAAATCAGAGTAATATGATTGTAGTTACATTATCTCATAGAAAGAAAGTGTCACCTTAAGAAACGCGCTTTTAAAAATTCTTACTGTTGTAGTTTTAGGTTTTTGTAATTTAATTTTTGAGCTGAGGTAGTATAGAGTAAATTTTAATGATTAATCCATCAAACCCATCGAAGACAACAAATTCTGACAAGCATGAACCAACTTCATGTACAGATCATTGCAGCAAAATGACATGTTGAGGTAACAAAAACCACTATGACAAATTTAAGGTTTCTATGCACGTCTTTATCAGCAAACTAATCAACTACAATTATAACAAACCATATAGTTACTCTCTCTAATACTACACTGTAGCAAATGTTTTTAAATAAATAAGACTCCATGAGACGGTTTAAATCTATTGTGAGCTATATTTGTGCACAAAAACATACAATTCTGGTTTTAGTTCCAAAATCCCCTGGATTCTCTCCTCACTTTCCTTTCGAAATTAGATTTTCTTATTTTATAAGGGGAATTATTTAACATTTGTCATTTTTCAATCCTGCCTTTGTTGGTTCCGGTAGCAGATAATCTGATTTCTTCAGCCTTACAGTCTCAATTTGAAATATCTTTTCCGAGTGCCTGAGAGCTCAGAGGGCTCCAGACAACTGGAGACTCAGCAGGGAATCGTGTGTTTTTGGGTGTGTGTGATGTCTGATAAAGAAGAAGAAAAATAAATGGAGACAAATTGATTTGGTCTCAACTCGGCTGTTTTTGTGAATTTCATTATGGAATCACAAAGCGCGTTGCTGTGGGGCGTTAATGAACCGACCTTGCATACTCTGTGAGGCAGGTGTCACAGATGCACAGCAGGGGCTGCTGGGTAATGGCGTGTGGAGGTTCAACGTGTCAACTATGATTTAAATGAAAAGTTTACTACAATTCTGTTGCACACAGGTAGTTTAAGGAGTAATGATGCATGAAAAATATCCTGTTGTATCCTCCCTGGTGTGGGTTTTGTTTATTTGCTGGCTCTTGATGCAAATTATGAACTGAAATATAAATCAGCTGGTGTGAGAAGAGAAAACCTTCTTGCATATTTTAGCAGAAGTGGAATTTGTTTCCCTATATTATGGCTTGTTTTTGAGACCAGATCATCACACTACCACTACTGTGTTTTAAACATAGCTGTCATGTCTTGCATGTAATGAAATCCCTTGAAAAAATTAGCAACATGAATAGCAGAAATGTGAGGAGGCTGTTGAATCATTATTACTGATCTTAGCTTTATTATTTTGCATGGAAGATTGATTTAAATAGATAATTTTTCTTTGAATCTGTAAGGAAAGGGACACATGCATCATTTTCTCACAGTAAGGATCAAATGTTTGTTTTTTAAATGTAAATGGGGTTAGTGGATGGTGAAAAACTCTTTGCCTCTTTCCAACTCTGACTGCAATGAGATTTCATGCTCAGTATAAATTCATTGTTGTCTTACAAGGCAGATAATTAGAGCTGAGATTCAAAGAGAGACTTCCACTTAATTGCAACAAACACAGTGAAATATTCAAGTTTTGTGAAATTTGTAAGATTAAAACAGAGTGTAAAATAATTGTGAAGTGATGCATACTTCCCTGTCTTCTGCTTATTTATTCTGTAATCTGAGAATCAGTTCTTGCAAATTGAGCTGTTCTGTTTGTTTTCAAATTATTTTTCTTTTTTTAGATATTTTTTACTTACAATCCATCAGGGTAAACTAGCCTTCTCCCTGAGCAGCCCATTTAGTTTTATTTTACTACATTTAGTTGCGGTAAGTTCCACTTTAATATGTTATAGTATTGCTTTGGAAGCTCGGCTGCAACTAGCAGACTCTGAGCACCTACAATTTGTAACTGAGCTTCAGGCCTGATTCCTGAGCACCAGCAGTATTTTACTTCTCACTCAGGTGGTTAAATTTTTTCACTCAGTTCAAAGAGCTGCTTTGGTGCATAAAGTCTGTATCTAGAATACATAAAAACCATGAAGCAGTCATCTGTCTGTTTCACAGTGAGCATACCGAGGCAAAGGGATTTCTAGCACCGAGCGAAAGAAAACTGCAACTCTTAACACACAACTGGAGTCACTTTTGACTTGAGGTTTGAATGCCTGAATTCAGGTTTCAAGGCAGCGACGAAAGATGTTTAAGATGGAACAATACATCTTCTTTTAATTTGCTTTACTTTTGTCAATCTGCACAAGTAAAGGGTGAAACATTTTACAATACTAGACACAATACTAGTGTCTCGTATTATTGGTGTTGCCATTGTGTGAACGAGATTCATTAAGTATATAATATTACTACAAGAAAAGATTGTAGCATGTGTGAAAAGGTGAACAAGGTGTAGATTATATCTAGGAAAACAAATTGTTTCTTTTAATAAAAAACTCCATCCAGTTAAAAACTGGATTTTATTTTCACTTGCATTTCATTCGACTTAAATTTGTTTCATGTTCTGATCGCTGAAGTGACAAACATGCAAAAGAAGCGTAAAGTGTCACGTCTGGCAAAATTAGTCACTTAATATTTATATGATTAGAATAAAACTTGATTGTTCAGAAAGTCAAAATTGAAGAACTAAAAATAAAAATGTTTCAGTTCAGTCAGAATAAATTCAAAGGAGAAAATGTGGTGTTACACATTTTAGTTGAGATTAATTAATCTGTAATTTTAAAATGACTGGTAGCTTTTGTATAACTCTGTATAATTTTGGTATTTTACTTTGTTCAAATTTGATTAATTTGGGTATTTTCTTCTACTCAAGCCATTAAATTAACTACTTCAGGTAAAACCTTTCTCTAGCATAGAAAACGACTCTAACGTGCTTGAATTGTTGTGAATTGAACTGCATTGTTCTAATTATCTATGGAATTGAATGATTTTAAAATGGAGTAAAGCAATGCTAAAAATTTTATATACGTTTGTACTTTGTGCAAACATGGTGCTTCAAACAATTCGGACTGTTTTAGACCTACCAATATTAAAACTATCTCTAGAGTTAGGATTTAGAAACTAGCAGCGAGGGCATTCTGCCCGTTACTCAGCAAATGTGGAAATGTTCATACAGAGGTCAAAACTGACTAATGATCCTAGAAAGAAGCACACCACCCAGTTCTTATGATCATGCAATCTGCTGCTGACACGTTTTAGTTGGTGTTAAATGATAGTGGTGCCTGATATTTGCTCCAACCATGAGGATTATCAGCCCAGTCTTCATCTTCTGTCTGTTTGGATCAAAACTTGATATTCCACGGAGCCATGGAGCTGTATTCTGATATGTGTGTCCCAGTTCTCAGGAAAACCTGCACCAATCCTGCTGTGCATCAGGGCGAAAGTAAAAACACACCAATTTCACTCCTTTCGCTCTCCTTTTCCTCTGAAGATTTATAAACTCACGGGGACAATCAGGATTGAAACGGCCTTCCCTTCTTGGCTTTGGCAGCGTCTCGCTTCGCTGGTTCTGCTCCGACGCTGCCTGTGCCCGACACTCCCATATTCAAGGTGAGGAGATTGTTCCTATTCACAGTAAGTGTGTGTGTTGCTATGTATTAGTGGGCTGACGTTTGTGAATCTTACTCCTGATTTAATCCATAATTTCTGTGTTATCAGAACTTTTACCTTAAGCATGTTATTTGTTTGTTATTATAAAGTACACTGCATTTTCTACCAACACTAAAATCCCTGATACATTTTTATAGGCCCATCCAGACACATTCACCATCCAGACACATTCACAATCACAAATGAGCAAATTTATACACAGATAACACAGAATTTCTTGTGCAAATCATCAGTCTGTGACAAAAGTAAAATGGAATCAAACCTACAATCTTCTGATTTCAAGACGACATGCATATCATGCTCATGATTTGTTCACATACGTTGTCAGGTATTTTGTTGACACTAGCAGTGATGTTCACTGAGGTAATGTGTTCTTTATAAGGTGAAGTTTTGTGTTTGGCTTATAGAGATGCATGAGTTTTGATGCTTTATTAAACATAAATTTCAAACTGCTGCATCCTAAAATGAGCTGGAGAAGACCTAAAACAAGAGATTCTGGCCGTCTGCTTTCTTTGTTCTGGTTATTTATGCTGAATCTCAGTTCATGCATGGGGAACGCATTGTGTTTTTATTTTTTTCCCAAACTGAACAGAACAATGTTCCTCACAAAGTTAGTTATAACACTTTTGTCTGTGTGATTCTTTTTTTTCTGTGTAGATTATTCTGTAGAATCAATAGCTTTCTTGAATTCAGTCCAAGAAAAACAGTTTGCTGTAAGAAAGGCACGTGTTGCACGTTAGTGGAAGGTCGGTCCACATAGTTGTCTGCTATGAATCCTGCTCTGTGTGATTGTGAATATAATCTACAGGATCTCTGTGTGTGTTGGCAGAATTGGACTAGTCCCAAGTTACTTTGAATCTCTGCAGAAATCTCCTGGGAAAAGTGAAGGTTAAAGACCTGCTTGAACTTGTAAAAATGCATGCAGCACAGTTCAGTTCATTTCTGGATGAGAGGTAAAGACTGCATCCAGTGATTTTGATAAAACACTGTTCTCAAACCCAGATGGGAGTTGGTACAGTTCCTGCATTTTATTAGTGAAGTGAAAGGAGTTTCTTTTGGGCTTAGTGTCACTAATTAACAACAAGGGAGGCTGGTCGAGTCAAGTTTAGGTTTGTAGAAATGGGGGGCATGACAAACATGTTTCTACACAGTTGCTTAGAGGTGATGACCTTTGCACAAAGAACAGCAAGATATTATCCATCACTGAAAAACCAGTGGTTTTAGTTCCTGCTGTTAATTTATTTGCCATTATATCTGGATCATTGCATTTTTCTGCAAAATCATTTCCAACCTGTTAAGATAATCAGTTCACTTTTTTGCAGCTGATGTGTCGGAAATGTTAGGCTGTGTTTTTCACACAGTCTAGAAAGATAATAAACAGGTTTTTCTGCGATAAATCACCAGGTCCCTCTGCTTCACATATTTCCCTCTAAATACATTAAACAGAACATTTATGAGGATGAAAGCTGCTGGAGCTGCTGCTACACCTTGTCTGAAGGATTGGGGAATATTTTAATAGCAATCATATTTTAGAAATATACATCTTCAGTTGTCATGATGGAATAAACCTACAATTGTAAAATGACTAAATTATCATAAATTTAGACTTCAGGATAATGTTTAGATTGGAGAGACAATCAACACTATTGTTGACGTTTGAGAAAAAACAGACATTTTCTATAGTAGAAACGCATTGTATATGCATTTCTGATGTTGTGTGAATGGTTTAAGCAGGCAAAGTCGTTGTTGTAACTGGATAGAAACCACTCTTCAGGCTACATTAGTGTCTTTCTCTCCTGTGTTCTGTCTGGTTAATGTTGAATGTTGTGACATGAATCTCATCATCTGTACCTGCTCACCATCAGTCTGCTAGCGCTCCCTGTGCATGTCGGAGAACTGCCCAGACTGTTGCACGCCTACAGTGACAATAATACTTCCATTCAAAGGGTCTCACTCAACACACAGCTGTTAAAGAAAACACAAAGTCAGATCATGTGCAGAAGAAGAAGAAAAACAGTGACGCTTGTTTTTCAGAAAAGCAATGTGAGATCATCTGTTGTTTACCCCATTTGAATACATTTATTTCTCAGGGACCACAAGGATACAGAAACTGCTTTAATATACTTGAGGAATCACTACATTCTGTTTTTCAGTCATGTTTTTGCTCCTCTCTAAGTAGACGGTATATAAACTGGTGCATTATGGCCCTCTATGAGTGTACGATAATTGCTGTCTCTAAGTGAAAGCTGCTATTCAGCAGAATGACTAATGCTCCTGCAAGCTGCTTGAGTTTAAACACCATATTAAAGTTTTAAGGCAATGTTGTGAAGGTTTCCCTCACCTGATGTGGTGAC